>NC_135274.1:13693303-14033303 GCF_051311805.1 Agelaius phoeniceus
TCCCTGGGTTTCCTGTGAGTAGGTGCCTCTCTGTGTCATTAAGCACTCATGCACTACCTGAGCCACTCTCCTTCACAGGGCAGGCTTGCATCTCTTTCACACATTTTTCTTGTATCTTACTGTTCTTGGACATTCCTGCTCCACTTTGATGTAATATTTATGCTGAAGAAACCTTCCAAAAAGATGGTTGTGATTGCTGCTCAGTGACAGGAATGCCCTTTAGACAGATTTCTGTCCTTATTTTAATAACTGCATGTGTTTTTGTGTGCTGCATACCAGTGCTCTTTTTATAGTTCCCTCTTTCTTTAGACCTGCAGCTGCTGTCTCAGTAATCTCTGTGATCCACACTATCTTCTCAAGGATCTTCTTTCCTCATAACAGATCAGGAACATCTATGTACCTCTACAGAAATCACCAGGTGCAGTTTTTGTTGTTCCTGCACTCCATCCTTGCCCCAGGCATCGATGTCACAGTGTCACCTGAAGATAGTTACTTCTTGCTTCACAACTAAATTTTTTTCCTGCAGCAGATTTACAATCTGCTCCCAGACCACTCTTTTAGAAAGATGGATTACCCATCACCTTGGTACTCTGAGTCATTAAACTCATGATTAAGCCAATCTATCTTTAAGTCCCTAGATCTCATCAGGTCTAAACACATTGCTTTGGCTGTACCTGATCAAAGCATTTGAGACATTTTTTCCCAATGCAGATGCCTGGATCTGCACTGGACAGGAGTAACCAACTCCAACTGGCTGCCAGCACAGCCCAGCAGTGCTCCATAACCCCAGCATGCTACACATGTTTTCCAGGCTGCTTTGAAGCACAAAAATCATGTATAAAGTTTCAAATTTTATCACCACCTCTGTCCCTGGATTTCTAAATGATGGGCAAACTCTGAAGCCCTTAAGGTGCCATGACTGAGTGCATGCCAGACTAAACCTTAAGAAATCCACTGCTTTGTATAGGATTTTCTCTCCACTCTCCCAGAAATGCTGGACGGGGATTAGTGAAGCATAGCTGTTATGGAAGAAGTCCCCATGTTTGTGGAATTAGTGAATGCATGAGCAGGCAATAGGCTGGGCAATATTTCTGCTTGATACCTGTGTCATAATGATTGTCATAATGATTAACCTTTCATAGCTGTCAGAGCAGCAACAATGTGATAATGCCAAAACAGAAGAGGGCTGGGGGGAGCAGAGTTGTTTGTGCAAAAGCTGATGCACTGGCTCCTGAGTCCAGTGCATTTTATGGTGTAGAAAAAACACATGTAGAAGTGCAGGTCAGCAGATTGGAGGCAAACATCTAAGTAAGAAGGAAAATAACTTGGCAGACCAGATTTTGGATGAGAAACATTGAATATGAATCCTGAAGTAAAATGGTGGCAGACTCATCTGTAAGTGAAAAAGCTGTCAGTGAAATGGATGGTCTTGGATGCTCTTTACCAATGTGATATTAAATAAAAGAGCAGGAGAGTTCTTATGACTCTAGTATAAATATGACAACATTTCTATGCCATATATTTCATGAAAATAAAAAGGCAAAAAGTTCTCTGTGATGCCAATGAAGATAATATCCATCAGTTTATAGTTTGCTGAACTTGCATTCAGCTCCACTGAAATTGCTTATGCAGGCCCACAGAAAGTGAATATCAGCATTGGGACTGAAGTCCAATTAAGTATATTAATACTGAGTATTAATAAGTAATACTTATTAATAAGTAGTAATACTGAGAGGCCTCAGATGAGGTGAGTGTCCCACTGCCTCAGGGATAGTGTGAGAAATGCCATGGAGGAAGGACAGGGGCCATGGCACGAGAAGGGAAGAGCCTGTCCAAGGACAGAAGCAATTCACAGATCTCTGTCTCAACAAGAATTTTCCCTCCTGTGCCCTTTTTTGCTCCATACTTTGGGCAGATGCCTTGAGCTAGATCTGAGTTGTTGACTTTTCTACTGGGCCTGGTTTAGGAGACTTTATTTCTAAAGATTTTTCCTCTTGTGTTTTAATATCTACCCCAGCAGTTAATCAGAGCTATAAACCACAAACTTGCTGGGGAGAATATCAGGTGTGTGTGTGTGTATTATACACATAATTCTGTGTGCAATCCCTCCTTCCTCTGCCTGCTGTGTGTTTCAGTGAGGAGCAGGCAGTCCTCCCAGCACAGTGGGAGGCGTGCAAGGCTTCCCAAGCCTGAATGGTGCTAAAGAGCTGCTTTTCCAGGGAGTTATTGTGGTGACTCCCTGTGCCAAAGGGAAGGTCCAGTGCCTGAATGCACACCTTTGTCTGGAGGTCCCTGGTAAGGCCCAGCAGAGCCCTTGAGAGATGATGCAGGGACAGGACTCGTGTCCTCAGACAACATCTGGGAGATGCACACAGACTCTGCACAGAGGAAGCTGCATTTTCAGTAAAAAGAGACTGCTCTTGGTGTCTCTGTTTACAACTGTCTCACTTCTCAGTGAATTCACTAACCTCAAACCTTGCCTCTCTCTTCAGGCTCTTGCAGGTATAAAAGTGAATAAAACCTTTGTAGCTGAAAGGATTTTGGTGTGAGTCATTTGGCATCCAAATGCTGAGTCCATTTCTCAAGCATAAAATATTTTTTATATTTTATGTTTAAGAATAATAAGTATTTCTTACATGAAGTGTTTATCACATAGGGGGAAAATCACCAACTTTTGGTATTTATATGTATAAATCTAGATAAGCTATTTTTTTAGTAGGAAAATGAATAAAATTATTTTAAATGAGTACGCAAACAAAATTGGCACAGCATCAGCTTATCTAAACCTATTTTGTACCTCTCCATTTCTGAGTGTGGTGTCAGCAATTCTTTTCACCTTTCACAAAATCCTTTAGAAAACACTTGCAAGAATAATTAGAAATTTAACTCATGAGAGGACTCTTTTCAAGAGCTTCATATTTGTATTTGGAAAGGTCTGCTGTTTAAAACTTGTCTTTATTCCAAAGTGTAAAACAGAACAGTTGCATCAAAGTCACTGAACTGATGCTTGAATGAAAGTGCAAAGATTTTTTGTTGCTGTGCTTTATTTTCCAAAGATGGGGAGAAATCTGCATTCTTCAGGCATCATTCAGGCTGCTGAGGATGCTGTGGAACGCAGGAGCAGCCCAGCCCAGCCGCTGAAGCACTCGTGTTCCTCTGTCTCACATCCTCCCAGCCCCTGCTTCCCCTCTCAGCAGATCTGCAGATCTCAGAAGGCTGAACCTTCATTAAAGTTAGAATTTAAAAAGGGGATCACTGAGCCACACAAACCTAAGAGGGCATTACACCATTTACCTATCAATGAATGCATCAGTTCCAGGTATTTATAGATGAAATTGAGTGTGCCAGTTTGGGCATATGTGAGCAACTTCAGCTTCCTTGACTTTTTATTTTAATTCAATATGTGGTAGATACAGTAACCTTTTTATAAAACCCACAAAACATAAGCTTCATTTCCTCCTACTTATAAAAAGATCTCAGTTTATACACTTCCATGGAAATAGAGTGTTCAGCTTCCTGCTAAACTGTTAGCACGTTTCTGCCAACTTCTCAAAATGTTTTCCTTTACCCTTGTTGATTGTGAAAATACTCCAAATACTGTGGCAAAACACAGTGGAAAAGAACAGAGGCTATAAGTAGGTAATATTAATTTTTCACACTGTGAGCTGATTTTCATGGACCTTTTCCTAGAGGTCTCAAAGATGGGAAATCAGCCTATACTAAGGGAAGCTCTGGGCCTCCCCAATAAAAGCCATTTCTTTTCCAACTTGTCTGCCACCACGAAACAATTTTCCATGAACAACAAGCCCATCATTCCTGAGAATGCCTCTGTCAGCTCCCTTGCAAACTCTAACTGCATTTCCTAACTAAAGACTCAGCAAAAATCACTCACTGCTCCCTCAGAACCAGGGTTAGAGCAAACTGTATGAATTTATGTCCTTCCCATGCAGCTCACATATGATGGACTCTACCCTGCATCACAGATTCTCTCCTGCTGGCAGTGTAGCTGTGCTCGAGTCACATTTCTATGCCATATTTTTCTAGTAGTCAAAAAATTTTATATTTGCACAGAAACATTTTTTTCAAAGCCATGACCTTGTTGGAATCACCATCCCACATAAAGGATCTGCTCTGATCTAGCAGAGATGAAAACCAGATACTGAAACACTCATGGTCCCAGGAGAGTGATGATAACCCCAGCTTATGCAATTTTCACTGCCTGTCCCTACTATAATAATTTCTCACAACTGGAGAAACAGAAATAAAGGCAAAAAAACTATAGTTCTGTTGCCCATAAGGAGTAGAAAAAAAACCTCTAAGATGAATAAAAATGTTTGAAGGTAAGTTTGGAATAATCTCCATTTTCTTCACCCCTGAAAGAATAACTTCACTTTTAGTCGTTGCTTCATCCTCTCCTTGTTTACCAGATGCAGACAGTGAGCTACAGCAAAATAAAACCAGAGCTGTCCTTCCCCTTCCAGCCTGTACTCCTGCATGCTTCTTCATATGGTTTTATTTTTAAACATTTTCCCATAAAGATGTAACTTACTTTAGGGCTTACTTGAAGGAAGCTCCCAACAAGTTCCCATATGCGATTGCTTAACCCAGAACAGCTGAGCTTTGTAGATCAGCAGCAGCCCCAGCAGCGCTCTGTGCCTGCACGGGCCGGTGGCGTTTGCTTTTGCAGAGCAGTCCTTCACTAATGAGGAGCTGGCAAGGGCACAGAGCCCCCTGGAGCTCATTAAATGCCCTATTCTGGCCTGCTGGAGCCTCACTCAGGCCTGAGCACGGAGGCTGAGCAGGAGCTGCTGCAGGAGCAGGGCTCTGTCCCCCTGCACGCCTGGGCTCCTCCTGAAGAGTTTGTCAGGTTTCCCCCCTGTCACTGGCTCTCTCACCGTGACATAAAGTTTCAATGGCACTTGAGTGTTTACCTCAGGAACGCGTCAATGTTCACATCAAACAGAGCTGGGCAGCTCTGGGGTCACTCCCCTCATGTCACCATGTCCCTGCACTGACAGTCTGTGCTGGCCTCCTCAGCCTGCTCTGCAGAGCTGCCACTTGTGAACTCACTTAAGAACCTGCCCAGACATCTTCCCAATGTAAGGGAAACTACCTGAGCAGCAGCAGAGCCAGCCCAGGCCTCACTCTGCTCCAGGTGAGGCACCCCTGGGGCTCACCTTTCCCTGAAGAGGGAAAGCCACAAATGCATTCATGCTGCTCCAGTCAAAAGTCATTACTCAGTTCTCTCAGCTGAGGAAGCTCTGGAAGTGACCAACAGCCATCAGTGCTTCCTAACCTGCTCTCATCCCCCTCAGCTCTCACGTCCAGGTTTGCTCTTTCCAGCTCAGATGCACTGGCAAAAGAGATGCTTAGGAAGGGAAGCTCAAGTGCCAAGTCCAGTGGTCCCTCCAGGCTGCAGATTATTTTGCTTGAAGGCTTATCTGCTCAGGCTAAGCAGAAGAGTAAAAACACTACAAATTTGATCAATCTTTCCTCTGCTCACAGGAGGCAAGATATTACTATAGAAACTGGACTCTGAGGCTGTGGTTGTGCAAAACCTCAGGTTCCTTTAAAAGAGAAAGAACAACCTGGGGAGCACTTGAGCTGTGACAGCAGTGCTTCAAGAAAAGCTGTGGGCTCCTCATCCTCATCACTGGTGCACAGTGCCAGCTCTGCCCTGCTCAGGGTCCATGCAAGCACAATGAGAACCTTAGGCTGGTCACACAGAGGCCTGTGCAAGCACACTGGGAGCATGAGGTTGGTATGGGGAGCCCCTGCTGAATTTTGGACTCTTCCTCTGCAGCTGGTACAGGATTGTCAGCAGAAATGGCCCTCTACAGTCAGATTTTTTTCTTTTAAGTTTGGGTGTTGGATTGCACCCAAAGCTGCAGAAGTATTTGGAAAAAGACTTAGGATCATAATGGCAGATTTTCATTAGCAAAGATTAGAAGCTGCTTTAAGGCAGCCCAAACAGGGGCTCTACTCAGTAGCACAGCATTCTGCATTTCCAAGTGCCTCTCAGTCCAGCTGGATGTGCAGTGTCAGCACAAGGGCAGCAGTGCCTGGAGACCCCCCCTGCTCCTGTGCCAGCCTGTGAGCCAGCCTGCAGCTGGGGCTGGGACACGTCCTGCTGCCTGGCCACCCTGCACAGCAGGATGTGTGTAAGCACCCTGTGAGCTGTGCTTCTCTAAATTAGCAATGACTTATTAATCTGCACAGGGGCATTCTGGCCATGGACATCTAACAAGAAGTGAGAGAGCTATTTTTGCTCTCGTGTGTCGGTGCAGAAATGTGTTTGACAGGGCTGGTAGCAGCCAGCTTGCTGAGCCATCCATCAGAGCAGCTGAAGCTCAGAGTCTCGGTGGGGTGTTGGCTGCAGACAAACCTTCAGCCATTCTGAGCCCTCAGGAAGTTTGATCTCCTGCTGGCTCAGCAGGGCTCAGGGCTGCCTTGCTCTCGTGGCTCTGGCCGCGCTTCCATCTAAGGTTTTACTCTAAACTAAACAGTGAAACTAAAACACTGCGCTGAAAAGCAGGGGCAAAACTGGAACTTTCTCGTATACCTTACCTGACAAACTCCCAGCTCTGCTGCAGCTCTGGTTTATTGTAATAAAGTAACTGGTTTAGTGTACACTTTTCTTCTCAGTCTCCTGTGTTCTGATGCATTGTGGTTCCAGGATGCATCCCCTGGCGGCTGCTCTCACACCCTTTCAGCAGACACCTCTCATGGCACATTGCCATTTGCAAGGGAAGCAGTTTATTCCTGTTTTGAGATTCACCATTCAGCATCTCTGTGGAACAAACTCAATCAGCAAAGGAGAAAGCTGAGCACACAGAGTTCCTCCAGTGCAGTCCGGCAGCCAGGCTGCAGGTGAGCAGGAGCCCTGAGCAGCCTTTCCCAGGCTCTCCCTGTGGAGTGGGACAGCAGCTCAGGACCAGTGTGCTGAGCCTCAGCTGATTTTCCCTACTCATGCAGTTCATTACTGGGCATAAGCTGTGACTGCCTTGCTTTCACTGGTTTTGATATTTATTGTATATTTGATGTTTATTTGATTAGACTACTTGCTAATAAAGCTGCAGGGAGGTTTAGGAAGCACTTCAAGGTAGCATTAGAAAAGTGCCTGGTAGTTTTCTCTAATTTGAATAACACACTTTTGTCTGAGTGCCTCATGCTTCGTGTTTGTTATTTTCACAAAATAAAAGCAAAAGTAGAAAAGTTCCATCAACTGCACTCCTAGCATAAGGCAGTCCCCAAAGGTCTGCTAAGGAGCCATTGCATCCTAAGCCTTTCTGAAACTACCCATCAAAAATTTAGTCAAGTATTCAGGTTTGGTTTTTTTTTTTGGTTTGGTCCATGCTGCCTAGTTACTGATACAGAAAAAACCCTACACCTTAAAGAAACAAGTAAAAAGGGCACTTTAAAAAGGGATGATGATCTTATTCTTCTCAGCTGTGTAAATTTCCACTAAAATTGAAATGCAGGGGTGTATTTCCCATGCCTAATTACAGAACTTTAGCCACTGTACATTGTCATCTATTCCTGACTCAACAGTGACAGTACATTATCAAGACAATTTATGAATTGTTCACAGACAAACAGGCTACATTTTTGTTGTTAACTAAAAAGTGCTGTGATTTCTTTGATTTTTTTATATGTTTGTTCACCAAAACCAACTTGTGTTGGTAAATTATGTTTCTGGTTTAATCGACCTTCATTAGAATCTGTTCTGCCTAAAATTTAGTCTTTAACTAATAACTTTTACATGTCTTCTAAGATGGGCAAAATTAGTTTGACTCTTACCCATTTGGAGTGCTGTACCTCAGCTACACCCTGGAAGCTGAAGTTATTATAAGGATCAGTTTCAAAAAACCCCTGTAGGATTCAACCACACAGAAGTACTCACAACACTGAATGCAAGGAATTCTACAAGATTTTGCAGACTTTTCTTGTGCCATGAAATCCTGAATTCCCAGACTGTAAATGGAGGCCAAGCAGGATTTCTGACAGGCTCTGTGGAAAACAGAACAGTAATAGTAATTTAAATAATTACTTTAAAAGCAGTGTGCATGAGAAATATCTTTTTAGATGAGTTCTACTGATAGGGGCTTCAGACTGAGCTGTTGAACAGATTGGTTCTGGATGGGGCCTTGTGCTGCCAGGGCAAACTGCATCCAGCTGCAGTCATAGGTCCCAATGGAAATGTTTATGCATAACCATATCCCTCAAGCAGGCAAAAAACAAGTAAAAATTTGAATTTTTCCTATTCAACTGCTGAATTATTTATCTTCCATTTTCAATTTCCAGTATGGCTTAAGCTGTGCAGTAGATCCCCAGATTCATTGATCTGTTTAAATAAACAATGTGATATATTTAAATAAACAATGTGATACACACCAGGCCACAAGGACCACGAGGCACTGATTTCTTTTGTTGCCATTTGTGGAGCAGGCAAATTATATCCTGCACAGCCAGAACAGCCCCATGCATGTGATTTCATCAAAGATCTCTGTTTGTGGTGGTAAGTGCCACCACACCACTTGATGGTCTGTTTTTCCTAAATGGAAACATTTCTGCCTCTCAGAGGATGAAGGAGATTTCCTAAGAGGAGTTGCTACATGTGCATTTGTGGTTCTGGCCCTGGCACAGCACCAGGAAATGCCAAACTCACAGGGCTCATGACTGTATATATGTTAACTCCAAATTTGTTTCTCCTTTGAAGGACTTGAAAAGCAGCATGATGGAAACTTTTTGCCCATTTGTGATAAGATTTTCAGGTTAGGAAGGTTACATTTATAGGCGCCGTTTCCTCTCATCCAGCAAGACTGTTTCCATGAGAAAAGAGGCATTATTCCCTGGTGTAATATACATCAAGTAAAAAAGCCTTCTTGCAGCCAGAGTTTAAAATTTCACAGGAATTGATTGAGCAAACGTTCAGCCCCTGGGCCTGGAGCACACAGAGCCCTGGGAGGCACCAGAGGGGAGCAGACATGAACTCCCCTCGCAGGAGCGTCTCTCTCCCACAGGGTGAAGGATGCTCTGCAGCACAGGGCTCCTGCAGCCCCTTAAAGCTGGCCCCACAGCCACCCAGGGGACATGGAGACCACGCAGGAGCAGCAGGCTCACGGGGGTAAAGGCTGCCCTGTCCCATTCTCAGCCCTTGGGTTCAGGCACTCTAATCTCGGTCACTGGCCTTGGCGTCAAACCCCCCAAAGCAGCAAAGCCAAGGCCCTAAAAGCAAAGAGCCCACAGCAAGAAAAGGTAGAGGACAGTGAATTGCCCAGAAGAAAACATGTGAAGACACTCCAATGGTTCCCTGACACAGAGAGAAGGAACCTAATTCCAGGTACCAGCTGGTTACTCCATTTTCAGAGGCTCTGCCAGTCCTCTTGCCATAAAACAGTGACACTAGGAAAAGAAAAAATGTATTTGAAGCAGTAAAGATGTGTTTCTTAATTTTTCTTATGTAGTGCAAATGACATGCCACAGAACTTTTTTTCATTATGTATAACACTTTCCTGCCAGAAGTGTTGATATTCCATACCAATATTTTCTCATTTATTATTACAAAATAAAGGATTCTTCTTCTACAGCCAGATTATTTTATTCTCTGAGTAATATTTGTGACTATTGGCAGTTCAACTGCCTGCTGTTTATCAGAAAGATAATTTCATCAATTCCATAGCAGGCAGATGCATGGCCCTCCTCCAGACAGTATTGAAAATACTTATGTTTAAATGTTTAGAATCAAGGAGGTTATAAATCCACATCATGTGATCAAGCTGAAGGAACAGCTATATTCAAAAATAACTATTAATTTTCTTACAGCCTTGAGATAATTTCAAAAATAGCTGGTCCCTCTAGCATCTGACTTATGTGCCAGAACAACATCAAAAAAATTGTAGAGCACCTCCATATATTTTCTAAATTTTGTAATATTAAGAGATAGCCACATAGATTGACTGAAAAAATTAAGAAATACTTGAAAGAAAATGAAAACTTCTGTGCCCCAGAGTTATAAAAAAATTTGAATTTCTCTGTATTTAGACATTCTAGGAGAGTTTTCAGCTTCACACAGTTGGAAAGCTCTTTGTATTTTGAGAGGACTAGAAAATGTGATTTTTGTTGAAGTTGACATGTTCTGGCAATATAACTTACTTTGCCTTTAACATCCTCAGGAATATTTTCCTTTCTCTCAGAGGTGGATATGTGCATGTCCACGTGCTTGGCCTGGCAGAAGATGTAGGAAGGAGCTGCTCACGTTTGGACAGAGCTGTTGGTAACTCGAGTGCCCCCATTTCTCATGGAGCAGCAGCTTCTCTGCATGCCTATGATAGAGGTGCTAATTTACATGTGGAAGTGTTAATTAATGGCAATTCCTAAGGTCACCTCTCTACAACTGCAATTCTTTCCCTGTGGAGAGGAACAGAGAGCAGCACTGATGCCAAAGAGCACACAAGAGCCATCGTGGATAAAATAAACATGCACATCCATTCCCTGAATAATAAAAAAAATTTAGCCCCAAACAGTTCATATAATTTCTCACAGATTGCAAGCCACACAGATCCTCTGCTGCAGAACAGGCATGCCCATTTAATAAAATCATAAACCTAATAATAAATAATAAATATCTTTTTAATAAAATAATAAAATCTAATAAAAATTCACAGATTTATAGGAAAAAGTTGTCAATTGGCAGCAAAGTGGAAAAGAAATGCAATAGAGCCATGTAATTTCTTTCTGTGAATATGTGAAACAACTTACAGCTCCTGCAATCACTGCCTAAGCACCCTTTCTGAGGGAAGCACTTGCAGGACTGCAAAGTGGAGATCATGAAGATCAAGATGTTCCTTAAGGGCTCCCTGGGCTCTGGGTCAATAGGAATTTGTCTTCAGATCTGTCTCAAATGGCTTATCTCAGTCAAAAATTAAACCCAGGGAGGATGCTAAGAGGCTGGTTCAGAAGGTAATAAAAATTATGTAAGAAAGGTAAATTCCCTGGTCTTCTCTCCTGAGTGAGAGGGTGCTAAATCAGCTGAAAGAGCAAGCAGAGACCTGGCTTTGTTGAATTATATGACAGAGAAAGAGAAAATCCTTTTTTGTAAGCCATTTTTGTACATGGTGAGTCAGGGAATTTACATTTCATTATGTGCTCAGCAAGAAGTGTAAAATACAAATCCTTCAAGCAGATGTGAACAGACACTCGGGATCAATCTAATGTCAACTGCAGAACAAATGGATAGATAGTGTGTGAATTAATGTTTCATTATGCCAGGGCTGTGAAGGGTGGGTGATCTCAGGCATGCACATGAAACGCCTGCCCAATCTGCCCCTTATTTCTGTCACCCACACACACAGACAGAAGAAGCAGAGATGCTGCCAGCTGAGGGGAAGGTGGTGGGTGAGGGAGCTCTGGGGCTGGGCTGCAGGGCTTGTGCAGGCATTTGGGGACAGACATCAGCTACAGCTCCTTGTGACAGCTGAGGCCCTGTGCCCAGAGAGCTGCTCCTCTGAACTGGGGCTGTGAGGAAGGGACCAAGCATCCCTCCCCACGTGGGGCAGCTGCAAGAGGGCTCACATCAGCCCTGCAGTCCAGGGGCTGTGCCTGTCTGCATGTTGACCAGAAACTCAGTTTTTGTGCTCAGGTTTGACTCACACAGCTCCTTCCAAACAAATGGAGTTGCAGCTTCTTTATCCATCTGTCATGGTGCGTGCTAGTTGTGCCTCTATAGATCCTTGTATTGAATCTAGCCCTAAAGCTGTGAGAATTTCACAGGTACTAAATTCTCCAACATAATTTTCAGAAATATAAAATAAGGCAGTAAAGTTGTTAACTTGGAACTCGGTTGATGTATTGTCAGCTCGAGGTCTTTCTAAGAAAACACATGACAGAAAAGCAAAACAAAACTAAACAGTAACATAAATTCTGAGTTCATAAAGTGTTCAGTGCATTTTGCAGCATTACAGTAGTCACAGTTCTGTCTTATATTGACTAAAAGCATTTAAAAATACTTATGTGTGTCTGAGTATATATACATACATATATATATATACATGTGCACAATCCACCCTGCCAGACAAAGCTGCATGCTACATAAAGACAGATGGGAAAGAGCTGTGGATTCTGTGCTTGATTGCTGCATTGTGTCAGGCTGACTGGCCACAGTCATAAAGCTGGTTCATGCAACTATTCCTCTTTACCTAGAAGTCCTCAAGACAGCCATTGGAACAGTTGCCGTTTTCCTACTCAAGAAAACAAATGCAGAGGGTTTGAAAGTCTCTGAGTTCTTCTGGAAGATGCTGATGTAAGCAAAGATTGCTCAATGCTGCCTTCCTTCAATCACACAGCTGATGGGTGGAGTTTAGCAGGCACTGACAGAAAATGAAGCCTTGGAGCCAGGAGCCAGACCAACACAACACAGCAAAAGCTGGAGGCTAAACCTGTGAGTGGTTCCAGAAATAAAGTGGTAGGGATTTAAGCTTTGGGGAAATATTACCCTGTAGTAAAAAAAATTGAATCTTCATCAAGAAGTCAATCTAAAACAGGACAATTTTTTTGTAAAAGACTTCAAATTGAAATGCCTCTGTCATCCAGTGACTCTGGAGTTTGCAAGAGAAGCAGAGCCCATCTGTTCAGGAGACCAGGAACACAGTCTGTGCAGCTAATCAGCGTGATAGCAGTAGGAAATGATTTCATAGGGGCCTATCACATCTGGTTCTAAAACTAGTAAGCAGACTTCTTTTATTTTTTATTAAGTTTTCTGCATCTCTCACAAAGCCTCTAATTTCTGACAGGATTTATACTTTAGTTCTTATGTTTTTTTTCTCAGTCTCTAAATAGGAATATGCATGAGAAATAAATACATAAGCAGAAGGGTGCATGGGTATTCCTGCAGCCTATTACTACTTCAGTGAATAGCAGTCAGGGTTATCCCAGCAAGGATAAAATCACTATTGTCATAAAAGTCTGATATTAAACTTTTTTACATGGAAACTTTTGATTAATTATAAAAAAAAAAAAAAGCAGTGCTCCATTACTGAACTCCCTACCTCATTTTAGCCTACTATTATCTGATGCATTTTCTTATTATTTTTAAGCATTTTGTTGAATTCTGAATATGGAAGTCTGGAATGCTTTACTGAGTGCCTTTTCAATCAATTCACTTTTTGCCAAGAATTGAGAAAATGTACATTAAAAAGTGCTACAGTTTTCAGAAATCTATTTACAGCCTCCCTAATGGTAGGAATGCCTGATACAAAATATCTAAATGAACATATCTTAAAGCATTTAGGGAGGAAAAATAAAAGAGTTGTCAGGTATTTCTGAGGATGGTGGGAGCTGCAGGAGGTTTTTTGCAGCAGTGTTACACAGGTCAATACAAATATCCTGGATATTGTGCCAAAACACTTCTAATACGTCAGTGAATCTCACTGACATTTCCTGCTGCACTCCGCTCTCTAAAGCCTTCCTGACTCCTTCCTTGGAAGGACAGCTGGGTGTCCCCTGCCTGCTCTCAGGGCACACACAGGGCACAGATTTCTAAGGACTCTTTTCTCTTTTTTTTTAATGTTTAATTCTGCCTCTTTATATTCTATCTGCTTTTTTAAGTCTTCTGGAGCATAAGTAGAAGTACAAACTGCCTGAAAACTCTAAGAATCCAAGATGTGGACATTCTACTGTTGGAGACTAAATACCTGATTGATCCCCTACAATAAAGCATCAAAACCAGCTTTGGGGTGTACAAAATTGATTTCATTACTTATTGGAAGTATGAATTTGGCAAAAAAAAATTTGAGAAATAAATTGAGAGAAAAAAAGACCTTTTGATTTCACACAAAGAGTAGTAGGAATGCTTTTCATAGCACTGCATGTCAGCAATTTGGAAAGTCAGTATGACCAAATGAAAACAGCAACGTGCTCTACATCTTCATTCCAGCAGAAATATTGACTCTGAACTCCATGTGCTTCTAGATGTGCAATTCTGATGGGTTTTGGGATTTTCACCTAATTTCATTGACATTATGTTCCCAAGTGGTTAAATAATCCATGATAATTCAAGAACACTTAATATCTAATCTTCCATATGCAGTAAGAATGGCAAAGCAGGAATAGTTGCCTAGAAAAAATAAATAAGAGATGGAAATATTTGAATTATTTCAGTATTGAAAATATTGCTTATATATCTTGGTCCTGCATTATTATTATTATATGCAGGATTTCCTCTTTCACACTGTTGATGAGCTGCTCCTGGTATTGTTTCTGGCAGCACAAAGAATTAATAGTGCTCAAAGAGCTTGGGGCTGTACCACAGTCCAAGAGGAAAGGGGAACTGTGTCCCAGGGAAGAAGCACACAGCCTCCCTTCCACACCCCTGTGCTCATGCTAACAATTTCCCAGCCAGCTGGAATTTCCTTTCTTTGTGGGAAAGAGCTCATCCCTCCAGCCTCAGGACCCCAGATATTGCCCAGAGCTCATCCCTCCAGCCTCAGGACCCCAGATATTGCCCAGAGCTCATCCCTCCAGCCTCAGGACCCCAGATATTGCCATTTGCTGAACCCTGACTCTTACAAAGAGCCCAGCAGCTCTCAAGACATCCTGTTTCTCTGGTGGCCTGATGACTTTTCTCCCTAATAATGTCCCCTCTTCTGCTGTCACACCTTAGCAAGCTCTGTCATAACAACAAGGCTCATCTCAGTGGTGAGTGTTTTCAACAGGGGTACATTGAACTGGTTCATTAAAGATCCATTTTTATGGGACAGGGCTTATTCTAGTGCCTTGCACTCCTGTCCAGAGAAGTCCTAACACTGTTGCTGATGGATTTGGAAGCAGGAATGCATTTACATACTATGCTTCTGTCAGAGTTAAAATTCTTATCAATTCTAATGGTAACAGGGAGCTAAGCCTGTAAGAAAACGAGCAGGGCCCTGAGAAGTGAGTAGCACAGTAATGGTGATCCATCAGCCAGAAGAGTTGGTATTTTTTCCTGAAAACAAATCTGAATTGTTTGTTATCCCCATCTGTTTGCACATACCATGTGCTGTCAATGTATTGGCTGCAGCAGTTCCAAGATATGCATTGGCTTTATGGTAAAGAAGTTTTCCTGAACATGAACTCCACTTGAAAGCAAGGGTGGGCAGAACAGATCAATCCATATTTACAATTTACAAGCAGTTACCAATCAATCTAATTTAGGTGGCCCCTGGACAATGTAGATTAATACTTAGAGCTATCCTATTAAGATTAGACTAATTAAACTGATATTTAGCCACAGATATAGGGTGTTAATAATAGAGTATTGATGTGCAAGAAAGCAAAAGAGACTATTTGAATTTAATTTTGACTCCAGACCTGATCTTTGCAGGTCAGTGTTAAGCAGGGAACTCCTCAGATTCCCCTGTATTCTGCTCTCTCCCTACTCTTCCTCTTATCATAACAAAAAAATTCCAGCTGTGAATATTTGAAGGACTGAGTTGCTTCTCACCACTGGTCTGTAACTAGGGCTCTAAAAAATACTAATGCAAACAACACAAAGCTTTCACAGAAAAACAGATCACTCAAAATATAAAGTGGAATGGCAGGAAAACATCAGTGCAAGGCCCCTGGTTATCTGCTCAGTCACCAGGAATTAAAAGTGTATTTGGCAGGCTATTATTGTTAGTCCCCTAAGTGCACTGAGGTATGTAGTTATGCCTGCAGGCCAGTGGGCAGAAACAGAGGGTTTAATTCCAGCTTCTCTCCACCTGCTTTACTGAAGTGGTCTAGCAGCTCCTGCAACACCAGCATGAGCTCCAACAATAACCATGTGGTTTAGTAAGTACAATGACAACATCTGTAAGATATTAAGGGCTAAACCTCAGGTTTTCTTGCATATTTCTAAAGGTCTTCAAAAAAAAAGAAAAAAAAAAGAAAAAAAAAGTACTCTGTGAAATATTTTTTTCAGTTGAGTGGTTAAAAGACAATTTGCAGCCAGGCATTTCCTAGAATCATAGAACCATTCAAGTTGGAAAAGACCTCTAAGATCATTGAGTCCAACCTTTAACCTAACACTGCCAGGTCTAGCACTAAAGCAGGTCTATAGCATCACATCTCCATTGTTTTTGAACACTTCTAAGGACAAGTGATTCCACCATTCCCCTGGGCAGCAATGCCTGACCTCCCTTTCAGTGAATAAATGTTTCCCTAGTATCCAATCTAAACCTCCTTTAGCACAATGTGAGGGCATTTCCTCTTGTCCTTTCCTTTGTTACTTTGGAGAAGAGGTCAGCCCTCACCTGGCTACAACCTCCTTTCAGGTTCCTACCACATTTGCAAAAAATAATTTCATTATCATGTAGATGGCATAGAATGTCTAGAAAACTATGGAAAAATAAAAGGAATGGGGCTGGTGGAGTCACCAGGAATGACCTCTGTGCCCTGTGCTTCCAGCCCCTCACCTTCCAGGAGGGCATGGCTGGAACAAGCTGCCCTGGCCATCCCTGGGTGCAAACTGCCACCCTCACCTACTGGGCTGATGTTCCAACATCACACACAGGCAATGGAGTTCAATATTTTAGATCTGCACCCAAGTCTTTCAAGGCACAGAGGGAGGGGACAATTTGGCTCTAGTAGCAGAATGCAACTGCTTGGGCAGGTCCTCCCGCCTTTCAAGGAGGAAGGACCAACCTCCAAAACAGGGAAATGCTGATCAACAACTTTTTTGTGCCATTATTTTTGTCTCAGAGTACTTTCCAACCTATTGGTTTGTTTTGTTTTTTGTTTTTTTTTTCTTTTCCATGCTGAAAACCAGGCCACTCCTCAGGAAGAAATAATATTTCTGTTTGAGACAGAAAACACTTCAGGGAATTATGTGGTTTTCTAGACATACACAAACCAGAGCGTCTTCTGTCTGAGAATTTTCAAAGTAAGCACCAGATTCCTCCTCCCCACTGTGGATGCTTTACAGTGCCCAAGTGGCAACAGCTAAGAGGAAAAGTGGGTTACTGTAATACATGTTCCTGAGCCTTCTAAAATCAGAGTCTGCAATGTTACCTAAGACAGAATATACCTTGCCTATATTCTTTCCTCTGTTCTATTTAGCTCACTGCTGCAGCGACAGAAACATTGCTTTCAAGGTGTTCATTTAGAATATTGATCCCAAAATAAAAGGCTCATGTTTAAAAGACTTCTTACTGCAACCCTTTCAAAACATTTCAGTGAACTTTTTATACTCCAACTTTGATCAAATATGTCCCACATATTTGACACATTCATCAGGTACTGAATTTCCTAAATCAGGCAGTTTGAGGGCATGGTGGTGTGTATTTGCTACCTAAGTGCTAATTTATTCACCACAGTAAAGAATCTGTGTCTTGAGTCTTATTTTGTCATCATTATTAAATGTTCAGTAGTTCTGCCACAGAGGCCACCTAAACATTATGGGATTCATTGCTGTAGAAGCTGTTAAATGAACACCAGCAAAAACCCACAAGCAGATATTCTCCAGATTCTTTTACTGTCATGGAAACTGAGGTGGAGTTATTTGCACAGCCCCAGCATCACTGAACCTGTGTGTTGACATGAGCAATATAAAGAATGGATTGGGCAGGAATGCTGGGGGTGAATGTATCTCTGATACTGCCCCAAGTTTCCATCCAGCCCAAAGCTTCCTGGAAAGCTTCAGGAGAGAGAGAAGATCACAATCCTAGCGCACACCAGGCTGTGCCACAGAGAAGTGTCTGCTGCTCAATGGCCATAGGGAGATTCTTGGCTAGCAAGAGTTTTGTTCTACATTTATGAAGAGAGTTCTGATGCTGCAGTAGTAAGAAGGTGGGAGATTGAGGAAATTAGACTATTATGGGATGCAAGTCAGGTTATGCAGTGATAGCACTTACAAACCCTTTCCACTCACCAGCACCACAACCTCAGTCACATCAGCAAAGCAGAACTTTTCTCCAAATGGACTTACTGCTCTTAAAAGAGTGAAACAAAACAACCCTCAAAGAGAAATGGAGCAACACAAGACATGAGATGTGATTGCAGACTTCACCTTGGAGGACAGCATTATCCAGCTGTCACTTTCAGAGATACCTTTCCAAAAGATGAGCCTAGACTCAAAGGTGCTTTAACCTGGAAATTAAAGAACTGAGAAATTATTCCTCAAAGGAAACCACCCATGTAGTTAATTAGCAATGAGCCTTTCCATGACTGGGTGCTTTTTTTCATAATTTTACTTTCACTGAACTCAAATGAATTGTATATTGGATTTTTAAAATGCGTTGAAATGAAGATTTTTGGATTTAATATAAGTAGGCATAAGAGAATGTAAAGGGGGTTAAAAGTTCAGAAACATACTTGAGACAAATAATTGCAAAAAATTTGTCAGTGCATCCTCAAGGAGGAGAAAAAGCAATGGTGGTTCATGAATCTTTAATGATTTTACTCCAGGACCAGCGAAGTCTTAATCAAAGTGGGATGCACACTTAGCCTGAACAAATAAGGCATGAAGATTCAAAAATTCTTTCTGAATACTAATGTGATTTTATACTTGGACATTTAAGAAACCGAGATTAGAAAAATGTCCCAAGACCTCCAGACCATGTGGAAAAAATCATTATTCAGTGAAACATTTTAAATTTTGTGTCTTAAACGTAAATATTAAGCTATTTACTGAAATCAAACTCTCTATTAGCCTTTTTCTCAAGCAGACTCAGAAATGCTGGTGTCTTTTGGCAAGCACACTCTGAGAAAGGTTTCTGAATATTCTCTTTAGCATCAGAAACTTTATGTTCTCTTCAGCAAAGAGCACAGCAGGCAATAGTAACACATGCAAAGAAATGTTGGAAGGTAGGAAACTCCACCCTCCTGTCTTATGGCAAGATTGCTAGATGTGAAAATGGTTAAGTACATCCTAGGAACAACAGAAAAAAGCAAGAAAAATACATGGCTATTTTGGTTTTGTGAAATGGAGTTCTTTAATACTTAATTCACTTTGTTTTCTAATCAATACCAAGGCATTTAACTGCAAATCTGACCTAACAGTTAGTTAAGGTTTGTAGTTAATTAAGGCTACAGCAAGATTTTGATTTCTCTCTGTTAGAATGGCCACTCTCCAACAATACCCAAGTGTGAGTGCTCCTGCACTCCTGGGCTTTGCCTTTTTTTGCTTTCACTGTTATTACATACATATGCACACCTTGTCTAGACCTGAAATAGGAAGAAATATGAAATTACATCCATTAGTAATATCCTCATCCAAGCTTTGTAAAGTTCTCTGGAATAATTTTTCCTATCAGAAGGAAAATGCTCCACCAGTTGCATGGGAATTCAGCGATGGTCAAGGATCACAAGTCAAACACCTCTTACTTTACTTTCAAGACACAAAATCTGTGCAGAGAAAGACAAAGATATTTAACAGCAGGCATTGCAGACCATCCAATACCTGATTTTAATGAGCAAGAGATAGATTTAAATGTCCTCAATGCAGAAATAGTTTTACATAATGTATATTCCCTGCAAAAATACACCTAATATTTTAATATTTAAAATATATAGAGAGGAAAAACCCTGTATTCCTGGGAAATAATAAATTGGGATATTCCATTATTTTTAATGAGTAAAGTTTGTGCAGTTAATTTTTATAGGCTGAAGAATTAGATGGATAATTCCTTATGAAAGAGGGAGTGGTTATAGGCCTTCACTATCAGTAACACTATCCAAAATCCATTCACTGGTGAATGTGTACCATATAAATCTGTGTAGAAGGCAGCAAGCAGAGAGAAAACTTAGTGAAGGTATGATTACTGAGGAAACTAACAGGACAAATATTTGTTAATTCTTAAAATGTAAGAAATGGATGTTTAGCCCTTTAATAAAAGAACCAGAATTAGCAGTTTCTTCCTGTATGTACATTTAGATTGCTTTTCCTTTGAGGAAGAAGGTTACCAGATCCCTGCCACTAAACTAAAACTAATGTGCAGCACTTTCTGCTGTTTAATACTATGAGGATTTTAGCCTTCATCCAAATATATGCCAACAAAATTTTTATATAAATTCTTCAAATATGCATTTAGAACTGCTAGCAATCCATGCACTCTGCTTGTTCTTTTCCACATTTTATTAAAGTGTTTGCAGAAAACTATTCCACTGTTAGGACAGTCAGAACAGCTCGCTGTAGCTGAGATAGCTGCGATGTGGAAAATGCAGGCCAGCCATACCCAAG
The DNA here is from genome assembly GCF_051311805.1 of Agelaius phoeniceus. Lineage (NCBI taxonomy): Eukaryota > Metazoa > Chordata > Aves > Passeriformes > Icteridae > Agelaius > Agelaius phoeniceus. Next base: position 13,713,498 of record NC_135274.1, read on the forward strand.
GAGACCTGGCTGCAAACAGAATGTTCTGACATTTGGTGGTGGTATTTCCTTCTCTGGCTTTATGAAATAAATCTTAACAGTATGAAAATCGTCAACACTCAAGAGAAAACTGGAAAATATTATGTTGTTGAACTTGCCTCGTGCTCCTGGAGGTGGCCCTTTCAAAACAGAGCTGAGCACCTCTGCCAGAGCTCAGTGCCAGCGCTGGTGTTGCTCAGTTTGTTGCTCATACACTGAACTCAAGCTTTCCACCTCTGCTGAAATTTGGAAGTTCTTTTTAGGAAGAAATGAAAGAAAAATCCTTAGTTATATGGACTATATGAAACAACTTCTGAAACAACAAAAAAAAATCTAGGATAGCTTTCTAAAGTCAGGTACTTCTGCTTGTAGAATTCTAAGGGAAAAGGATCCTGTCAGCTCAAATCAACAGCCTTTGACCTCTCCAGCTTTCCAAGGACACTGGGTTTGTGAGACACTGGTATTGATTGTGTCTAGCAAAAAAAGGCACAGCAGCTTAGAGGCTTATGGATCCCTTGTTTGATAAAGAGCTTGGCACCAAATAAGTGATCCTTGTGTGACTCCTGGTCACTGCCCCCATTGGTCAGAGGAATTCCCAGGGGGACACAAACACTAGCTCTGAGGCTTTACACCAACAGCTTTGGTGTATTTGCTAGGGGAGAGAATTGCTCTTGGCAATAATGTTGACAAATACTCAAAAAACTTAGATAATCTAATACTTTAAGTAGTAGCTGCTCTCTTTCCTTACCTTTATTGTACCTAATTTTTTTTTTAAATCACTGTTTCTCCCTTAGCAATGCAGATGTTTTGAACTAATAGGACAAAGTGAATACATAGGACCATATAAACTCCCCAAATGGTAGCATCACATGCTCCTTGTAATTCCTGTTTCCAGATATATCAGCTCCTTGATTGCTCACTTTTAAAAGTTTTCATAATCATTTTCTCCAGATATGGCAATTCTGCTCAAATATCAGTAGAAAAAGCATAAGAAAAGGTCAATTTATTATCTATGGCTCTCTATTGGAGGTTTTATTTTCTCTCACTACACAAATACTGTGAGTTTAGATCTTAGAGTAGGTATCAATTATTAAAAAAGGTGCTGCAGAAAGCAAGCACAGTTTTTCATGACAAATGGCACCATCAGCAGAGTTCCATAATCCAGCATGCAGCATTTTCATTTTTCAGAGGACAAAGAGAGGAATGACTAATACATCAATTTCAGTGCTGTTCCCCTGCACTTTTTGAAAAGCACCTTGCTACCCAGGACCACCCTTAATTTACCATCTTTTGAAGACAGAAAATGTAATGAAAACATCCGTCTCTGGTTCCTGCTAGCCTGTAATATTAAACATCAGGGTAATAGTTATTCTCCTCCCACTCATCAATCATGCCTTTATCCATGCATACAACGCTGCTCTTCTGACACCTTATTTAAAAAAACTAAAATGGACACCTCTGCTTAAAGACATTTTCACTACTGCAGAGGTGGAAACTGGCTCTGAGCTCTATGAAGTCAAGATGTACAGTCTTTCTCTTATGCTGATGATCCAGAGCTTTAGATTTTAATTCCTTAGTGCTGTTAAAGCATTTAGAATTCCTGGAATTTAGAATTACATTCATCACCACATGCTGAGTCCTGAACATGTAATTCTGCCTCTTACTCCTACAGTAAGAGGTTTTGAGGAGACACATCACCATGTACTTCAGGAGAATTAAGGTGTTTGTACCCACCTGAGAGCTTCCCATTCTTTGTTACAGTTCAATAAACAAATTGTCTTTCACCCACCCACGACACTTGGAACCAACTTGTGTTTGTGCCCTGGAGGATGGCACGATGATGACCACTGACCTGATCCAGAAGCCATCTGACTCCATGAGTGCAGCACAGGGCCCACACAAATGTTCTTGTTTCTCTGCAGGGCTGACTAACTCAGAAGTGTTGTGCTAGTGCAGTGACAGAGCTGGCAGCAAGCTCAGAGCATCACCAGGGGGCTTGTTCCTGTCCATGTCCCCACTGCCCTCAGAGAGAGGCTCAGTGCTTTGGAAAGGTTTATAAAATACAGTGGAACAACATCAGTCTCTGCTTGTCAGAAATTATGGCAAGTGCCTGTAGCTGGGGATGTGCTTTTTAGCTGCAAAAACTCTGCTTCTCACCCTCACTGGCAGCACAAGGTTCTGTGCTGACCCACCTGCCCTCCTGAGCTTCCCACGACTCTGCTCCAATGGTTCCCAATTCCACCAGCCCTTCCCAGGTTCTGCCTGCACTCAGTGCAAGTCCCAGAACACTTTGTAATGTCCCTGACTCCTCCTCCACAGTAGGAAGTCACTGCTAGGGAATAAATTTCAAATAATTTATGAGTGTTCAACAGCTGGGTGCGTGTCTGAGGGATTACATACAGAGGATACAGTGTGTGCAGAGCACTTCCTTTTTAGAATTTGTGTGTGTGCACGTGAGTGTAGGTGTGTCAAACAAATTTTTCAGTGACAGAATTTGGAAACATCAGTTCATCTTTACTCATTTTATTCACTGCAGTGCCCTAGGCAAGGCTCTGCAGGCCCTGCCTCAGGCAGTCCCTGCAGCTGTGTGCATTTCTGCCTCATCCATGGCTGCTCCAGCAGGTCCCAACTGCAGCCAGAGCCATAGCCAGGTCCTGGCACTCACACCCAGGGCCCAATGAACTCATTGAAATCAGTGGGTTTGTACACAAACACAGCTACATGCATGCAAAAACACAAGCTCCACTTTGAAATCATATTTTTCAATTGAAAAAAATCCAAACCAAGCCAGAAAGCACTCACCAGTACTTGGTAGCAGAAAACTACTGCACACCATCCTAAGTGGTGGGATGTGTGCAGCTCTGCCCAAGAGGCTGTCATCATTGTTCAATGCTTTATGCTATCTGAAGCTTGATTTAGCAAGGCTATGGAGTAAAGAATAGCAGTCTTTTACATTTATGTTGAAACAATATTAACCCCTGTAACCACCCTATACCCTGTCTCCTTCCCCAGCTTCAGATTTTTCTCTAAGTTTTGCCATTTGCCACTGTTTAATGTAGAAACCTGTGCTATAAATGGATCCAGTTCAAATACTTTATGCTTTCTGGAGGTGGAGGGGAAAAAAGGGGGCTTTTTATGAATATCCTATTTTCATACCACATCATCCCACTTGCTTAAATCAACTGTCAATGAGAACGTAACACTCCAGCTTCATGGGCCTTTCTCACAGCAGCAGGGATGTGTCTGAGATGTTTCCCATCCAGTCCCACCCCACAATTTGTGGAGTTCTTCAGCAAAGGCTCACCTGGGGCTGCACAGAATGCAGCAGTGCAGGGCTGGGGGAGGCACAGGCACCAGACAGTTTGTGAAATTACTCATCAGAAGGGGTTTGTAGAGCGCTCCAGGAGGAGAAAAAGGGGGTTGGGGAACAGGGATTAGAGGTGGCATGAGAAGGGAAGTTGAAGATGGTGAGAAAAATTGAGCAAATTGTGGCACCTCTATTTGAGGCAAGTCAGGGCAATTTGAGCTCATGTAAAATAGTGTCATTATTCCCTTGCTATGCTCCCCTTGGCTTTCTACCTGTGCACCAAGGTCTGGAAGGGAGCCTGGGATTGCTGTGCCCATTGTGGGAGCAGCTCTCTGCCATGGCAGGTATGTCTGACCTGGGGCTGCCTCTGCTGTGGGGACTCCCATGGGCAGAGAAGATGCTGTGCTGGCACAGCCTGAGCCCTCCTCCTGTCATCCACAGCATGCACACCTGCATATGTACATGTGCCCACCTTTAGGGCCTTATTTTGGCCTCTTTTGTGCCCTGGGTTTGATCTGCCTGGCTGCAGCCTTCTCACTGTAACCATGCATGAGGCATCTTGCCCCCAGTACATTTTGGCAAACCAGTAGGAGGAGGTAAAATGTAAGTGGGACAAACCCCCTAGATTCCACATAAGCCATCAAAAATAAGTCAAATGCACTTGTAGAAACTACAATTATTTTTAAAAAGTAAGTATTAAGAGACTTAAAACTCATTTTATTTTGTTTGTTTATTTTAAGTTTTGTTATTTTAAGTTTTGTTTATTTTAAGTTTTCATTAGCATAATTGAACTTTACATAAAACACTAAGCTTTTTTATTACTCACCCCTAAGAGATCATGCTGATTGATCCCTTAGTATCCCTTGGTACTTACACCCTTGGCTGATAATCAGTTAAGCTAATGCATCCAAAGACCTACACTTCTTACTGGCAAGGCCAGGACTGCACAGACAAACAAAGCTGCTGTTTGAGAATCCAATAACAGAAGGCAAACAGGGTAGGTTTGAAGGCCAAATCATTTCCAGACTAATTCCTTTTTTCCTTCATTAAAGAATAATGATTTGGAGCAAGTCTAGCTCCCAAGGACCCAAAAAATGGCATTTGCTGATAAAGAGCAAAATGGACACAAGCCTGTTCTTCTACTTGAGATTTTTTTTGAGTCCTTGCAAGATTGATAGCTTCCCAAAATGTCAATTCACAGAGAGCTAATCTTAGTGGCTATATGAAACTATATAACTGCCTCTGGCTAAACTAGAAGTGATACACATCCAAACAATTGCTTTTGTAATAAAATACTAGAAGGTATCCTTTACACACCAACCCATCATCTATAATGTCCTATCAATGTTGTTTTAGTATATGCCAATATACTTCAGGAGTTCCTGGGGTAAAAAAAAAAGGAAAAAAGGGGGCTGGGGAGAAGACTAGGTCATTCTTTCCTGATTTGAAGATTAAAAAGGAAATTCAAGTATTATCCCCTTGCAGAACCATGGAACTTGGCACAAAAATCCATGCCTTGTTACGCACTCCTGGTTTTCAGTTTCAATAATGCTTTTACCTTATATTTCTGGGGAAGGGGGAGTTTCCAAACAATGAATTTTGTTTTAATTGGCAATATACTGCCTATATAAACCCCCAAAGCACCTGAATGAAGATCTCTTAACCATACCACTAACATCCATATAAAACCTGAAGCCTCCCTCACCCAGACTGAGGATTAGTTGGTCTAATAGAAGACATCACCTTTACTAAGTCACTTTACCTTGTTTATGCCTCCAGATAATTCTGGTTAGAAACAAAAATGTTATTAGTGCCTGGTATATCACAACCTCCATCTGGGTCTCCACCTTCCCTTGGAGAAAAAACCCTGAGAGTTCAGGTAACTCCCCTGGCAAAACCAGGTTTGCCAGCCAAAGGGATACAGCAGAAAGGTTTGGGAAGTCTCATTTGCAGTCACAAGGCCTCTCTCCCTTTACTCATCTGTTAATCAATGCTCCTGACAGGTCTCTTCAACACAGCATATTCAATAGTCCTATGAATATGAAAATATCATGTAGCCAGAGACTGAGAAAGCCTGAGTGCCAAGCTCTGTCTGATCTGGTTTCCCCACCTCTTAGGATCTGTAAGATCTCCATATTTCAGCTCCTCTAGAATGAGGCTCCTCAGCCTCCCCAAAGCACCTCACTCCAGAGTGTGATCAGCATTTATAGAGACTGCAGGTTATTGCAAAACAAACCCTTTGTGCCACTCCCCTTGCTGCACTGCTACTGCAAGTGCAAGCCAGCTGCATGAAACACCAAAGTTGATATGTTGCTGAAATAACTGAACTTCATGCCATCAGAATTGTGCAGTTCTCAGCCTGCAATCTGTGCAGCACAGCCTTTAATATGCAGGTGCTTTTAGATAATGCCACAACTTAAAATTGTAACCCTAGGAGTCCATTTTCCTCAACACAACATTTAACTATGCAATACAGTTTGGCAAGAGAAGCAAGAAAAAAAAAAAAAAAAAACAAAAACAGGACTACCCCCTAATAAACAACTTTGTCTTATTCTTCACATCATATGTTGTTGGCTACAGATGGCAAAAGAAATTTAGAGCAATTACAGATTAACCACAAATACAACCAAAGCCAGAGAGGATGCAGACTCACATACCACTAAATAGCCATAGTCTATAATACCTCTAAATTAGCTCATTCGTTTCAATCCATTGATTCTTATATTAGCAAACTGTTCACCTGCTCTGGCAATGCCTGTTTCAGCTGCAGCTCGATGTTGCCCTCCTGTGGGCCGAAAAAAGGGAGAGCCCTTGAGCTCCTTCACACCTTCACCACAGACAGAGAAATCTGGGCATTATTTGCTTCTTTCCAGCTGAGAAGGAGTAAGCACAGTTGAGCTGAATTCCTGTGGATCGTGTAAATGCAACATTGTTCTCCAGATTTAATCACTTCTGGACTACTTTTGGAACAAGCCTGCTGCATAAGAAATTGTTCCATAGGAATAAACATCTGCATCTTGCCAGATCAACCACAGTTTACAAGATGGGATTTATGCTGACTTTCTTCCAGCCAAGGGAGGGGAAGAGATACATGAAGTTTGCTGGAACAAAAGCAACTCTTCAATTTCTTCAGCAGTTTTTAATGGTAGAGTGATTTTTTTTTTCCATCCTTTGCCTGACAGTGGGAAGGTTCAGTCTTGAGGAACTCCAGACAAACCATTCTTGCTTGAAATTTGATGAAGACCTCTCCCTTGCCTAGGCTGGGGTGAATTTGTCTGGAACAGCCTTGTTATAAAAGAGTTTAGTCTTTGTCACTAGTGTGACTCTTCCCATGTTTTGTCACTTCGGGACTGCAGGTCTCCATTTCTGTACCAGACTGAATTTGGGACCTATCTGCATTCTGAGCTGTGGCTGCATTTATTTGGGGATGGTTGGTCTCCAGCTAATCTTCCCCTTCCTAAGGACAGGGTAAAGGAGCAAATTGCCCACCAGCAGGAGGTAGGAAACACTCCAAAAATCAGCAATTCACAGAGCACAGACATTATTTAAACACTGGGAAACTAATATTTGATTTCTTCATGCCAGAAGCAATAGCCAGGAGACAGGATGGGATTAGCTGGGCTATGTGAGAAAAAAGCTGTTGCAGTGTGTTTTGTTAAGTTATTAGGTTGGTTTGTTCCAATCCCCTCCTGTCTGAAAATGGTTCTGCCCCAGTTCTCCCTTCCCGCCTTTGGAGCTGTCTGTCTCCCTGGCTCCACCCCAGCCAACAATGGATCCCCTAAACTCCGCCCTGGTTTCCCTGGAAACCCTTGGATCTTTTCTTCTGACCCCTCCCCGGTGCCCTGCCAATCACTCTCACTGCCCGCCCTTACTGCTAGAATGTTCCAGCAGGGGAGTTCGATGGTTGGCTGAGGGACCGGGGCCCCTCCCCAGAATGGTTCCCGTTGGTGCTGCCCACGTGTCAATCCCTTGGACCCCCCTCCCCACTGCGCCCCCATTGGCCCAATGCCCGGCACCTCCCTTGTTCTCCCTGCCCCTTAAAACTTGCTGTCACCCCCTCCCCCCGTCTTCTCCTGTCGGTCCCTCCGGGGTTCATTAAAGCCCGGATTAAGCCACAGTTGGAGTCCGCCCTCTCCTTTCCGCTGGCTGCAGCCTTTCCCAGACTCCGTCCTGCCCAAGGTGTGCCCACAGCCGCAAGCTGGGCACTGCCTCAGGCGCTGTCCCGAAGGCAGCTCTCGGGAGAAGGGCCCCCCGTGCTGCTGGCAGTGCTGGAGCCAGCCGGACGCTGACTATTGAGATCCACTGCTGCAAAGAGCATTTCCTTTTCTTGTGCTTAATTCATGAGTAGTGAGAGCTATGAGGAACACAGGCTAATATAGCTTGTTTTGGTACTTACATTGCTAATTAACAATTCTCTCTGCAAAACCCCAGCACTGTCACATCTGTTACTCCAACAAAACTGACTTCCCAAGACCCCTCTAGGAGCAATGGAAAGGAAAAGGTGTTTGAGGCAGCTGCAAGAACCTGAGCTCCAATTGCTTTTACCAGAGCAGCACAGCTCAGCTCTGTGCCAGGGTCATTGGGCAGAGTTGGTCTCACTAATATATGATACTGATATTTAGGGCCCTCAAGAACAAAATCACATCAAGCACAGAGATTCAGGTTATTTAATTCCTGTGAAGATGCAAGCTGTGCATAGCAGTGCTCCAAACAAAAGGAAAGGGGTTCAATCTTTAGCAGCAGGACTTGACTCTGTTACATACAGTTAATATAAAGCAATAAGCTGTGTAGTCTTGGATCATTGGTAAAATGCCCCTCTGAATCCAGAAATGCACTTTGTGGCTGGGTCTGACTGTTGCCATAGGCCAAACCAACATCTTCAATCCAAACACAACCTCAAACAGAGGAAGCTGAGGTCAGACAGTTGTGGCTTGGGTTCGTGTCTGCTTGCTACCAAGTCAAAGGCTTCCCTCTCAAAAACAGAGTGCTAATGATCAAGTGACAATCCAAATGCAAACAAGAAAAAAGCACCAAGACAACATCTGGAAGCAATACTGGTAGGAAGAGAACATGAAGACGTGGCCAAATGCTTCGCTGCCAAAGAGGGGTGAAAAAAAAAATAAAATATTTATGACAAGGGGCTTTTCCCTGCCTGTGTTCAAAGAACATCAACAGAGCATCTGTGCAGAATAAAAGACAAGGAAAGAAAGTACATACGTGGCGAGGGAATGAGGAAAGTAGAAACTGCTAGAAAAGCAACTCCTGGCTAGCTAAGGAAATAGAAGCTGATTAGCATGCAGTCAGTTGAGATCTACACAATAAATAGCATAATCAGCATTCATATACATCTGTCCAATAAAGCCTGAAGGAGCCACCATTTTCCCTTAACAATCTCCAAGTTTAAATCAGAAATTACCATGCACTGGCAAAGTCAAATTTCTGAAATCTTTCTTGCCACGATCAATCCATTGATTAGGCATCAGCATAACACAAAGAGTCAAATTAATAAAATCCTCTGGAAAATTTTACACTAGTGCTTAGGCTATAGTGACTGCTGACACAATGAATGCAGAAGAATTCCAGAGATGAGCCACCAAAGAAAATACACTGAAGCAGAAGGAAATTTTTAAAGCAAATCTGTGCATTTCCTGAAATGGTAATTTTGCTGGATTTGGCTTCTGACAAGGAGGAGGGAGTAAAAAAAAAATTTAAAAGTTACTTTTCTCTCCTCTTCTGCAGCAGCTTTAGCAGAAACATTCCTCTTTATTCCCTGTCCAGTTCTTGTACCCACACACCTTCAGAGCAGATTTCCAAATGCTAGGAGATAGAGATTCAGGACAAATATTTATTCTGTTCTGGGAGGGAGGAAGGGAGGGACAGCAAAACCCAGGTATGTTGTCTTAAAAAAAGCGAGAGTGATGGATGTTGCCAAAAGCACCCATGGCTTGGTTTCCATTTCCCAGCTGCCAGTGCCTCTCTGCAGGAGGCTGGGGCTCCCAGGGCTGTGGGGAGAGCCTGGCAGCAGCCAGGGCTCGTGGGCTCTGTCCTCAGGGATGAGCTTTGGCACAAGCCTTCAAGCTGAACTTCCTCCTCATGGCTGCAAACACAGAAGCCAACACCCATTAGAGTCAGGACATGGAAAAAGCTGTGGTCTGTAAAAGCTGCTTTTAGAAGACCTGGTTCTGCAGCTGAAAGCACTTCTAACCTACTGTTGAATTATATAATGGAGCAAGAGACAAATTGCCACCCCTGCTTGAAGTGAGTTTCACAGGCTTTATTCTTCCTCTGAATCACTTCAGCTCTGAAACAGTCTTCCAGTTAAAAAGCCATTTCTGAAAGCACCTCCATCCAAATGACAATTCAAATAAAATATACTACACACATTTATTTGTCCTTAATAGTATCTTCCTTGATGGATATATACTTTCCATACATCTACAAAATGAAACCTGACCAGAGATGTGAAGAATTCCTGAGGATGCAAGATCTGATGAGTGAGCAGCTGCTTCATCAGCAGCCATACAGCTCTTGATTTAGAGGCTTCATTCACTCAGAGCTGAGGAGCATCTTCTGTGCCTGATGCTATAAATGTCAGTCAGGACTAGAAATGGCAGCAGGACATTTCTGTTGTTGTTTCCCAGGCTTGTCACCTGAGCCCAGTGAAGCTGAACAGGTGATAGAGGGAGCAGATGCCCTGACAGTGGCACAGCAGCCCCAAATATTGCATCCACACCTCCTCCTGTGCTCCTGCAGCGAGGATGTGGCTGTCAAGGGAAAGCAGAGCCAAAAAACAGAGAGGTTTCCCTGCACCCACCCACAGCCCAAAGCACAGACTGAACCCATTCCACATCTCCAAACTCTCCAGCGAAGGGACGAGAGCTCTCCAGCACTGCTTCATCCTTTCACAACTATCTGGGACTGCCAGATCTGCATTGATCCCTGGCCAAGAATGACCTCTCAGGATAAACACAGCATGACCTACCCAGCTGAGAGCCCAGCTGTGGTTGCAGAGGGCTGCAGGATAACCAGCGTATGCAGCACCGCGGCGCTGGTGAGGCAGCGCTGACACGTGGCACAAGAGCCACTCCATGCACCTTCCTCTTTCCAACACTCTGCTTTCTCTGGGAAGAAAGTTGGCCTTTCCCCCTTGCCCCATCAGTCTGATTTAACCTGACTCATTACTACCAACGACAGAAATCCCATGATAAATAAAGGTACTTGCTATGTTTTCCATTCTCATAGGAAAAAAGGTTCTTAACCCTTCACGTGCTCCTTTAGTGCATTTAAAGGAGCAAAACATTAAGTAGCCACCAAACAAGATAAGGATTTTTTCCTGGATTAATCTTTAAGGCCACTTTAGGAATTCCCTTATTTTCCAGCTATTTTTTTAGAAAATGCTATTCCCATTTACCATAGCTAAAAAGGAAATCCCACAGCAGAAAAAAGGCTCAAAACTGTAACTTTTCAGCTCACACAGAAGATGACATCAACAATCTCAAGTAAGAAAAAAAATGCAATTGCATTCTCTGACCTGCCACACCCTTAAAATCAAAAGCCAATCCAAAAAATTTAAACTGGCTTTACTCACAAAGAAATTGCCTTTTCTGATAATGATTTCCTTTGACAATAAAGTTACATTGAAACAAGTGAACTTTGCCAACAGAGAACTTATGAGGTAACACAAAGATTTCACATTCTATTAGTTAGCAGCTCAAGATCTTTCATTCCAGAGCAGATAAAGAAACTAAATTAAAAATTAATATTCATAAAACATAATAGCCCAAGCATTTTACAGGTTTAAGGTGTAAAATGTACATAATTTTTCCTCTTTGTATTTTTCACTGAAGCCTACAAACCCCATAATTGGTTAATGCACTCACTGAGGTATACAAAGTTTCCATTTCAATTTTTCTGACTCGACTGAGTAGAAAAATCCATCAAATTAGAGCTGATGAAAATTGTTCTATTCACCTGCCTCTTGTTAAGAAACTTCAAGACATGGGTCTGTGCAATTTTTTTTTTAATAGAGTTTTAAGTTCTATATTATTTTTTCGACCTGGCTTTGAAAATGTACAACTAAACATGTATGTCAGTGGTCACATGAAATATTTGAGTGTTTTGGAATTAAGGAATTAACACATTTTAAAAATAAATTAGGGTTTCAATATTTGGAACAGCCAATAATTTCAAAGAAACATGATGACATTTTACTCCTGGGAGGTAACAGTTATTTTCTCTTATCCAAATAATTAGCAGAAAGGCCTGGAAAAGGGGTCACACCTCTCCAGGTAACTTCATACTCACCACCATCCACTGTATGGAAATAGCACATTCAACCACCATCTAGGAAAACATTAACCAAATAATTAGCCCCATCATGTATTAACACAATCTCTGTATATTAACATTCAGATTTACAAAAGCCCTGACCAAAGACAGACCACAGCAGTGAACCATGGCACAGGTCACCTGCTCCCAGAGCCACCAGCTCAGGATGAAGGGCTTGCCTGGGGGAGCTCAGAAACTGCTCTTGCCTGGAGCCCTCTGTGTCCATCCCATCCCACTCACAGTGGCTGCACAGACCACTCACAGAAAATCAGGAAACCTCAGCTGTGCTTTTTTACAGAGCATAGCTCTGTCGAGCTCTGAAGAAGCAGTTTAAAAATTTACACTTCAAGAAGACTTGAGAATAAAGATCCCTTGTCTCTGCCTGCCTTGCTCCTGCCTCCATTGATGCACAAGCCATCGGCCACCCATGCTTGTTTTAGTCCCTGGAAAGCTGACATCTGGCAAACACATGAGATGGGGAGGGGGCACAGTTTGGATGGAGAGACGTGCACTGTATGCCTGAGTGATGGGAACACAGGCAAGGAGGCTAAGAGAACGAAAAGTTCATAGCACATGTGGCCAAAATGCTCTCATGCAGATTAACACATGTGATTCAAGTATAAGAACTGAGAATTTCCTCTATTTTGAAGCAATTCTATCAAAATCTCCAGTTTACAATTCGTGATGGCATAGCAAAGATAAGTCTGTGACAGCTGGCTCTAGAAATTCTACAGCAAATCACTATTTTATATACCAGGACCTAGCCTTCTTTACGTGGTACGTGTTTTAAACAATGACCAAATGCTTGAAATAGCTGCCTGGGTGAATCACAGTGTACAAAAGGGATTCAGAGATGTTGAGTCTCTCAGTTTGGCTGTGCCAGAAGTTCATTGTTGCACTCTGTACCCGTCCACCTCGTACATTCTCCCAGCCCTGCCAAAGATAAATCCAGCTTCTAGCAGCTTATACTTAATACTCTCTGCCCCAGCTTCTCATGCATTCTATTTACTTCATGCTGGAGTATCTTCCTTTAGAAGGGACTTCTTACAGAAATAAGTGCAATACACTTCTTTCCATGTCTATGTTAGAAGTCTCTGAGGAAAAAGCAAGTTAACCCCCCAAATCTTCATCTCTCATAAGCTCAGAGATTTGATATAATTTAGGAGCTAAAACATCAGAGGACTTAATCTTTAAAAAGCACGCTCCATTTTCTCTAAGCTCCTTATACACATCCTGGGGCAACTAAGTTGGATCAAACTCTAGCAGTAAACCCTAGATTTCTCTTTAATCAGTGTGCTTACTGTGGGATCAGAGCAGGATGAAGCTTACTCTCTCTGGTACCCTCACCAATTCCATCTCTCCATCCTGACTACTACCACAAGAGGTGGAGAAAGACCTATCGTTCAAATATCAACCTGACAAGATGAACACTTTGAAGTTGAATTTTCCCTTACAGAAGGGTGATAATTGTTACCAGTCAGCAATTTGCTTTAAGGAACAAAAGCCTGAGCAGTTATTCTGCTAGTCCTGCTGCCAGACACATGGAGAAGTGGGAAACAGCAAGGCTGCAAAGCTCCTCTTCACACACAGTGATGACCGTGTGAAGAGAGAGACCAGGGACCCATGTCCGTGGAAGATTAAAGCCTCAAGTGTCAGCAAAGCCCACTCTGCCTGATGTTTTAAACTATTAAATATGGTAAACCATCTCATGGGCTTACATTACTGCTCACACTGATTGTCATTCCAACTCAGGCTCTGAAAACACAATGCTTTCATGCCCTGTCCACACTACAGACACTGCAGCAAGGAAGTAGCTTCTAATAACTGTATTCTGCTCCTCTCTCTACAGACTGCAGAAACAAAGTGGTAACTTACAGAGTTACTGGTAGTTGAGCAACTCCTCTCACAACCAAGCAAAATTCTGGCAAACAGCAGAACTCTGGTTTGAGGCAACAGACCAGTTCCTGAGTCTGTTACTATATGACTGTACATCTCCCTTGCCAACTGCAGGCACTCAGACATTCAACAACCATAAAACAGCAGCAAGTGGGACAGGCAAGTACAAAGGGATGCACAGGACCCACGACACAAGCAGGTTTTTTCAAGAAAGCCCAGTTTTCCCCACTGCCTGAGCAGCACAGATCACCCCAGGCCAGGATCCTCCTCGCTGGCCAGGCTCTCAGCTCTGCTGCTTCTGCAGCTGCACTGATGCCAGCACAGGCTGTAACCATGCTGACTGAAATCCTGCTTTTGAATTGTTGCCACACTCTATTAACTAACTTAAGATCAATATGATTTTATCAGAGAGCTGATCTTATATTTGATCCTTGTGCAAAATAATCCTGAGGGGCATTGCTTTAACACAGCCAAAAAGCTCTTGTGAAGTTTAATCCAGAAAACTCACTTTCCAGAAGCTATAAATTGCCAAGAGAAAAAGATGCCTTTCCAACATGTCGTGCATTTTGGCATGGTAGACTTTGAGACAGTCAGCATCAAGTTTCTTTAAATTAAGAAAAAGATAAGTATCTCAAATATAAATATTTCAATTTTTCTGAAAATTAGGGCACATAGGAGAGTACACAGAGATGGCTTCATTTTTCTTTAAATACTACTGAAAAAAGGGGATATGAATATGAACTTCACATGAATTAATTGATCCATGTTAGCTGTTCAAATCTTTTTCCACTTCTGGAAAGTGAGGCTGCATTTAACAGCCTTTGCATCATGCCAGGATATCAAGTGCTTCTCAGACTTCCTCTTGTTAGCTGTTAGTTCCTTGTCAGTAGGAACAGGGCTCTGTGCAAACAGCTGCAGAAGGAAGGAATTGTGTGGGGTGAATTCTGAACTTCAACCCATCCCTTCCTCCTTCTGACCTCCCCCTAGCCCTGAAATACAATAAAATGCAGCCACCACCTGTAAGTGGGATGCACTTATACAGATTTGACCCATATGTCAAATAGGAAGAGAATTACACACAGAAGAGGGGAAAAAAAAATTAAAAAGAGACAAAGTGCCAAATACCTCACTGAAGAAAATAAAAGCTTCTCTTTCCATTTCTATTTAAGGTTTTGTCCTAGGTTCTTCAGAACTGTTGAGCAAGACTATCTGCTTTATTCTATTCCAACTTCTTACATTAAGATACAGAAAGTATTTGTGTTGGAAAGCCATTTAAGTGGCACTTCCACCAGCTAGGTACAACAAAATCCTGGCAGTCATAAATTAATTATTTATTCTTCCAACTCTACAGTTGACACTACTAGTGTAAATCTCATCTCTAAGAGCTACCAATATCAATTCTACAAATGTATTTTGTGAAAGCTCTGCCCTCCAATTCATAGTCTGCTGTGGAATCCAGAAAATCCCAATAAAAGTACTAGTAAAGTAATTTTTTTGACACCTCAGTCATAGGGGCTGCTGAGACAGATATTGTCTTCCCTTCCACTCTCAAAAATAGCAGAGCAGCTTACTCTGCCATGCAAGAAAGTGAGAATTGACAGAGGCAAAGATTCAAAAAAATACTTACTCATTCCAGAACTGAATCCACTGAAGACCATATCAGAAATAAATCATATAAAACTGAAGTTCTTCAAAAAGCTCACTGCAGTAGCTAAAGAGAAAAATCTAAACCAGTTCTTTCAAGCAGAGAAACAAAAGCAAAACTGGTTACACACACGTGGGAAGAAAGAAGTACAAGGGTCCTTACTAGATTTTCTGTCTCTTTAATATTTCTATCTGCTGCAAAAGAGAAGCTGCTGTGGAAGCCCTGCACTGAATTAGCATTTAGTCCATGAATGCAGCAGACGTGGGGGAAAAATTATTATAAAGAAACAGGCACAATCAAATAGGTTTCATTATTATTGCCTCACTGAAAAAAACCTATTCTTTTGGGGCTTGTCAGTCTTAGTCCTACCCACTCCCAGTAAGCATGAAACAGCAATCCTCTGGGAACAAAAAAATGAACTGGCAAATAGATAGTGGAATTACTTGTTGAACAGTGATGTTAAAGAAGATTAAATGTGTAAAACACAACCAAAAGCACTGAACATTTCTTAGGAGTACAGCTGGAATAGCTCACGAATATGAAATAAAACCAAACTATATTCAGTATTTTTAAGCAAAAGGAGACTTCAGAAATCTATTGCCTATGTACTGTTCTCTTACCCACACCACAGTCTCTCCAAGCACTTAACAGTGAAAAGTGAAGCCTGATCAAAGCAGAACAAACAAAATACTTTACAAATGCCTCATCTGTTGCAGAGCACCCTTATGTCCCTGTACTCCCGAGGTTTCTCATGCACTGCTGGAATTTAAATTGCTGCTGTATCCTCTATGCCCCAAAACAAACTTGGCTAAAGAGAAACGAGAGTCTAAGTGCTTTTAAAAGTAACAAAATATAGAGAATCTTCTAATAGTGGCACTTCTGTTTAGTCTATGTGGTTTCATATCCTCACATTCCAACAGGAGGGCAAAGCTTTCAGGACTGATTCAGGTGAACTGTTCAGAAAAAAAATTCTTTTCCTGGCCTGTGTGAGTTCCCAAGAAGTTAATGAGAACACTTCCATACCTGTTGCTGTCCACTTGAAAGGCAGCTGCCACCCTTTGCAAACACTTTATTGAAAGAAGAAAGAAGAGAACATTAGTAACTCGAGCATGGCAATCACATTTTCCCTCCCAACAAATGTGCAGCACAGTAAACACAGAGTCACTTGTCACTACGTGACAGAGTAAACTGAGAGTTGCAAACACAAAAATTTAGCAGTAATTAAAGCCCTCAGGGTTTTCTTCAGGCAAAATACACACAAAAAAGATAAATTTTGCTGACAATTACAGAATGCATAACTAAAATACAAGTTATGGGGGAGAGGAAAAATTCTGCAGAAATCCAGAAACTCCCCTGTGCTACAGGATTGCATTTCTGTGATTTTTTCCCAAGAAATCTCCTCAAAACAATAAACTGCCTGTTAACTGATCCAATGGTAAAAAATATTATTCTGTTCTAAGTTAGCCTAAGAGACCACAGACAAATGCTCAGAAAAAGATTACTAACAAAGGCTGTTTTCATTCTGAAGGCTTGAGGATTTTCTTATCTGTAAGGTTTATCTAAGCACAGGCAGTAGAGAGACACTGAGACAGCTGTTCCACACCAGGAAACAAAGCTGAGGGATGGCAACCCCCAAATATTAGCCTGAAAAGCAGAAAAGTTAACAGTGTAAAGAGAAATTGAAAGAAAACAAAAAAATTTCCTGTCCAAAGCCATCCCTTTTCAAACTAGCCCATTTTAATATATTATTGAGGTTAACTCACTTTGATGTATTTGCTTCAGCATAACTTTAAATATGGCTAAAACTCATTCCTCAAAAACTGCAGAACAGGGACATAAGCAGGTGTGGTTATTTTCAGTAAAAGAAAAATATTTGAAACCCTCTCCTAATCCTGTCAGCTGCAAATAAAGTTTCTGTTTAGAAAGTGTGATATAAACCTTCTATAAAGATACACAGTTAAAAAGTGAACTGCTGTTTAGATCATCAAACAGCCTCCATATAAAAACAAACCCAGGAACCATCGCTCCTGCTGAGGTCGTTCTGCAAGTGTAATGCAAGGCACAGAGGAACTCACTGAAACAACTCCAGTAGCAAACAACCCAAACTCTGACAGGCCCATCTCCCACCTAGATGGGATCATTAGAAAATATTTGTCAGTAAATCAGTATTTTAAGAACAGTCACAAATGCAAAGAAACTGCCTGACACAGTCAAGTAACAGCTGCTCCATTAATTTAAAATTACCCTTTATTTTTCTCAAGGTTTTCCAACATGTTGTGCATTTTGGCACGGTAGACTTTGAGACAGTCAGCTTCAAGTTTCTTTAAATTACAAACAGTAGATACAGTAGGAATATTTTAAACCAATTTCTTCAAAATAAATGTCAAGTTGTGACCCTTAGCTTTAAAAGAGACTGCCACCATTTCATTTTCCTGATACAAAATTCAAGTAATTTTAAGAGTAGAAAACTGTCCCTATAAAACATCCTATTAAAATTTACCAGCATTCTGAAAATAAGCATCAAATTTCCAGTATCCATTGGGTGCAACTACACATTTAGAAAAATAACTCACTTTAAACAAAGGTCACTTGCTGAAGAAAAGTAAGTTTTCAATAGGATAAGTTCTCAGAACAAATGATAAAACATTTCCTCCTTAGATAAAGGATTTCATCCTTGTTCCATCTCTGCAATTAATTTATTTTTTTCTTCTAAGGGTGTACATTTCAGTATTGACAGTGAATACAGAGACGTTTTCCCTTCAGTACAAACCAGCATATAGAATTATTGCTTACCAGAAACAACTGTAAACAAGATGCATTTGATTTTGTTTTTATGCTGTGATTTTCCTTTCTTTGGTTGGCACCAAATATACAGACCACCAAACTTTACTGTGTCACTTAACTGAATGAAAACCACGATCAATTTTTGTGATGATTTTGTATTTAGCATTCCTTGGGTTTTGGGTTTTTCTCAACAAAGAAATGGGTTCACTGTGCTTTTCCATTTTCTCTCCTTACCCACTCTTTCGGGCAGCAGAATGGAAAAACAAGTAGGACATGTTTACTTTGGGACTCAAGGCTCAGAGCAGATATCAAGAAATCTCCAACAATATTAGAACATTTTCTGTTTTCCTCCTTTTAGCCCAAAGTACCTCTGCTGTGTAGTAACAGTAACTTAGTTTCTTTTATCACCATCTTCCAGAAGAGATCTATAAATAAATGTTTATGTAAAGAACACTGCTGTTGAAGAGGACAAAGAAAAATAAAATTAAGGATCAATGAACGATACTGCAATGTATCTTGTGCCATTCAAGATTGGAAGTCCTTCGTGTAAATGTGTAAGTCTTCCTGGGTGCATGAAGCTCCATCCTTTCCTGGGGGACTCAATGGAGCAGTTGTACCTAAGGAATTTACATCCACCTCCCTGTAGTAAAAACACAAACACAATAAACCCCAAACATTTACCTTGTGCTTTAATAAATTCCTTTTTATAAATCCATCACTTCAAATAATTTGCTATTAACAGGCTGGGGTTTTTTTCTTTTACCATCCCTAAGCAAGGTTGTTTACATGACGCCATCTTTAGAGCATTAATTAACAGACAAGCATTTGCAATCAGATTTCCCCTTGTCTTGCTTTAGCATTCACTGCATAACAACTCATTCAAGCAACAAATCTGACAAACAGATCTTCAATAACTTCACTATAGATTCTAGCAGAGAGAAGCAAATTGTGTTCACAGGCCTTGTTTCAGGACTGCACCCCTACCCAGGACAGCACTTAAACAAATCTTGAATGAATTAATCTGGCTGCTGATTTCACTCCAAAGGTGTACTTTCTAAAATAGTGTGCCAAGCACATTATTAGTGTTAAGTACTATGAATGATAAAGGCTTATAAACACAACAGGTTAAATTCCTCTGTAAGTAAAAGTTGGATATTATTGCCACTGCCCTGCCTAGCTCCACACTCTGGGGAATGTTTTATTTGAATCAATATCAGACCAGAAAGTAATTTAGCTCAGAAAAAACCTAAACAGATATAAGAGTTAAAAATTTTCATTCTGTGGCTGATCTAAAAAAGAATCATTAAAAAATTCTACAGAAAAAAAGTCACTTGAGTCAACTTGGCACTATTTAAACTCTTTTGAAAAACTGGTTTTCACTGTACAGAAACGAAGCATTTCAGAAATGTTAAAAATGAAATGACTAACATCACCTAAGTTTTTCTTCAAACCCCTTCTCTCCCACCATCTGAAACCAGTTTAATAATTCAGCCTGCCTGCATCAACAGTTCTGGATCCTGAAGCTGAGCAAATTTAGCGCTTGTCAAAAAACCACAAGGCAATTTGTGATGTGCATCTTTTCCTTCTCAGCTGGGTCTCTGTATGTGTTTGTGTCTAATATTAGATCCTCAAAGAACAACATTTTTTAAGCCAGCAACTCACCTGGAAGTCCTCTCCTACTTTGTTGAGGGCGATGTTGATGGTGAAGGTAGAGGAGTCGTGGTGAGGTCTGAGCGACCGCTGTCTGTCAGGGCTGTATTTCACAACAAAGTTCAGCAGAGCATAGCCCTGCAACAAAACACAGTCAGACCTCAAGCTGTGAACTGTCAAGTCACACACAGGATTCCTGGGAGTTTGTTTAAAGCTGAGTTAAAATAAAAAAATCAACAACATTCATCTTTAACTACTGCTATGCCATACATAAACTCCCCAAGCAAACCAAAGAGGTGTATTCATTAAAATACTTAAATTTAGTCACAGCATGGAGTAATTTCTGCAAAAGCTTTCAAGCCATACCTTGGTATAGTAGCCAGCAAAGACTTTTAGTGTGACTGGGGCAATGAACTCTCGTATGAAGTGCAGCCATTCATTATCCAGTCCTATTTGCTTCATGTGAATGTCGTCGGTTGGGACATTTTCATAACCTCCAGAAATGCGGCTGTCCTAGTGAAAACACCACAAATAGCTTGGAAACAGGGACATGGGATGGTTCTGACATTTCAACAAATATTTATTTGAAATCTGCAGAATCACAGAACTGCAACAAAGCAATGTTTCAGGGGCTGTCTGTACAGCAATTCCACAGCTAACTGCCAAGGAAGAAAGTGTGCTGAGAGCAAAAATCAAAAGTTTTTGTAGGATGAGCCAATATTCAGATGTGTCACCTGTAAATAAAAGGGCTTCTTGGGATAATAAGTTTTATTTATTGAGCTGCAGATGCAACTGAAATTCAATCAGATCAAGAGACTTCAGGCCTCAACTTGACAGGGTAATATATGATGAAATAATTTGAAGATAAAAATATGTTAAAATTCTTTCCAGAGGCTCCTACCTACATAATAATTATGACTATAGTTTCTCATGGTACCACATTTGAGAATAAGAGAAACATTCCTTTGATTTTAGTGGTAGTTAATAAATACCTTGAATTCTCTGAGAATGTTGACACAATATCTCATAACATTTTCAGGTAACTCCTTAGGGGGGCAAGTCTGACAAATCAGTACTTAAGAGGTAAATGAATAAAACTTGTGTGAACAGTTACCAACAGCTATCCAAATTCAGCCTTGGGTAACTGTCAGGTGTCTGCTACAGAGCTGCACCCCTGCTGGTGTCCAATCTGCTGATTCCAAGTCTGTCCTGGGTTTATGTGGCACAGCTTGGGCAGCAGGAGGGCTGCAGGGGTGCCTTTGTGAGAAACTGCTGGAAACTTCCCCTGTGGAGCCAATGCCAGCCACATCTGCCACTGGCCAAGGCTGAGCCCAGCAGGGACAGAGACAGCACCCCTGTGGTGGCACTGCCTTTCAGAAAGGGGATAACTGGGGGGAAGGTGTTCTTAAAAGGTTGTTTATTTGCTCATTGTATTGCCAACTGAACCAGAGTAGAAAGTAAACTAATTTCCTCAAACTGAGTCTGTTTTGCCCTGTGTTGGCTATTGAATGAATCTCTCTCTGTCCTCATCTCTCTAGTAAAACTTTTTTTACTTTCTCTCTCCTGTCCAGTTGAGGGCAGTGCCAGAGTGACTTTGGTGGGTGCCTGGCATCCAGCCAGGGTCAGCACACCATAACATTAATTGAAGAATGCCTCTAAATCTACTGAAGAAGCAGTACATGGTAGACTAAACTAAGCACTTCATACCAGGAAGCAGATGTTTCAGACCACTGGCAATTGTTGGGATGTTTGTTTGCTGCAGGACACTGTGACTTACTGTTGTAAAAGTAGTTAAGATCACTCATTAAGATTATGTTTATATAGGCTGACACTTACTTGGTGTTTTCCACCAGACCATTGCCCAAAATGTTCCATTTCTTCTACTAATTCATCACAGGCAGTGTCAGAAAATATGGGAAACCAAAACACATCTGGACAGGGCTACAAAAAAACAATTAAAAACTTGATTTTCAAGCACATTCTCACAAAAGCAAAAACTTTGAGCTACATTGAAAGGCCTGACCCAGCACTAAGAGTGTATCAGTGCACCCAACACCTTCTGTGCCTTATGGCTCTAAATGACAACCCTGGTCTTCCACATTACAGGTTAATATGGGAAAACAGCTTAAAACTGAATATTGCTTTACACAGAGAAAACTTATCCCAGCTTTTTAGAGAGGCAATGTTCATTAAATCACTGTCCCTAATTGTCACAACTGACCATCCAACACAAGTGCTCTGTCCAGATCAGTTGCATAAAAGCAAGCAGCCTATATCAAATGGCAAAAATTCAGTTCTAATCCAAAACATTAAAAAACTGTTTAGTCACAGACCAAAACAGCATTTGCATGGAAATATTTACTGCATGCCAATTTTTTATCAGTCAGTCACACAAATTTCTAAAAAACTACTTATACTCACCTGTTCTACTATGTTATCAGTGAAGATCTTTGAGTAGTTTGGATTTATGTAAGTTTCCTTCCAATCCTAAAAAAAAGTTATTTAAAAATATTATAACAGAACAATGACATTTGCAAGTGATAAAAAATTATTTATATTCTATTCATTTGCTTTACTGAAAGCACCAGAAACAATTTTAAAATTTCTTATTCTCAAACAAACTCATTCCCATCATGTCAAAAATCATGAAACCTGTTACCTCAGGGCCATATCTCCAATTTCATGCTCTGGTCACCAGCTGGCTTGCTGATATGATATATTGTCATTTGCTTGGATGGGTAAGAACACCTTTTAGCACATGATCAATATTTAGCACACAGTAAACAAAAGTTCTCCACATAAAGCCTTTAAATTTCAAGCCCTTTGTAATATATAAATTTATACTTTTTTATAATGAAATAACTTTTTAGCAATAATTAGATGCATACCACAGGATTCTCAAATATCTGCCAGAGGTCATTGTTGTAGTGGGAAGTATTGTAATTGGCTGTAGAAAGAAGTCTTCCAAATTCATGTCTGTTGGTAATGTACATGAAAACACCCTATACCAATTAGAGAGAGCATCATTAGCAAAACTGTCCATCCTAGCAAAGCTTTAAAAAGGTTTTCATGATTTTATAAAATACAATCACACATTTGTACGCATATATTGTAAAAGTGCATCCTAATTTTCAAAGGGTTGACTCTAATCACCAACTACTTTTCATAACCTCTTTTTTACAAGCATTTACTTGCATTTATTTTCTAAACACATTAAACCAAAACATACATTGTTGAGAATATATGTAGAGTTATAGAAAGGAAAAAGCAGAGGAGTGATTATTTGATTTGCTTTCCAGAAAATTTAAGCAGACACACTGAAAGAATCTGATCTCAAACTGAAAATGCTCACACACAAGAAAACCAACATCTAGGGTTTAATTTCAAATTAAAACCTGAAAGAATAAGCTAACAGTCAAAGGGTTCATGAGAGTCAGAACAAGAAACTTATTTCAGAGTATTCACTACATGATCCATCTGGTGAATTGGCCTGAAATAAAAAGATATTGGCAAATACAGCACACAAGAATATTCAGATCAGCATCCAAAACAGCTGAGCACTCTGAAGTCTGTTCATGTAATTATATGGAAGATATCAAGTAAGATACAGCTGTATTATCAAGCTATCAACAGAAGGTATTAACAGAACTCTCTTGATTAGAAGTAGTAGCAGAAAATAGTATTTTTAAAAGAAACTTAGGTTCTAAGTTTCTAAAAGAAACTTAGGTTCTAAACTTTTTTAGTTTAAGGTTTTTCAGACTAAAACTTTTTTTTTCTGAAATATTTGCAACTTGGATTTGCAGCAGATGAAGACATTACCATTTGGGTACTTTGGTACTTCTGTCTATGTTTTTGTCTGAAAAAGAGTTAAACTGTTAGAAAGATAATGATTATGTTAAACATGCCCAGTACTGGGCACTTATCAAATCATAAAATAGCTGCAGCAGAGAGAATAAGGAGGGCCTGGGTGAAAAAAACCAGCTTAAAGTGACAATGTGGTCACTGAGGGGGCCTGGCAGACCTACAAGTGATGTGAGCTTTACTCCTTCCTAGCACTGCTCCATCCATTTTAGCTACAGAAGCAGTGTCAGCACACCTTGAGCTCAGAAGCACTGAGAAACCCCCCTGAGGAAACAAAGAGCCTGTCTGAGATGCTTTCAGCTGGGCATGAAAAACCTGTCCCTGGCAAAACCTGAACCTCAGCAGACTGAAGAGAAAGCCAGAGCAGTGTTTCATCAGAGGAAGTGGACAGAGGAGAAGTGTCTTCCTGTGGTAGAGTGATACTGCATGTAATAATAACTGATTAATAAAAAACAAATAAAGCAACACCTTTGGGGCTCTGAGCATATGGAATGTTTCCGAAGAAGGGGAGTCTTTTTCCCTTTGTAAAGTCTAAAATGAAGGAGAATCATCATCAGTTTTCTGACACAATCGCTTTCTCTTTTCCCAGCTACTTTTAGGTTTCCACAGGTACATCAGGGAAATAGCAGCCTTTGACCAAAAGCTGATAATGCCTTTACAGACAACATGCATCTCCAAGCAAAGCTCTTCATACACATGTCAAAGCTGCTTCCACCAGCCCCTTCTTATCTGCTGCAATACCAAAACAAGCACGTACCAAACCCTCCTACAGCCCAGACTGACAGAGAGGAAAAGAGGAAGCCATTTTCTCATGAGCCAGTCAGATTAGTTTAATGAGCACATGGAAAGCATGGGTTTTGCAGGAACTGATGCTGAGGAGGTTTGGATACAACAGGACTGGACGGGGATGTTCTGAAGAATCAGTACAAACAGAGGAGATCATGCCTTGTTATGAGGGAATAAAAAAATTAATACTTGCCAACTTTTCTTGTTCAATTCAGCAAAAATATTTTTCAATGTTACAGTGTCTGGAAATAGGTCTGGTTTAGGTCTTATTTGTCTCTGTGCTGAAACTAGTGTAAATATCAGTAGAAATATGGATTTACAGATTCATAACTCTACAGTACAAATAAGTTCTCTCATTACTTCCAGGTTAACACAAGTAGTATTTATCTGATACAGTTTTAATCTATCTAGAAAAATAAATGAGTAATTCATGCTCCCTAAGATTCATACCTTTCCTTAAATCATCTAGGCTTTTTATTTAACACTGCCCATCATTAGTTTCAATATATATCTACTTCATAAAAAATGGCAAAACATTCCAACTTAGTCTGCTGGAAGTTTCACACTGTATAAAAATGTGCACAATAGAGAGGATCCAAATGCATTGGCAAATTTTAAGTCATAGACAGCAGAGCAGGTGAGCTCTCTTTCATCTACTGAGGTTGTGCCAAGGAGAAAGATAATTTAACCTCAACAGAAATTTCCAGGGAATTTAACTAGAAAACACCATGCAGTCATTGCATCAGTGCATTGACCTTGAGAAAATCTCTGTTCTCAACAATTTAAAAAAATACACCTGAAAAGTTTTATCACACAAAAATTGGCCAGTACTTTGAATTAGAAGTGAAATATAATATCCAAGATCAATCAATGAAGCAGTCTCTGAGTACAGCAGGACACAAAGGAATGTGTGTATTTGCAAGCAAGCTGTTTCAGATACACCTTACCATCTCCCTGGCATTCCTGCAGAGCGCCATATCAGGATCCAGCTTATCACGCATGAAGTAGTTCTTTTCTTTCATCTCAGATCTCAGAGTCTGTCCCTTAATTAAGTATATATTAGCCATGTAAGGGATATTCCATACTCCTCTGTTGAAAATGAGAAAAAGAAAAACCAACACAAAAATAGTTTAAAGCTATGAAAACCAATTTGTTGCCTATTCTATTAAATCAGCATCTCTGTATTTGCTGACAAGACTAAGCAAGTTGCAAGGAGAAGAAGCTGAAAGGTTCCCAAGACATTTGGAAAACTACATCTGGACATCTCCAAAGTAGGCGTAGGCAGTAATTCAATTTTTATGAAATACTGTTATAAAAATATTGCAAGGTCAAATTCTCTATGGAATTTTAACTACACATGTACTTCATGTTTCTATAGTTAAGGCCATCAGCCAAACTCTCTTTTAATATTATTTTACAATACCAGATGGAGAAAGTAACTCCAAAACAGATTTTTAAATGAGTTTAAAGACTTCACTGAGACTCCACACAGCTGGTCTGACCTCCTCACACAAATACCCACAGAACACAGTAGGCCATGTATTTATGTGAGTTGAGCCAATTTCAACACAAAAGCATTGCTTTCAAAATGCTCCCTCTGCAGATTTCCCCCCCTCTCAGTGCCACAAGCACATCTTTTAGTACAGCAGGACTGAAAACAAGCCAGTCCTATTCAAGCAGTCTGCTTCAGACCCTTTTGTTCTTCCAGAGCAAAGAAAAGGCATCCCCCATATGGAACAGTCAAGCTTAGAACAATTTATATCACATTAATTTAGGGGAGGGATAAACCCAAAAGTTTATCCTAGACAAAGTATTGCTGAAGAACTCCTTAAGATATTTGTGACATCATATACAGGATGAAACACACAAAGCAATTATAGCTGTTCCATTGGTTAAGCATTTGCCCCAATGAGTTGACAGTCATGTGATGAATACAACAACCATTCCTTTTGCCTGAAGTTCCAGGGATGTAGAGTTTTGGGTTTGCTTTTTGTTTATCTTGCCTATTTCTGTACTGGACACTGACACCATCAGACAGGTACCAGTAGTGGCTGTGTCCAGACCTAACCCCAGCTCATCACATTAAACACTTGGCCTTTTTTTTCAAGCTGTGAGTGGGAGCAAACAAGTGAATTTCTATGAAACAAAAACCACAAAACAATATATCTAACCTCATCTCTCCAGGAGTAATACCATACTCGTATATCTTCATGCAATATGTTGCTAATAACCACTGGATGCCCTGACTTTAAGAATTAATTTGCAGTTACTTACACTCTGTTCCCTTGGACAATGTCCACATAATCTTCTGATCGAGCATAATAACCATCAGGGCTCAGAGCACCCCAGAAATTGGACCAAAGCTTCCCGTGGCGAGTTACTAGTGGAGCAATTATCTTCCTGTGAAGTGACAGATTGAATAAGAAAATATGAAAATCTGAAACTGAAATTCACATCAGGAATTGATGTTTGACAGGAACAAAATGATTTGAGAATTGTTGGCCCCCAAGCCTGTTATGAACTATGGCAATGAAATACCACAAGTAAACAAAGAGAATTTAACTCTGCAAAAACAAACAGGATCATATTTTCTCTGGACAGACCCCAGAGAATCCTTTCAATTTAGAGGAAATTCTACAAAATAAGAGATTTACTATACCTGTTCTGTTCTATCAGTATTCTTAGAGTTTTTGGGTTTGTCAGCACGACATCTGCATCTATGCTTAAGTAATATTCACATGTTTTATCCTGGCGACAAAGGTCCCTAAAAAGACAAAAAAGAATTATTAACTCATGTTAATAAGAGTGTCCACATGGACACATGTCCAGAAAAAATTCACAAACAAAACAAATACAAAGCTTTTTAAAAAACCCAAACTACAAGTAAGTACTGAACTGATTCATTGCATTAAAGTCCTCTGCAGCACAGTATTGTAAAGAAAGGTGTCTTTAGACTACAGTAGTTTCATTAACTAGAAGATTAAAATACATGGATTAGATGACTTATATTTTTCTTTTAATTAAGTGGCCTCTAGCCTTTCCTAAGTCCAGTAATGCCTTCTATAGAGTGCCCTAATAGAAAATGGGGCAGGGGGAACGTGCCATTAATTTATACAGCTGGGTATCAGTGCAATCACTTAACAGTGAAGAATGACCTTATTTAGTAAGCTCCTCTAGCTAGTGGCTGTAATGCTGTCTTTGGAAAAAGATTCCACAGATGCAATCTGAATGGTAATTGAAACCTTATGGAGAGTGTAAGACAAAAAGTTATAAACTTTTATAAAGAAACATATATTTAAAGACCTCTTCTTTGTCTTTTTGACCTACAAGAACAACAAAGTTGGTAAAGAGAAATATAAACCAATTGCAAAGGCAGTGAATTTATACTGGAGAAAGTAACTGAATGTCCCCATACACAATTTCTATCAGTTGTGAATTTGATCTCAGAAGAATAAACTGCACAAATTCCCATGCCTTCAAGAAAAGACAAAGAAAACACATTCTACTGTAAATATGAAAGATACACAGACTATGTTTGTATGTTTCTGGCAGGGAGGACTTGCTAGGCCAAAACTTGGTATAGTGAATTCAGTTTTCCTATGCCATCAGAATAAGAGGAGATTATAAGAAATCATACTTTTAGAGAAGGTGGATCAATTTCCTCAATCAATACTACAGTGATAGCTTCCTATCATGCAGGTAGCATTACTGAATTTGTCTATTTTCCCTATTTTAATTCCACCATAACAGCTTGCAACATTATCTTAATTCTTGTTTTAAAATATCTATAATCAGTGCTTTAGTTCAATTTCCACTTGATTTGATACCTTTTACACTGTACTTGGCATTAGATGTAAAATTTTTTCCAAAACTTTATCCTTTTTTTTCCAAAACAGTGATGTTTTGGAAAAAAAAGGATAAAGTGCAGCTCCTTTATCCTTATTCTAGTGAGGAAAATAGACCTGAGACCAGACTTGATCCCAGTCCAGGGTTCCAGCCACAACACCTGCCAGCACTGCCCCAAAAGCAGGTAAACCCTCTGCTGCTAACAAAAACATGAAGAGAATTAATGTTTTTAATTATAAAAATGTGATAAAGTGGAACAAATTTATATTTAGTTATAGGCAAATATACCTGGAAAATTACTTACATAATAGCAAAATGCATTGCCCTTTAACTTTTGGCTTTTTTTCTGCCCCCATCCCTTTTAAATCCAGACCCAGAAAATTCTATTCCAACTGGTCCCTGTGCTTAGTGTTAGAAACCCTCCTGTGCCTCATTCACTTAATAATCCAAACCACAAAATACTGAATTAAAAGTTTTGGCCTAAGTCACACTCAGTCATTCAGTACTCAATTGAGAACTCTCTAAAATCATTCCTGTCCTAAACACTCAGGAAATTTCAAGGTTACTATTCTTACTTATTTTTTCCTCCTATTTCTTTCTCTGCAGTGTTGGACTGGATCACCACATGGCAGAACTTATCCTTCACATCTGACATGATGGCTTGTATCTAAAAATGCTGCAAGGATTATGCTGCAAGCATGAAGTTTTGCCATTTGGTGATCCTTGGCACTTTAAGGTCACTAAAAAAAAAATCTCCCCAAAACACTACAGGTTTCACATGGAGGGAAAGAAAGTGATAAAAGGTTGAGTCAAAACTAATAAAGCAAACACACTCTCCAGAAATTAATGCATCTTCTCTTTAGGCTTTCAGTGTTGCCCAGTAGCTTTCCCCAAGGAAATAAATGTAACCCTTTATATTCCTGTGCTTTAGAGTATTACATTCCTACAGTGCATGCTAACCTCTCCAGAGGTAGAAATCCCAGATTATATGTGAAACTATTGTATGCATACCCAGGTCACTCCAAGGAACAGTGGAAATTGTTTTCTGGCAAAGCTCATGTGTAAAATGCTTCCTTATCTACACTCAAAGGCTAAACCCTTCAATCTACTTGCTTTCCACCCCACCTGCTCTGAAGTAAGACCAAATGTTGAAAAGAAAGATGTGTCCTTGTCCATCACTCAGAGCAATTTCAGTGCAGCAATTAACAACATTTCAGAAGAAAGCCAAGATTTTTGGTTGGTAGTGTGAAGTTCATCAGTTTAAAGTATTTTGCAACCAGAGTGATGTTTGACTGAGTTTACAAACCACAAGCCCATCTGGAACAGTGACCTCATCTGAAAATGGGAGAATATCACAGCTCTTCCCTTCATCACACTTTCCACTGAGACAGTCCAAGGGTCTGCTTGGTTGTGACACAGACATATTGGCCACCCAATTTCTCTGCCACTGGGCCATCTCTCTTTTTTTTAGACATAGTTTAAACTTGTAATTAATCAAGTTATCATTTTCAGACCTCTCAGTTTGGAAATACAATTCTAAATATGGACTGCAAGCCCAGAGGGAGAACACTTAAATCATTTGACAGACCTCTGAAAGAAAAGGTGTTCCAGATACAAGTCTGCAGCCAAAAGCCTGGGTGACATCTCCTGCCATTTAGGGTTACATTTTGCATCTCTCCAGACAGCCACAACGTGCACATTCCCACTTAAAAGCTGAGATAAATGACATTTTTTATAAAGTTTTGGAAAATTCCTACCCTGTTCTGTTACTGATATTTTTGAGGGAGGAACAAAAAAGAACCAACTACCCCAAAAGAGAAATCCTGAAGGCTGTAAGTACCAGGAGCAAAAAATATTATGGAAAGCATACTTTTTATAAATAAAACCTCAGAAGTGAATATTTCCCAACTTCCCGTTATTACTTGAACATATTTAATTGCTTTTCATGTTTTCTGTCATAACAAATTCTGTAACAGCTGGCTGAAATCTCATCTGCAACCAAGGCAAAAACAAAGATGATTTTTCCTTCAAGACAAAAAGAACTAACTGTAAGAACTCATACTTTGTAGAGAAAGGCTAAAAAAAAAAGACATGAAACACTTGAGTGGCATTTCCAAGTGTTGCTCTAAGTCAGTAGGTTCTACCAAAAGATGACAGGTTTCCAGCTCTTTGGGTGGGATTTAGTATTACTATAGATATTGATGGCACTGAAGATTCTGCCTTATGTTGTCCACATAACAGCAAAGAGCAAAAGGCAACTCCAGAAACTCCACCTCAGTTCCACATAACATGCACCAAAAAAAGTTTGTCATGACTGTACATCTGCTTTAGAGAGTATTAGAAAGAGAGAAAGAATGATTTATAAACATGTGAAAGGGTGCTTAGAGTACCAGTGGCCATCTGCAGCATTTCCTAGAAAGGCAAGGGGAGAGGTGTGGACCTCAGCCAGAGATCAGCCTTCAGCACAACAAGGCCCCATTCAAACAAACTTCAACAACACCACAGAGACTCAGGACCTTCATGCTTTCAGCTGAGCCTATCAACAGCCCATGCTCAACCTCTGAACAGAAATGGCCTTTTGAAATTAACTTCTGGGCTCTGACACTCAGGGAAGATCTGGCAGAAGAATGAGTCAAAGTTTCATCATGGAATGAATCCATTTTTTACTACAAATAAACATTTTTTATTGCAAATGCTGCAGGGCCACAGCAAGGTGCTCCTGATCCTGCTGGGATCCTGGGCTGAGAATTGAGCTGCATCATGTGTCTGATGTGCTGGGAGAGCCACAAGCCACTCTTGCAGGGGCCAGCTGCAGCACTAAAGGGACCCTGTGACAGCCAGGGCTGACAGGGGACACAAACTCCAAGGTTCAACTCGGGCACAGGAAGTGCCAGGTTAAAAAGCTAAAGTTTTCAATACTCTAGTATGAACAAAAGAAAAAAGCAAGACCAAACATAAGATGAAGTCAGTTGTCTTTGTGAGAAATTTCTGCTTGAGCACTTCTGAAGGATATTCCTGCCTCTTTGAACCACAGGAGGAAAGAGAATTCAGTCACCTGTACATCCAGGTCAAGCTTTAACCATATGCTAACTTAAATATAATGTCACTTTAGAAAAAAGAAAAAGGAGTAAGCACTAGGACAAGGAGCAATTGTTAAAAGCATATCCAATGCAAAAATGAAAAAAATTCTGCAGTAAGGTAGCTGGAAAATAAAAAAAACTACTATGCATTGTCTAGGCCATCATCACAAGACAAGATGACAGACTATTGAAGTAGCCCAAACAGAGAGATTTTTTCACAATGATCAACAGCTTTTTATATTAGACAGAAACCATACTTGATATACCACACTTGACAATTCATGTCTTATGTCTAGATCTTTTCTACCACAAAAGCTCCCATTTTCACAGGTGAAGATGTAAACATTAATGGCACAAAATAATACACGTGGCAAGATGAAAAAATGTGAGTGCATGCATCACTATAACACATTTAATAAATTAGAACCTACATTCCCATGTTCCGGGCTTCTGCTTGACTCAGGTTTTCTTCAGGTCCAACAATTTTAATACTTCTGATAATGTTCTTGGCTTTTTCCCAGAATTTCTTGATGTGCTTTTCATGGTAAACCTCCTGTAATCATGTAAACATTTTTTATTGCAAATGCAAGGCACCAGTAAGTATGAATCATAAACACAGTGTCCAAGAACACACTGTATTCTGTCCTAAAGAAACAGATGCTAAACAGTGTTTGAAAATATTCCAGTATATCTGTCATTAAAATGAACCTCCTCTGTCCAAAACTTTAGGAAAATAATCCCACACATCAGCAGTATTAATCAAAGCTGTACAACAATGCAAGATGCACAAATTAGCTATGCATTATTTTTCAGGATATATATGTTACAGTCTTTAGAACCCACCCTACAACCTCAGGGGCATGCTGGAGTTTTTCATGCTTCTCCAGGATCACTTTAAAGAGGGAGCTGCACCTGTACCAAATTGTACAGGCACAGCCATTGTTTCTTTAAAATGCAGTCCCACTGATTGTTCCTTTACTTCCTATTTACCCTCCTCCTTACCTTTCTATTTATCTCTATTTAAGAGCTCTCAGCTGCACACAATCATTCCAAACCAGTGCCCTCATTGTAGCTTTTGCCTATTATGGCTGCCATTAGAATAATTGAAATATCGGGTAGGGGTTTTCCCCCCTCTATAATAAAAAGCTGTTCAGACTATATTCTATTTCAAACATCATAAAACTTTTGGCTGAAGCTACAAAACCAACACAGGCTGCAATTCCCATGTGCCCATCACATTTATACTCTCAAAATCCCCTTACAAAACCACAATGAACACTTTATCTTCTATCACTGATCCCCTTTTTGCTATCATATCAACAGCAATGCACGCACACTGAAAACGGGTACAACTAAATTTTACTCCCATTTCTCTTCCAGTCTCATGTTTTTTCCAAAATAATTGCACACATTTGACATCTCACTCATTAAAATCACAGAATCACAGAATTATTTGGGTTGGAAGGGACTTTAAATATCTCCTTCCAACCCCCCTGCCTTGGGCAGGAACATCTTCCATTGGACCAGGCTGCCCAAAGCAGCAATACTGACTGCAGTCACTGGGGAAGTATCAGCAATGCCAGATCATTAGGTAATTAGCACAGAGAATTCAAAAACAACTTATCTGCAGTGCCAGCCAAAATACATCTGAACACACCAATCTTTCCATGGGACCCAGCAGGAGTGCCAACAGAAATAAAAACGCACTGGGATAGCAGCAAGATGAAAACAAGGCCCCGTGTCAACTATCAGGTGACAGTCGTTAATAATTTTGTGTCACTGATGCTCAGTGCTGAGGGGGTCAGCAGTTGGTCAGATGGTCACTGCAGGCCCCTTCCAGCTGGAACTGTCCTGTTCCTATTGTACTCTACTGTTGTATGTCAGTCAGTACTTCCTCCAGAAGCACACACTTCAAAACACATTTTTTTCATTAGTAAAATAATCTAAGCAGTTTCTTTAAATAGACTTAAATAGTCCTGACACATTTGCATTTAATTTTTCCAGCTCTGCATAGTAAATTCTGAAGGATTATCTCTTCCTGTGCATTTTAACTGTGTTCTTACATCAAATGCATGTACTCCACACTTTGATTCATGGCATAATTTCCAACACTGAAGCTTTGTACAATGATAAAGTCATACTTACATTATTATGAACGAAGATACTGAGTGCCTCCCGTGGGTAGTCCAGAGTCAACAGTCTGTCTAAAAATTTAGTTAGGAAAGGAGTGGGTTGTTCAATGAAAACACCAATTTTTACTCTTGGATATTCCTAAAAAAAATGATATTTTGATACAACCAATAAGACTTGCCTCTTTTCTAAGATTATTTATAGTAAAGAGCAACTAACGTCATGTAGTAAACTTAGTCCACACAGCTTTCACACAATCACAACCAGTGTGCTCAGAAGTGCTATGCACTCCATTATTTTCACTGGCTTTACATAGTAAGGGAAGACAACAGATTTAATACTAGTATAAAACACACACTGGAAGTAGAAAATAATGTAATATGGTTTTAAAATTCTTACTTTAAAAAAACCCACCAAAACAGCAAAAGAATCATTTAAGGAAATACACCTAAAACTGAATCGCTTTTTTTAAAGGTACAGACACAGATTATATTTACAAGAAAATATAGAAGAGAGCAGTTTTTTAAAAATAGTTAAAGAATAAATACCACTAAACATTTTACTCAGCTGTACCTTAAGCCAAAGACTGCAATACCCTTCTATAAATGTATATGCAATATTTCTCCCCATGCATTTTAACTGGGCCCTGCATTCCTTCCCTACTCACTGATTTTAGAAAGATCTTTACTAAACTAACAGAGCTGCTATCCTTACATCCAAGAATACTGAACTTTCATGGCCCTTATTTTAAAGTGAATTCACATATTTTGATGGTATTTGGCTGCTTTGTATGTGCTTGATAGAAATCATGAGATCATGACCACTAAAAGAAACACAGACAGCACTTTTTTGTAGTCCTGAAATGTATTACTGCATTTTAACCTTCAAAGGCCTCAACTCCTACACAAAGAAATACACTGACTAAAAATTATTTCCATCTCTAAACCAGACAATTACTATAAAAATCTAGTCCATTACAAGGCTCAGAGAGAAACCTTATATGAGCATAAAAGGCTGCCAGCTAGCTCTTTAAACAGGCCAACACCCACTTGAGAAGTGTCTGGATAAAGCATCAACACATGCTGAGGTTTCACAGCGTCTGCATGGGAACCCAGAAACACCCAGTGCCCTGACCCCTCCTGCTCACAGCTGCAAAGCTCATAAGGACTGCTGGGGAAGCACAGCCACCCCAAAACCTGCAGAGCCATCAGCATGCACTGCTGTGTCT
The DNA here is from genome assembly GCF_051311805.1 of Agelaius phoeniceus. Classification (NCBI taxonomy): domain Eukaryota; kingdom Metazoa; phylum Chordata; class Aves; order Passeriformes; family Icteridae; genus Agelaius; species Agelaius phoeniceus. Next base: position 13,748,057 of record NC_135274.1, read on the forward strand.
CCAGCAAAGCACCTGTGCCCCTCTCTGGTGGCACTGCTGAGGCTGGCACTGGTGCCTGTTCAGTTTGACAGGGTCCCCAGGGCGAGGTGAGAGATGAGAATCTGACTCCATGTTCTCAGAAGGCTGATTTATTATTTTATGCTATTATACTGTATTGTATTATGCTACATGATGTGCTATATTATATGCTATACTACAACTATACTAAAGAGAAGGATACAGACAGAAGTCTTAACAAGAATGAATAATAAAAACTCATGACTGACTCCTCAGACTCCAACACAGCTGATGGTGATTGGTCATTATGTAAAAACAATTCACATGAAACCAATCCAACATGCACCTGTTGGTAAACAACCTCCAGCCACATTCCAAAGCAGCAAAGCAGGGAGAAGTAAATGAGATAATATTGGTTTTTCTCTGAGGCTTCTCATCTTCCCAGGAGAAGAAATCCTGGCAAAGGGATTTTTCAGAAAATATGACAGTGACAGGTGCCACTGATGGCCAGGGACAAGGAAAGCTGCCCAAGCTAAGCTGGGCACACTGAGCTACAACTGCTGCAGCCACTGTACTTTGTAATTTCTCTAACTCAGAGTCATCTCCCCTTGTTCTCCAGGGGAAACAGAAAGAGGTTCAGGCTGGATGTGCAAAGGCTATGGGGACAATGAGGAATTACTGACACTGCTTCATTACACTGAAATGTGAACCACTTGGCTCTACACTGAAATCTCAGTGTGACCAAAGCACAATGGTTAAAAAATTAGGGGGAAAAATTCCTGTAAACTGCATCTCCTCAAAGCACAGAGTTCATCAATTCAGACCTTGGTTTACCACAAAGAGTTGTCACTGCATAATCTGAATCTAGGTCACAATGAGCATTTTGAGTGTGTGAAATCAAAAGTTGCCTCTTAGCAAAACCACTTTGGGAATACCCAGTTTGCACCCAGATGTTGCATTTTCTCTGATAGATTTTCTCATTTCAGTGAGGTCATGTTTTTGACTTTTAAAGTTCACTTTTTAATAAACAGTAGTTGAGTGTAAGACAATTTTTGGAAGAAACACAGGACAATGTCTCAGTACAATTGCACAGAACAAAGTCCAGGATCTCTTGCCACAAGAGTTGCCAGTGAAATGAGAAAAGGAGTGAGATCATCCTTTTCAGCCACACTGGAAAGTCTCCACACCAGTAAGAAGCTTTAGAATTTAAAAGCATTTCTAGGGAGGTTAAGTTGGGCAACAAACTTAATTTAGGTTTCAGAAAAAAAAAAAAAAAAAAAAAAACTGCAAAAAATCCTTAAGAGTGTAGCAACAATTCGCAGCCCAGGTGCCCTCTTCGACTTATTTTCCATTATGCTGCTTCTACCTGAACAGGTGGTTAATTTGGGGGTGGCAGAGGTGGCTGACATTACCAGAGGAGAGCAGTTACTGAGTTTTCCCACACCTCAGTCATGATTGCAGCCCAGAAGATCCTGTTTCTGTCAAAAGGACAAGGACTGAGCAAAGGCCTTGCACATGTACCCCTGAGCTCCTTTGTAGGCACTCCCAAAAAAAAAGGGAAAATCCTCAGAAGATATGAATGCATAAATGCAGGCAGTTAAATAAAACAATATGGAGAAAATTATTAGAGGCACAGAACAGGAACTGCTCTTTTCACTGAAAATTTCTTGTTCAGTAGCACCCAGACTGGCCTGAACAGAGAGCACGTTCAGAAAATGAAATCCTGCTGGTACTGAGAAATGCCTGAAGTAAACACCTCCCCTGAGGCCAAGGAAAAGCCTTGTTATTTCTTCTGGCAGAGTGAGTGAGGCATGAAGTCCAAAGAATGCACTACAGTAAAGAAGAACACATTCCAAGCAGATGTATATAAACTATAAGAAGCCTTCCAGTAAATCATTGCATCCCCCTTACTGGCTTTCAGATTTAACTGCTCCAAAACCACATCTTAAATACCAGCACCATTGGAAAAAAATCTTTGACAACATCTTTTCCTCAGGTAAAATTTATGATGGGAGTACATATGCTATCTAATTGTAACATCATTCAAATGTTTATCTTAAAAGAGAAAAGAAAATTTAAAAACAGAGAAAGAATCTGAAAGTTATTAAAATTCCAGCAAAAACTTTTTTAGTTTATATTCCAGTCCATTAGCTACTTATTGCCCAGAAATTCTTTCACTTTTTCCTTTCATTACAAAGATAACAAGCCACTATGTCTTTCATGCTATTCTTAACACGATCTTCCAAAGACCTGTTCTCATTCAAACCTTCAATACAGAACAGAAATGAAACATCTGCTGGAAAGATCCTGTTAGACATAATCAGAATTTACTTTTTCGTCCAAGTCTTACAATTCCACATGGTAGAGGTCAGTATTTACTCTGCCTCAAATTTACTGTGTACAAGCTGAAATATTTACAGAGACATGAAAGACATCATGCTTGGAGTGGAAGAGCCAAAGCTGCCAAGTACTGGGAACACACACATGCCATGTGTATGTGTGTATTTGTGCTACAAGAATGCTGAAAACTGAACTGAAATCCAGAGCTTCTTCTACAGAAACACATTTGCTTACATAATACAAATATTTGCATTTTCCTCTACAAGGCAAAGCAGTTTTGGACTGTTTAATTTCAGAAAATAGTAACTGTAGGCATGCTGGTTGACTATTAAAGTCGATTTGCAACAAAGTTGCTCAAATGATGCATATTGACTGTCGCCCTGATTTTTTAGGATTTTCTAAGCCTTCTGATGTTTACATTCTTGTAATAAACTTTCTCACACACTTTCTGTAAATAACTTATTGTTTTGCATTCTTTTATGGAGGAGGAGAAATTTGATGGACTGTTGGTTTGTCCAGTGTCATTGGAGAGGTGGCACTGTCACCCTCCAATCCACTGTCACTTTTGGAAAACTATAGATGTTGGAGTCAGAAAATAAACTTCCCTTTTCTTCACCTTGAGAGCAGCAGTGTGTGCCCTCGTGTTGTTTTGTGTCCTATAGTGACATCTGACTATTTTGTAGGTCAAAAAATCTGAAATATCTAGAGTTTCTCTACCTCTTCCCAAATTCTAATAACTCTCTAGAACCTTGCACAATTCAAAAATTGTTCATTCACCCTCAGTGAACAGAGGTGAAAATCTGGAGGTCTTTTGGCTATGGCATCATCTTCAGTAACACTGTGCAAACCTGTATTTAAATACATGTATAAAAATACTCCTGAAAGCAGTAAAACACATTGCATGAAGAAGCCATTTGGCCTCAGGAATCACTGAGCACCTCTCAGCTGCACCCACAGGGCCTTGCTCCAGTGCAGGGTGCTCTTACCTTTACTGCTGACAGGTCTAGTAAGTCCAGATCACAAACACTGCAGCCAGTTTCCCGTGTCCAAGCATTGGGAATATAGTTTCCCAAATAATTCAGGTGAATCTGATACATAAATGAACAATTTAAATTAACGAAATATGCATGCAAAGGATGATCTGTACATTTCAAACAATTCAGGTTTACTCATTCAATCACTTGTAACTAAAGGCAACTGACAGGAAACAAACATAAAAAATAGCAGGTAAAAACTTTATCTTAGTCTTTTTGTTGAAAAAACCAGATTACATATGTACCATGAAGTCTACAAAAATAAGTATCTCATAAAAATTTAAGCAAAGCCAGTGATGACAGAATTTGAGGATTTAATTGAGGCAAAAATTGAAGGAATTGGTGATACATGTCACCCCTACTGAGTAGCTATAAGGCAAACAGATAAAGGCATCATAATATTCACTGATTCCAAAATCAAAATACAATTATAAAAATAAAGAAGAAGCAGTCCCTGGGATATTAGTGGGTTCATTCTCCTGGAAAGGCATTTTTCTGAAAATAAGGACCTACAGTAAGGGACATCTATTCAGAAGAAATTAGAAAGCAGCCATGGCCAATCCTTCAGCCAGCAGACACTATTGTAAATGATCCATCTGTACACTTTGCACAGGACAAAGAGATGCAGCTGCCACACTACCAAAACACAGCCATTTCTCTGAGAAACTGTGCAGGGACCTCTGAACCACTGAATCCTTAGACATGAACAGAATCTGTGCAAGCAGCTATTTCACAAGGCAGACAGGGCCCTACAGCCTGCCCAAAGCTGACAAGCCATGGGCACAGTGACAGCAGTGATCAGTGACACTGAAGGCAATGGCAAAGCCAGCCACACCTGTACCCAGACAGACACACTTACACAGAGGCTTGTTCTCTTGCCTAAATGCAATGTATTTTTATATAGGTGTACACACACACCTGGGTCTAGGGTAGGAACAGATGTGTTACTGTTTTGTATCCCAGCCCATCACTCTTGGCTAGATTATCCTGCCCCCTATTATTCTGATTTAATAACCAGATGGACATTCTTCACTGGCTTCAAGAACAGCTCTGTGTTAGTGAAAAAATTAACAAAAGCTTACTTGCTTCTAATATCCCATGCTAGGATGAATTTGGGAGCAAAATGAGTTGTTTCAGCAACAATATCAAGCTACAGTGACAGCAGAATAACATGAATTCAAAGGGGGCTTTTATCCTCCCAATTCCTAATAACATTAAATGGAAACGTGCACTGGTAGTGTGCTATGACTGTTTCATACTCCTCCACTATTTTATTTTTTGCCTTCATGGATGTCTTGGTTTTACATGAAAATAAAACCAAATTGTCACTCACTTTAGTTGGACCATTTCCATGAATGGTGACTGGTAGGGTGTCATACACTGAATTCCTTGCTCTTACTTTTCCTTCTTCAAATTTCAAAAGGACTTCATCTGAAAATCAACAAAGCAGTACAGTAAGTTCATAAAAAAGCTAAAACTTCAGAGTTTTTAAGTCCTTGATGATAAAATATACCTTGCTGTTGCTATCATTGTCAGTATTATTTATTTAGAAGCTTTTGTTCATTTTTTCTAACTAGATCTTGAATTCTAATCTCCTTATGATAAAAAAGGTGATATCAAACTTTATAGTTTCTCAACAGTAGCTTCAGTATTGCTATTTATAGAGAAATCAGTTATTTCAGATATGATCTGGCTACAAAAAAGTTGTTCCAAAATTAAAGGTCAGATGTAAGAAAGGAAGTTTGCACAGATGCATTTTTCCATTTAAATTCATGACAGTTAAATAAAGAGAATTCTACATTATTCAACTTCATTAGGTATAGCTGTTTGCTTGAAAACATCTAAAATGCAATTTTAATTACTAATCTTACTCCTGTAATTAAGTTTTGGAAAGGCAAATAGAAAAATTATCCTTAACTCTATATTTACTGCCAACTTCATCTATTTAAAACTATTTTTCCCATTTTAAATCAAATATTTTACAATAAGAGCATTCAATTAATAATCAACCCAAAAGACCTGTAACTAATCTGGTGATCAGCTTTACCCATCCAAACACTTCCTTAAAATAAGCACGTGTTTAAAGAGCTACACTCATGGTTAAGCAGAAGAAGAAGTGTTAATAACAGTTAATGAAACACACAATGTGCCAATCATACACTTACCAACAGCTCCATTTAGGGTCTGGAAAATTGTACATTTGTGGTCCAAAGTAATGTTAATGCGCTCCTGAAATCAAAGCACCAGAGCTGTTGAGGCATCCTAAAAGCCAATGTTTTTACAGCCACACTGCAATTATACCACAGTGGCAGCAAGGAATCAGGGAAAATGTGTTCATCAGATTGCTATATTTGTCTGTATTCCCACGTTGTGCAGTTCTATACCAATCAGTTTTGCATATGCAGAAACTTTAAACTTGAAGGATAAAGGTCATAACTCTCCACAGGAACTGCAATTTTGCAGTATAAGCCAAAGAAAATTTGTGTCTTAAAAAAAAACAAACTAACAAGTCTTCGCCAAGAAACAAAACATGCTGTGTTTCAGAGTCACAAAAATATAAGAGTCAAATTTAAGTTTCATGTCAGAATATAAAACACTGGTGGTTTTAAAACATGTTCCTAATGTTGTATTACTAATCCTAGCTTACTTTAAATACCATGTTTTACCATTTTTAAAATGCTGATTCAGGTATGTAACATTTAAAACACACTTAAAAACAGATTATGTCCTTTTTTTTGGTCTTCCAAGATCTTCTAGCACATTCTACAGCATTGGGCACATTATTACTACCCAGAGAGTCAGTGGTGACATCCAGTGAGCACCATGGAGGTGTTTTGAATCCTGGTGCAGCAGTGCTCTGCACAGACACACAGTTTTGGTCTAGAACACAATCCATTTAGACAACCAATTATGTTACTTCTGACTTGGATGCAGAATCAGCTTTAATATCTCTACACCCTGTCTCTTCAATTGCATACCTGGCATCTGACTGAACTTGCATGTAAGCAACTCAGTCATTAGAGGCTGGAGGGAATTTCCCATGGGGAGCAGCTGAGGTTTGTCTAGTTTAGAGGAGCTGCTCCCTGCAGCTTCATCAGGAGGGCAAGGGGACAGGGAGGTGCTGAGCTGGTGGGGATGGTTCAAAGTTCCACCAGGGAAGGTTCAGCCTGGACATTAGGAAGCATTTCTTTATGAACAGGGTGGTCAAAGCCTGGATCAGTTCCTACAGAGGTTGTCAATACATCCAGTCTGTCAAGTGCTTAAAAATCATTTGGGCAACAAGCTTAGTAACACATTTTAGATTTTGGTCAGGCCCATATTGGTCAGCCAGTCAGACTAGATGATCACTGCAGGTCCCTTCCAACAGAAATATTCCATTCTATTTCTGAATCTGTATCCCAACAGGCCTGATTTTCCATTAAGTTATGCCAGAAACAAAATGTACATATTTCAAAAACTTTGCATCTGCCTTAAGCACACAAATTACCAAAATCCTTCTCAAAATTCTTCTGTATCAGTTCCTAAAGTCTTTGTGCATCAATATATTGTCAGCTTCCCTTATCCCTCTTTTTGCAGCACCAGGGACATACCTCTAACACCTATCACGCTTCAACGCTGCAGCTCAGCAGAGAACTTTGTTAAGTGAGGACACAGAAGGTCTTCACCCAAAATTTACAATGCAGCTTTTTATTGAACTTATTTGCACAGAAAGCTGAAGGCAGGATCTGAAATGGCAGCAAGCCAAAGTATAAAACACTGGATCAGCAAGTAGTTCAGTGACACCCTGGCAAAATGCCACATTCTCTGGCCGTCAAACTGCCAAGTACAGGGGACCCTCATTGAGATAAATGTGTCTGATCATATACCTCAGAGCTGTTATTTCTAACAATGAAGCACAGCCTGCCTGGGGCTGAAGGCAGCCTGAAATAATAAATCAAGTCATGACCCTTTGGGAGCCTGTTCATCATTGCAGCAGTAGGAACCTCAGGAGAACAAACAACTGTCAACATGGCACTCCAGTATAGACAGCATTCCTGTCTTTTCATCCCCTGGTGTTTTATGAGGAGCAGCATGCTATTTCAAGCAGAAAGAAAAGAGAAAGCAAGTTACTACCTACCCTTGCCAATGGGTCAACATAGATTTTGGTGTAAAATAGCTGGTCATCATCATTATCCTGCAGATTCCATTGCTGCACAATACGATTTATGGATGGAGCATAACCAATAAATCCTGCAACATCACATACACAGGTTATTTCCATAAAAAACACTACCCTGCCAACGCTGTCCAGCAACCAGGTACTTCATTCTGAGTGCTGCCAGTAAAGAAAAACTATGAAATTTATAAAACTTGGCTCAAAATCCAATCTTCCTGAGGTATGTAACAGGTCTGTTTCAAAAAGTTTATTAATAATTATTGGCTATTTTTATACTAATGGTATTTTAAGGAAAAAAGTAAATCAGATCCATCCAGGATAGTTCTGAGAAGGCCAAAGCATGATATCAGACTATCACTTTCCCAAGAAGCCCATCTGTGGAAAAAGATTCCTTTTCATCAATCACTTCTTACTGGCAGAGACACCAGAATCTAATACTGCCAGAAATACAATGAGAATTCAACACAAAACCAATATACACAAAAATAAAAAAGATAGGACAGATAGGTGAGGAAAAGAAGCAGGGACACTCCCAGACCTGCACACTGAAGAAGGGTGCCCCAGAAATGACACACTCAATAGCTTCTGCACAGCACAGTGTTTGTATCAGTGCATGTATTAAACAAGTACTAAATTATTAGCAAAGCTGGCATTTAAAGGAGGATTCCAGAATTCATCTGTCATTGAGATTACAGGGAGTAGCTCCCACTCCCTGTAGAAGGAGCTGTGTAAGCCATGCTGCCAGGCCAGGCAGAGCTGCCAGCACATCCACCCTGTGTGCAGAGACCTCCAGAGTTTGGGAATTCTGTGACCAGGCTATAAATAGCACGTGCTGCTCTGCTGGGCCTGTGCTCTGCATTGTTCCTGCAGCAATGGGGCCATCCTTGCACAGCATCACAATGCCATGCACAGCTGCTTGCTAGACCCTGACATATTTATCTGCTTTTTACAAGCTATTGTCAAACACACATTGTGCAAATTTGAATGGAAACTATGCCTGAGCACAGAAGAGGAGCTATTCAGGTGGGGAGGAAGGTGACAGCATACCCAGTCATCAGTTTTGCACTTGGGTAATTCAGGAACAGCTCCACATGCAACAAGTACACAGAATGGATAACATGGTCATGCTCAAGTTCAAGTGTTTGAGGATCCCACTTGCCTCCTGAGTTCAGGAACCGTTTCCCACTCCGGACAACAGGATATTTGTCTGCCAGCCTTTTATCTGGCCAAATCAGTCCATCTGCTGCAAACACCACCTTGTGATTCGTTTCCTGAAATTTCTTTAGCAGCTCTTCAGGGCCCCCGGCAAAGATAACATCATAGCTTAAAAGGAAAGAAAATACATCCATTAGGTTGGTTTAATTTTAATGTTTCTGTGTTCGAAACTCGACTATTCAAATTTAAAAATCAATCAGCCCTTTCATTCTGAAAAATGATTCGATTAAATCATACTTAACAACCATGTAAAAATTCTATACCCTTCTAGCAGAGATACTTCAATCAGTACTACTTCTCCAAAGTAGTTTCTCCTCCTGCTTTTTAGTCTGCCACATTTTGGACATTCTTTTTTCTTCAAATTTTGTTTGTCTGAAATAGATTTTTCTATTTCAGGTATTTTGCTTATGTTTTTAAGAACAACAATTTAAAATATCAAACTTTAACAGATGAAAAGTAGGACTGAAAGATGACTTAGATTACTAGATTACTGAGAAAATCTAGATGATCTTGTTCCTAAACACAACAGCACTGACTCTTAGCTCTCAATGAAATCTAGTTGCCCATAAAAAGTGTATTGCATCCTGACAAGGCATAGATTTCTCCTTCAATCTCTTTAATGTGCTAAAGACTTAAAAGGCTCAAAGTATACAATACCTATTTATGAAAAACTTTACCTGCCTTTGAGTCACAATTCCTATTGAGGATAAAGGCCTAAAGGTGGGGCTCATCTCTGGGTGTTAGACACAGCCAAAGGTCAGCAGTGTGCCAAACCAGAAAGAAACCTGCCTGGGTTTGGCCAAGGTCCTGTAAGAATGGAGCATCCCAAGCCTGGTGGTTTCTTGTGGCTGAGCCAAATCTAAATCAATGCCTGGTGGGCACAGGGGGTTGGGAACACACCAAGCAAACAAACCAATCCCCCCACCATGGGCAGGGACGCCACACACTGGACCAGCCTGCTCAAAGCCCCACCCAATCTGGCCTGGAACTCGGAGTTTGCCAGGGATTGGGCATCCCCAGCTGCTCTGGGTCACCTGTGCCAATGCCTCCCACTTCAAGGTTCACTTTACGCGGCATGAAGAATGTCACAGTGAAATTGGAATCACATCACAGATTAGTCTCTGGCTGAAGCAGCAAAAAGTTTTAATGGCAGCATCTCAGCCTTGCAGTTTCCTCATCTGAACACAGGAATATTCTTGCCCTACACATATATCTTAAACATTGAAAATCACTAGCCCTGATAACAGGCAAAGTAACAGTAGAGCTACCAAAAACCAAGGTCTAACCTTGACCAAGACTTGTCTTGCAAAGCCTTTTAGCTGGGCTAACTAGGACAGCAGCACTCCCACCTGCAGTACACAGAATATTTTGCATTGCAATGGATTACCCAGAAATAGTGCCAACAGATCAACCATTACTGACTTATGGTCCTCCTTTATTACAGCTCTGAAATTATTCAAGATGTCATTTCTTCAAAGAGGATTTCATGAAATTGGCCTAAGAGAACTGAACAACAGCTGGCTTACAAATGTAAAAAAATATTTTCACCACAAAGCAAAGTATAAACCCTGGAGAAGAACTGTGTTATGTAGTCTATATAAGTACGTGGTTTTCTGAAAACTCTGTTATGTTTTTCTGCAACTTTGGCAGAAGAACGCATGAAAGAAATTGTACGTTTTGGACCTTCCTCAGTTTCACAAAAATGCCTGTTTCTGCCCAAATTTACAGGAATACATTTCACTCCCTTTTCCATTCAATTTCTGCAGCCCGTCTCAATGCCAGACCAAGTCTGTAGAACACACAAGAAACAGGAGACACATTGAAGACAAACAAAAAGAGATCTGTCTGAGGCTTTAGCTTAACAGCTCATGGCAGGCTGTGCTTCTCCTCTGTGACCAGGGTAGTGCTGCTGCTGCTGCTAGGGCTTACAGCTGCAGGAAGGAACCAAACACCCTGGAACATTGCTTCCAAGGACTGTCATTCTGTGAAAGGAAGCCAAAGTTGAGCAACAGGCTGGGCCAGCCACAGGCTCTGCTTGTCAAAGGCATATGCTACTTAATAGAGCACAGTTTGTAACCCTAAACCCAGAGCTGAGCTGCTAAACTGCAATGGAGATCATGCAGCTCCATTAATCCAGCAGGAACCTACACTTGCCAGTAATGGTCAAGGGCCTCTTTTCAGGAGGTGATTTAATGCCACCACACCTCTTCCTGGGCAGGACCTCCCCCTGGCTGACAGCACCCTCATCAGCTGCTTTATGAGGCTCCTACTTTTCTTGTCAAGCAAAAGGAAAACTTCTTAACACCTGTAAATGCATCATTTGCTTTGTTTACCTGCTCTGTCAGGTAACATTTGGCCTATTCAGACCCCATCTCCTGCTGGAAGAGGGGGATTCACTTCAGGTCTACACCACTAAAGCCATCACAAAACAGGCCCCAAGACTATCCTTGACAGTTTATACTGTTATTAGAGTGAAACAATGACTTACTTTAAACAAGACTTCAAAATTTGACAGGGAAAAAGAGTGTGGACGTATCCAGGAAAAAGCAGGCTTCCCTGGCAAGCAGGAACAGCTCAAAGACTCTTTTATTTATTCTTCACAAATCCTTCAAATTAAGTAGAAAGCAAGAAGAAAAAAAGAAGAAAGAAAGAAAAAAAACCCCAGAAAGTTTCCACAACCTAATCCCATTTCCTGAAGCTCCCAGATGGCAGATGCTTGGGACTGGAATCCACCCCTCCCTCCCTCTCCTTTGCAGCAGCAAAGCATCCTGGCTATGCACCCTGCACCCCCAGCAACACAGGGAAGCAGCAGCAGACACTCAGCTGCTCTAGAACTGACCATCCAAGTTCTGCATCCACAACTCCAACAATCAGAACTTGCTGCTAATGGAGCTGCAGGGTGAGAGCTCAAAATACAAGATAGTGCCTACCAGTGACTAGCAATGTCACAAAGCAGAGACAAAACTATTTTGTCACTTATACTGTGTCCCCACCAGGACCACACCTTAACCATTTTGAGATACATAGAAAATATAATTATTCCTTAGTTTCTGATGAATGTTAAAAACAAATTTACAACAAAACTGAGAGGCTTCAAAATTCTTCCACGATACAAAGAGATGTCTGTGAGAGTTCTGGATGAACAGTCACAGCACCAACCAATTTATCCAGTCTACATTGGCCATTAGCCAGTTCAATCTGAAATGGTCCAAAACAAGCCAGAAGTTGGCTGAAGCAAAAACAAGCCTAATTTCAACAGTGTTCCATCTGCAGGCATTTTGCTATCTACACACAGGCACAAGCTGTCCACAGAAGAAGCTCAAACTATTTCCAGAATTCTGAGCCATATAAAAAACTGCTGAAAAAAAAACCCAAACTAAGAAACTAAGTTTAAGTAAACAGCTCCCTAGAAATTACTTTCCTAGTTACAGTAAGCAAACCAGACATTTCCTTTCCCCACCCCCAAGATTAATATTCCAAATGCTTCACAATGAATATAATAAAAAACACTTGAAGAAGAAAGGAAGTTCATGACATTTGTCTTTTCCAAACTTACTGCCACATTGATCAGTGTTTAAATTGCAAACCGGGATTTCTGGAAATGCAAAAGCTCGTTCGAATTAAAATATAATGCTAGAATCAGCAAACTGGTTTTTTCTCTCCCGTCTGGAATCAGTTCCACCAGCTTTAAACAAATATGTACTTGGGATTTTGGACTTCAGGAACTTGGGAGGCCTTAAATCCTGTGATTTTTCATGGGAAGAAAGATTATGGCTTTTGCACTTGGACACACATGATCCTCTGTACTCTCTCATCTGTGCCAGCAGACAGCCTGCCCCTCCAGAGAGCAAATTATGGTGGAGAAAAATTTGAGCTAGACCTCTGTATCAATGTGATAATAAATTTGCATATTTTACCACATAGGAAGAAAATAGTGATGAATTAGGATAATAAATTCAGAAACAAAGAAATTCAATGTAAGTAGAAAACATTTGGGAAATGTTTGTTTTATCTGAGCTTTAGCACAGAACAAAATCTTTGAAATTAACCTTTAAAAGTTTCAGTTCTGGTATGATTAGTAGGACAACACTATGAACAAACACATAATGAATTTACTTTTAGAAAGATTGGTTTTTCATTTAGCAAATGCAAAATTGAACAAGTCAATAAAAAAATAAATTCAAAAACTGGATGTGCATCTCCAAACTAGGTAACTTTTACAGACCTAAGCATGCATAAAAAAATATTCAGCATAATAAGCATCCCTTATAATGCTTATATATAAATTAGTGACAATTATTTAGATTTTTTTGCTTTCTAGGTATTTCTTTTACTCATCACAAGAGGTAAAATTGGAACAGAAAATTAAGTAATGTATTTGAATTTACTACCAGTTTAATGGCTACTCCAACTTTCCCAAAGTGTTAACTTATGCAAAACAAATTAACTTTCCAAAAAATTGCCAGTATCCAGACACTTTGCCTTGTGACGATGTCTGCTGTGCAAAACCTGCCAAGCCCTGAAAAAGTGCCCCTAAGTTTCTTCAACTGTCAAGTTTTAAATACATAAAGCAGGTCAAAAGCTGGGAGAGAATTCTGGAGCAGACATTCCAGCATGAGGTGGCACAGCAGCATGGGTGAACTCATCCATGACTCTGTCCAAGCTCAGCTGCCCCTCTCCAAGGCTGCCTGGCACCACTGGAGCTTCCTGTCCCTGATTCCAGACATGGCCCCACACCTTCCTTGCAGTGATTATGTCAGAGCTGTGACCCTGCTCTGGTGAACACCAGTGTGGAAGAGCCTGGTGGCTGCTGCAAGCTGGATTCTGAGCTACTCTGGCCATGCTGCTGTCACAGGAGGAAAATAAGAGGAAGAGAAAAAGCAGAGGGAAGCAACAGAGAAAGTGTGATTTGAACACATTTGAGCTCTGTGCTTTCAGTGACAGGAGAAGCCTCTCTGGCCTGCAGGGAGGATGTTCAAACATAGCTGTGCTGTGAGCTATCATCTGGCACCTGCAGCAGCACTGTCTCTCCATGCTGCCATCACACAGGGAGCACAGGCACCAGGCTATGTCTGACACCAAGACTCTTGTTTCAGCTCTCTAACACAGACATTCTCCTGTTAAATGCTTTCCTCAGGGAGCCATTTTCCAGCTTCCCCCATATCACTGTTACTTCATGGAACAAGATTATGCCTCTGGTCCCTACTGGACACTTTATTTCTGGAGCTGCTTTTGCTCCCCTCCCATCCACACTCCCAGCCTGCAGCCACATCCTGCTCTCACTGCAGCTGAACAGCGAGAGGACAAATGCTTGCCTGAAAGCCTGTCAGCTCCCAGCAACATTTTTTTACCCTCTGGAGGCAGCAGAACTATGAACAACTCTTACATCTGTAAATCTGTTAAAAAGTAACAATTGCTCCAAAAGCAATCCGCTATTTTTATGAATGAAGAAAGATGCCAACTCTCTCAAATAAAACAGTGAAGAACAAAAGCATCATGGAACTTTCAGCATGTCACAGGAGCTACTTTTGCATGTCTACCCAGAGTAAAAGACAAAGACAAGAAGCCAGGTTTGCTCACCATTCCACAAACAGTACAACCAAGTCCTCTTGATCAGCATAGCTTTCAATGCCCTCCTTCAGCAGCCGAACTTTCTGCCCTCCGCCAATAGAGTTGGGCAGCTCACCACCTTTCCATTCTTCACCTTTTCCAAGAACCTGCAATAAGAGGGAAAAAAAAAGCACTTTTTGCTAGTACCCAAACCCATGAGGCTTTTTTAAAGCAGACCCTTATTGAAAACAGATGCTAAAGCAGAAGCAACACATTGAAGCCAGCACTTCCAGCATTGTAGGTTTTCCATGTCTGAAGCAACATTCAGCACAATGACATCACTGCAAAAACATGAGAGAGACATTTCTTAACCAAATAAGAATCAAGCAATTGCCTGCTACTGCCATTTACTCAAATGGGTCTCCTTCAGGAAAAAAAAAATAGAAAAAAAAAAAATAAAGCTAAGGATTGTTTCAAACTCTGTATTAGAAAAACATTCTGAATGAGACCTTTAAAATTCCATAACATCCCTTTAGGAACAGGAGGCACAAAAGACCTAGGTGGGTCAGGGTATAACTAATTCAAATGGCAAGTTTTTTGTACAAAAAGGAAAGTATAGGTTTTCCAGTACACAGCTCACTGCTAAAACTGAGTTAAACATAAAACTCCTCCCCAGCCAAGCAGTATAGCAGATTACATGTCAAAAAAGGGGAAAAAAAAAAAAGCCCTTTATGTATTTTGTACATAAAGTTTTTGGAACATATAAAGCCTGGAAGAACTACATTGCATGATGTTTTGGACAAATCTGCAAAGCTAAAAGATGTATCCAGAGCTCAGGCTGCTCAGGTGCTCTAGTACAGCTTTATCATATTAGGGAAGGTTTTCTCAGTCCTCTAAATTCAGTAGTAGAAGTCAAAAGACCCAAATAATTTCCTATTTATAGTGCAGGCACTGTGGTAAGTAAGAAGAAAAATTTCATAACAGCATCTGAATTCCTGGATTTTCTCTTGGCAGAAGCAATTTTGGGGAAAGTTTAGAAGGTTAGTGCCCTCCCTTTTTCCCAAGGTCATGCAGAGGCCAACCTAAGTACGTGACATACAGAGGCATGGAGCAAGGCAGAAAAGGCTGGAAAGAATGATAGAGACACGTTGTCCTCTCAGAAATTACAGGCTCCTGGGAAACACAGAAATTTTCAGTTGTGAGCCTCCCTCCTTCCTTGCAGCAGTGTTGCAGCCTTGCTTAAGGAAAGAGATCCAAAGCCCTTGAGAGCAGTACAGCTCCCAGAAGTGTTCATACAAACAAAATCAGCCACACTGAAAAACAAGGCTCTGTGATAAAATGTGCCAGAACCTGTGGGCGAGGAGGATGCTGACCATGACAGCTACAAACCCCTGAAGCAGCTCCTCAGGCAGTGGAAGCGCCTCCCTCCCTCGGTGGTTCAGAGGGACATAGCAGGTAAGCAACAGGGAGAGCAGCAGGTGCCCTTCCTGCCCCCCCAGCTCTGCTGTTCCCTCTGTCCCAGCACACAATGTAGCTAAGGCAAGGTCAGCTACCATTTACTGGTTGTGTTTTACAGCATGGACAGCACAAACATTTGGTACACAACACACACAATACCTTCACTGTGTAGTTGAAATGCTTTGCCGTTCGCATGAAGCGGTGAAAGCCATCGGTTTCTTTAGTTGCTACAGTAAAGACTAGAAGTTTATCTGAGGAAGAAAAGGAAAGAACACATGTATTAATATGCATTCAGGGCACAGTTTGTGACATAAAATGCAATGAACAGCAGCACTAGCTCAGGGGGCTCTATGACTTCCTGCATTTCATTCAAAGAGAGGAGGCAATGATGCTGCCACAGCTCAGGTGTGAGATATTACCAAACAACAACTGCTATGGGCAAGGTGCAGTATTTAAAATTATCCTCTGGAAGAGAAAGCAAAGAAGCCTATCTACTCTGTAAACAACTAGTTCAGGACACAAAAACAAAGATAGTGTGAGTACTGAACAGGAAGAAATCTTCAAAACAAAAATAACTTACTACTTTTCAGGCTGAGCTAATCCTATTACCTCTTACCACACAACTGAGTAGAGGTAAGAAAACTTCACCCAACCCCAGTAGCTCCCTTGAAAGTCAACAGTGCATACTCTCCATGAAAATAAGCCAAAAAACCCAACCAATGAAACCAAACCCCCAACAAACAGCATTTAGTGCTTTTAAGTCCTCGGGCAGAGACAAAAGAGCAAGGAGTTTCCTTGGTTTGTTTTTTTTTCAGAGCATAGGTACATTACAGCACTGCTAATTTTGCCCTCTTATTGCACACAGGCAAGTGACCATGCAACCAATTTCCTCCTCACATTCCAGAGCTTTTAACACAGTTCAAATGGGGTCATGAATTTCCACTAAATAGCTTCCCAATTAAACCACTGAACAACATTTAGAAACCTATGTAATATGCTGCATAATGAAACTAAATAATTTGAAGCTATGAGAAGGTTTTATCCCTATCTGAAATCAAGTATTTAATCAAATCAGCCTAGATGTCAGAGTACATTGCAGCTTCCCCAATTCAGGCCAAGTTCAAGCAATAGCTGTGCTCTAACCAGAGCCCATGAGATCAATCCTTACAATAAAATAAAACTAATCACCTATGATGAGTATTCCAGACAGAGTGCCTGTTACTGCATTACTTGCCAAAAAAACATCTTCTGGATTTACCTTCCTTAATCCAGTAACATGTGCAAGAAGTGTCTGCTGTGGAAAACATTCCTATTAACTCTTCAGCCTCATCCACCACCACAGGCTCAGCAGCCCTCAGACAGCCAGGACATCATCCTGAGTGTATTCAAACCACTCACCACTCCCCATTCTGTTTCATGTGACACCAGCAAAAGTTAACACAAAAGATGATGACCCAGTTCCCACGTTATAGAAGAAATGCACTTTGTAACTCACTCATGCAATGCTCTGCAGCCAATACTTCAAGTATATTGACACAGGCAGAAATACCTGTCAGAATACAGACATAGTTTGTAGAGCAGCATAAAACCCCCTATTCTAATGAAATTCAGGTCTGTCTGAAGTACCCACACCAGGCAAACTCTGCAGACCAGTCTCAGGTGGCACTTGTACTGTTTCCACTGAACTACAGCTCAGATCAGCCCTGGTCACCTCCAGAGCATCCTGCCAGGTGTGACAGTGCTCTGGCTGCTCCATCCTCCCCAGCAGCTCCACTGGTGCACATGGGGTAGGGCAGGGATAAGACAAGCACATGGGATACCACCTCTGCTTTTGCTACTGGTCTCAGTTTAAGGGTGCTCCTGACCCAGGTGGTGTTCCTGCAATTTGCAGAACACTTGATCTGCTTTGTGACCCTGCTCTTCCCCAGACACTCCTTGAACAGGTGTAACCTTTCAGCAGTGACAGCACCCTGTGCCCAGTACCTACACCACCAAAACCAACCTGTGCCTTGAGCAGGGCTCCTGCAGTTTTATCTGACACTGCCCAAGCTCCTCAGCTACAGACAACATCTCTACCTGCCCTCCCCACTACACACAATTTTCTGGATTTCTCTCACATCCTGCTATTGCCTTTTTTTCTTTTCTTTACTTTTTTCCTTGGGTGGGGGTGTCTGGGAGACATGTCTGTGAACAGGGGGGCAAGGCACAATCCTTTTCCTCAAAGGTCCTAGAGACAATTTTAACTGCCAGCTCTTCCAAACCCAACACTTCTGCAATACAATATGCAGCAAAGAAGAAACTAGAAATATTATAAATTCTTCCATCAACTCAACTTGAACCTCCAAAAATTTTGGAAAGCCAGATTTGGAAGATAAGAGGGGGAAAAAGGTGGAGCAAATTAAGTGCTAGCACACTTTTGTAGCAAAGAATCAGAAGAAAATCTTCCAAATACATCTCAAAAGGACAGGAGGACCTCACAGTGCAATGAGTTCACATGGACTCACAATGAGACAGAAACAGAGCAGTAATGACTCAATACCTTCCAAACAGTTTATTACAAAGATCATGCAATTTCAAGTAATTCTACTGAAATCACCACAAAATGAATAAAGAACATTTTATCTTAGACTGTGACTAAAACAGACCTGAAGGCAGAGGAGGATTTTCCTCCATGAAGGAAATTAAGACTACTTTTTGTTCAAGCACTACATTTTCAAATTACAGGGAACTGGAAAAATCTGATCATACCAGAATTGCATCATCAAGCCAACTGGATCCATTATTAAAAGTTTCCTAGGTGACCAGCTCACTGACTCTAACCATGGAATTTGGTTTGAAGAAGGCATATTTCACACCTACACATTGCTAAGAACTGCTAACAGCAAAGATCTCAAAAATCTGTACTTGACAACATGATGGAAATGACAGAATGTGGGCTGCATCAGATTCCTTCCACAGTTACTAAGTCAAAGAAAGTTTAAACTAACATACAAGTACAGTTTGGCAAGCAAAAAATAATCTAGTGTTCTTTATGGGATATTGTTACTCTCTCTTAATGGAATACACATTATTCATGTATTTCAAGATTCACTATGGAGTCTGTTATGTTACTTGACTTTTGTGGAACAGGAGGAAAGAGAATAATGTGCCAAATCATAAGGGATTTCAACCCGAACTGTACAAAATGAAGAAAGCTGAGCAGGCAAACAGTTTATACTGATATGAAATGGTAAATGAGCCTGTACTGCACCACCAGACAATGAAGCAATCTAAAAGGGCTGCCAGATTTGGAAGATAACTGGGGAAGATAATGGGGGTTGCAAACAGTCACAGAACAAAAGAAAGCTATTTTAAAAGGTACTGTTTACACCAGAAATGTTTTCCTTTTAACATGCTTACCCATGGTCTTTTTTTTAATTAGACTTGAAGAAGTTGAAGAGACTTTATTTTATGCCTTTGTTGCACCACTCACTTTTAAGTGCAGGTGGTACTTAAATAATTTTTTAAGTGCAGCAGAACTGTAATTATAGCATTTGAAGTCCCCTTAGAATTAGAGTTTCTTTCTAGATTACTTAGTCTTCACTGGGGCTTCTTTTGCTTTGATTTGTTTGGTTTTTGCAGTGGTTTGGTTTTTTTAAGTTGTGTCTGACCAAAGAGCAGAGAAACATGCTTTTATTCTATATATAGTATAAATAGAGAGACAATGGAAACTGCAGCAAATGATAGTTACCTTGGCACATTATAGAGGGTATTATTAACCAAATGAGAAAAGCAGAACCATCCTCCTCCAGCTAATAAAAATATTAACCTAGTTCCTGCAGGTTGCTGTGATTATATTTAGATGTGACAACTTGAACAGTTTCACTGGCAGATTTCCACTAAACATAGCATGGGAGATGTTTGTTTCTTCCAGTGGAAGTGAGTGAAGAGAATGCTTCTGACCACTAAATACTTCTGCTAATTTCTTTTCAACCTTTTCAACTTCATGCACTTTGAAAAAATCTATTCCTTGCTTACTACATTTAGGTACAACAACTTCTTGGAACACTTATCCCAGTTGTGTGCAGCAACGTGGATACAGTGACTTCCATGATCTTGCAGGAGTGAAGCACAATGTGAAGCACACCATTCCCAAGGCAGTGAGTTTATCCAAGTGTCATTTCCATTTCAGGATGTGCTCAGCTATTGCAGCTGCTGCCACCCACAGTGTCCCTGGGCACAGAGCAGGTTTGGCCCAGGATGCCCTATGGGTGCAGAGGCTCAGGGCTGCACCAGAGCCCTCCCTGCACAGAGAGGCTGAGTGAGCCCCCAGCAGCATCCCTGTCTCCAGCTGGGCAGTGAAGACCCAGGCACAGCAGTGGAAGCAGGTCTGCAATTACTCAGACCCCAAGCTGCCTCTGCAGCCTGGTACTCACCAGTGAGAGCACTGCAAAATGCCCACAAGGAATTCCAGCTGCAGCCAGTCACCATTCCTGCTTCACCCTCCCCTCCACAAACCCCCATCCTCCATCAGGGTGTCCCCCCAAGGAGCTCTGCGGTGTGATCTTCACACAGGCTGCAGCTCTGCAGTGCAGCCCTGACTATCCACCCCACACAGGGACAAATACAATCCTGGGAGTGTCTTCCAACAGGAACAGCATCCTCAAAGTTGAGCACAAACTTGAAGAGCACAAACTTGAAGAGCACAAAACCCAATTTTTCCACATGCTTTCAAGACAAGCTGAAGCTCTGCAGACAACTAGAGAATCACCAGTGGTGCCAACTGCAACTTCCCCATTTATATGGGCTCAGCCTGTATGCTCACAATCCCAAGAACCATTAAGACAGCCTCCATGAGCCCAAGAACACAGCAGGTGGTGCCCCTGCTTCCCACTGGCAGGGTGCTGAGATGCCACAGAGGGCACGGGCTGGTGGCTCCCCCGCACACAACCTGCCAGAGGCACCTTGGCACTCACCCAGGGCATTGCTGAGCTTGGCAATTACTTCCACAAGTCAGTTTGTGCAAAAAGGAAATGTAAACCCTATGCTGAAGTTCAACAGGAAGGCATGAAAAAAAAATCTCTCAAGAGCTCCATGCCAGGTATGTGTTCAGTTACTAGGACGAAATTGTGTCAGACAGATTTCCGATAGTCACACCCACAAAACAGCTGCTCTGTTTTGAAAACAAGCCTGAGAGGGCATGAGTTTAGCCAAGAAAAGTATATCCAGTGACTAACAGAATTCATTTTTACATGCAAATTAGAAACCCTCCAGCACACAAGTTGTGAAAGACAACAGCACTGCACACAGAGCACATGCAGCGCATTAGGAAATCCAGTGAAAGTTTATCAAAACAACCCACTTCTAGACTTTTTTTGCTGCTACTTCCAGGGACCTGACTGCATCATAAATATTTATTTCCAGAAACAAGATCAATAAACCAGGGGCTTTGCCTTCAGTGAATTGCCTGGCAAGGTCTAAGCCAGGAATTGCTGTGGCAGGACTGCTTTAAGTAGCGGTGACCTTTCTCCTCGTATCCTGGCAAAGAAGCATGCAAAGAACTACAGTCATTCCTCACACACCCACATGGTTCTTATTTATCTTGAATGAACGCTCTCAGAGATTACTACATAATTTCTACCAGGGGTTGTGGGCACTGGTATAGTAGCTTCAGAGCAGCCAACACTGAGGATATTGCTCAGAGCCACACAGAAGCTGACATTTAGTCCTTGGATTCTACTACAGAATTCTCTGGAGTAGAAGTGAGCTGCAAGATCAAAGGACATCTGTTCATGGTACCACATTATGACATTAAAATCTATCTCTGTCTTTAAAACTAGTTGCTTATAATGGTAAACAAATGAAGTTTGGTACTTGTAATACATTTTTATCCAGATTCTAGTGTCTACATGAAACAGCTTACTTTCCTGTTTGCAGATTACATCCCACCCTGAGCTGCTCAACACAGGAATGATTGCTCATTTAATGGAAAGACTGATACCCAAAGTCAGTTATTACAATATGCAAAATAAATTAACAGCAAGCTAATAAATGAGTTGCTAGATATCAGAGAAAAAGCTTGGAAACTGAAGGATACTAGGAATACTTCTGTGGGTTTAAGGAAAAAAAAAAACACAGACAAAATGGAAAAGAAAGGTCTGGTAGTACTAAAGCATAGGCTGAACAGATACCTGGAAGAAGCACATGGATGTATCCACGGTCATTGATAAAACTGTTTAATTATCTACTCTGTCTCCTGAATCTCTGGTACTGTGGGAAACCAACAGGATATAGTTTCCCACAAAAACAAACAGAAAAAGAAAAAAAAGGAAGGAAAAAACCCCAAACAAACTCCAAGCAAATCACAGACTTGATTCAGCATGCCTTGACACCTCACAGAAGCATGCTTCTCTATCATTGGAGAAATGCACTAAAGCTCAACACAACTGAAAAATGTTTTCAGTATGGATTCCTCTTGAAATTAAAGAGCACAAAACCCAATTCCTCCACATGCTTTCATGTCAAGCTGAGGCTCTGCAGATAACTCGAGAAGCACCAGTGGTGCCAACAGCAACTTCCCCATTTATATGGACTCAGACCATATGCCCAAAACCCCAAGAACCATTAAGACAGCTAAAATACCACAGAGCACTTTCAAAATCCAGATCTTTTAGCACAACACAATCTTACACTTATCACTGACAAAGGCAATATTAGACTTTACAAAAAGGAATTTGGATTTTCCACTATGAATAGGAGTTATTGCCTAAACTTAGGATTCCATGTCAAAATATTTGAAAATCCACATACTCTGAAAAGATGTCAAACAACTGGAGATGGGAAAAACCCATCATATACAATATAACCATGATTATAAGTTATACCTACAGACATATGCTTAGTTACTGTAATCCAGCAGCAAACAAAGATCTTAAATACACAATGAGAAAAACACAAGCTATATGTATATATATGCATACACACATCCAGTGAGAGTTTGTGATGTGCATGTGCTCAAATAAAGCAGTAAGCCAACAGAAGAGTTTCTGGTCAAATAAAACTTTTGGCATAAAGAGAGAAAAGACAGAGCCATCCGACAGCTGTTTATTTTCCCCCTAGGATTCTTTAGAAACACAACAATGTGCTGAAATAGCAAACATGGTCATCTTCTTTTCTCAGGAAATAAATGTGCATTACGCTGCAGGAGGGGGAAAGATGACTGGGGCATAAAACAATACTACTTCATACTTGGGAGTCCTGAAGTTTTTTTAATCTCATCTTTATACAATGCTCAGTTCAGAACACTGCTGCATGCCTCCACTCATCCCACACTTCACTGCTTCCCCGAGAGGCAGACTGGCTTCAAAGCCCCACTAACCATAGCCATGATCACATTATAAGATTGGATTCTCTGCAGTTCAGTAGTATGGTTGGATTGATGCTAAAAACTATCCTTGGATGGGAGACAAAATATGCTTGAAAAGCTCATGAGCGATCAGAAAGTGGTACAAGTTAAAATAGACAATAAAATTAGAATTAAAAGATAGCAAGTTAAGAGCAGTCATGGATTGCCAAACACCTGGTACATACTGATTTTCTATACCAACACAATTCTTGTGTGAGAGAGAAGGTTTTCTAGGAACCAAAGCCTTTAAAGGCCAGAATTTGAAGAAACTGACCTTACTGTACAGACCTCAGTATCTGTTTTCCTCTGTATGACAAATCTACCTTTAATCACTGCACTTCTATGAATACAGATCTTACTGCAAAATACAGACAGTAACACAAACGTTACTTTTGTAATTTCCAAAAACTTATGAGGTTCTTCTAAGGTACTTCTGTCTTTAAGCCGTTGCAAACAGTTTATAGCCACAATTGGAATTTATGATTACTATTGGCATCTATCAGGATCACTCAATGCATGGGCTGTCTATGGATAATCCTTCCTGTGCTCTTCCACATTATCTGTAAATCTTGCTGAGGTTACTGAGCAATAGCTGCTGGTATTGAAGCTGCCAACAGTGTCCCAAGATAGGGAATAGACCTAATAAAGGCAAGAAGCTTTCAGGAGCTCTCTGGGGAAAGAAATATACAAAGTATCATTTCCCAGTTTCAAATATTTCAACTTCCCCAGCCACAGTACGCCCTGCCTGTTACAGGGCTCTCCCTCTTCTCATGTGTTTCGCAGGAACAGAGAAGCTGAGTTAGCAAAAACACATCCTTGCACTAAGCAGGAGCTGCTCTCAATTTTCTCACAGTAGACAATCTATGTTAGATTAGCACTTGCTAACACACAGCCCCTGGACAGGACACTATAATTTTTTTTTCCTTTTTTTTCCTACAAACTGAAATTCCCTCAGGCTGTAATTCACAGCATGCCATGGTGTGAACAGGCGCTTTCCTCTCCCGGGCAGAGTGACTCAAATGGCAAGTGTACAGAGCTGCTGCTCACTGCTGTCTTTTACCACACTGGTTCTGATGTCACACCAATACAGCAGCTAAAACACTTACATTAAAATGATCAAATGTTGAACAGAGCCAGTTCAAAACCAATTAAATAAACATTTATGACACACAAATCACAGCTCTTTCTGTGTATGTCTATCCATATCTACACACACTTTCAAAGGTTAGCAGGAACTCTCAGTATACAACTGGTTTCAGGAAACATTTGAAAGCTGATTATGTCTCGGCTCTTAACTTACTTTCTTTAATTCAGAAGTATTGAATATATAGTCAACAAGAGCTCATTAAGAACTGTATGTGCACTCATCAATCACGCACGTCAGCCCTGAGTGCAGCACTGGCCAGTGCTCAGGCCTGCACTCACTCTAATACAAGATTTCCTTGTTTTGATAGCTAAACAAAGCCAAATACAAGCAGCAGTAAAGTGCTTTTCCATCAGCTTCAGAGGACTTGGATGAGACTCTGCATACTGAGTCAGCTATTCTGCAGTAAGGCAAAGATA
Organism: Agelaius phoeniceus; assembly: GCF_051311805.1. NCBI lineage: Eukaryota > Metazoa > Chordata > Aves > Passeriformes > Icteridae > Agelaius > Agelaius phoeniceus. The sequence continues at coordinate 13,772,754 of NC_135274.1, forward strand.
AGACGTATTCCTTAGTTCCCAAACTAAGAAAAAAATTAAAATCCACTCTTTGTAAATGACATCATTGCCATGCATGAAGGAACTCCTAGCTGCCTAACTTCCTGACAAATGGGGAACAGATCAGGTTGCAGCTGTTTATGGGTGCCCAAATAGGAAAGAAACCACAAACATCTTGAGAGGCAGTGGATGGAGTCATGGCACAGGCTGTGCCTTGCCTGAACGCACGGCTTGGAGAGCCCTGCTATAAACTGTCATCAGGGCTGTGCAGCTGAGAGCAGGATACAATTAGCATCAGCTGGCTAAGTGAGAAAGTTTACTCAGCTTCTGCCTTTGTGCAGCCTTGCCCTCTCTTGTCTCTCTCATAAATATGTATCTGCAGAAGAGCATGTTCCTTCTCGGGCTGTTGTTTAACAAACCCAGCTGTTTAAACAGAAGCAGTCAGTCACACACAGCACCAGGCATGGTTGAAGTCAATCTTTTGACAGTTAATCAATCCATCAATGAAACTCAGCCGTTAAGATTTGCAATAATAGTTTCTCCTTCAACTAGTCTTTAAAAAAAAAGAGAACAGAGAGGAACTGAGCTGGAAGTGGGGCCATCCTGAAGACCCACAGCTGTCCTTCATCATCCTTGATGCCTGCACTGCGGTTCATGTTGTGAGCAGATGCTACCACCCAGATCAGTCAGTTCATTTGAAAAAGCTGCCCTACAGCTTCACATCTGGCCCTGTGTCCGAACACTGGGCATGTAAAATTCTTCACACACAAGAGACACTGCCCCAGAAATAAATTAAAAAAAAAAAAAAAAACCATACTTTTTGAAGTTCCCTTTTCTGTGTGAACAAGAAATTCAAACTCCACATTTGTGCCCTGTCCTGTTCAACTCAGTTGTTCAAATCCTGAAATAAAAATTCTGTCCTACTTGAGACACAAGACACCATGACATGGCATGTATGATGTATATTTAAAGGTGTTTTTAACATCATACATTTCACCCAGCAGCTTCAAGTATTAAAGTTATGGGCCTGGTTCTGATCCAACACAATAGCTTTACAGTGAAGTAAGGCAGAATTAAATAAAATGCTTACAAAGACACTGTATTAAAGTTTTATGTGAATTACAAAATTAATCTATTTTTAATTTACAAAGAAGAAAAAGTTAAAAGAGCAATGCTATCAGATGTTGATTAGTTTCTGCACAGCTGATTTCAGCAAGAATGGGCTAATTCAGCACATTAACACAGAACCACAGGTACAGAATTCATTCTCAGAAGAGTGGCACTTAAATAACAAGTCTATTTTTGTTAAGCATTTTTTTTGTCTTTGTTTCCTTACAGTATGTTTCCATTAATTAAAAACACTGCTGCTTTAAAAGCATACTTGCTCTTTCCTTACAAAAACAGATATCTGGGATAAAACTGCAACCTTTTGTATTTAGTCTCCTTATCACCAGTGTAATCCATATTTTTAAAATCAAATTCACCTTAAAGAAAAAATCGAGAAGCAGTTGTATTAATCCTAAAGCTACTTGTAGTATCAGGCTGTGCTTGCAAGCACGTATTCCTTGAGAGTTAAGTGTCATTTATTCTCCAGAACTACATTACTACACATGAGATACAAACCTGCTGCTAGTCTGGTCAAGCTGTATTTTGTGCTGGAGAGAACCCTGCTACTGTTTAAATTAAGAGGGATCAAAAATATTCTTCCCTTTCCAACCTGTTTGCAACTGGTCTCTCAAAAACTATAAAAAATTGACATTATAAACAAAAATGCCCTTACTGCAAGCATGCTAATTCCCCTTGACAAGGGAATTCACTTAAACAGCATGTCAATTAATTTGTAATTCAGACTGGCAGCTCTAAACAAATGGAAAGATACTGCTTTTGATTACACAGTGCAATAGTGCTAATTCAACAGACAAACTAAACACTTCCCCATGAAAAGACAAAGTCACTTATGCTTAAGTAAGCAGCAGTGAAGGAAAAAGCTAAAAACTTGCCCATAAATGATAAATCCCCAGAATATGCCACCAACCAAAAGAAAACCCTGAGAAATAATGTTAGTTTAGATCCTTGACAGAAATACATTTCACACAAACCACCCCTGGGTCAGATAAATATAGTGGTCATTCCACTGTGTCCCTTCAGTGCAATTTACAGCATCCAGTGCTGATGATAAAGGTCACAACTGCTTCACTTCTCCTTGCTTTAACTGAAAATGCATTTTACAATCAAAGTTGCAGTAACCCCACCATATATCATAGCAAAGCAATGACACATCCAACCCTGTGGTGTACTTCCACAGCTTAATTATTACATTCACCTATGAAAAGAAAGAAATAAATCTACAGGATTTTTTTGTTTGGTTGGTTTGGTTTTAGCTGGCATTGTGCAGCCTCTAACCCAAGTGCTATAGAGAATTCAGACTGCAAACCTTAGGTATCCTCAAGGATGAGTATTTTCCAGGAAAAAATACATGATGAAAGCACAACTTCACTGCTCTGCCCCTCTACCACAATGTTTGCTTATTTTTAACTAACTTCCAAACACCCACACCTCCCACTACACACTGTTTCATTTGTCATTCACTATTTATTTCAAAGCTGGAAGCTAAAGATATCTCCATGAGTAGGTAATAATTCCATCTAAGTGGGGCACACTGCTGGTACCTGCATGATGTGCCCCAGACACAGGTAACCTAAGCACTGCCTACTGCAGTCAGTTCTGCCTTCATCACCCTCTGCCTTTCCCCTTCTCCTCTAAGGAGCAGCTTTTTCATGCAGTCCTCACAAAAAGGGTACACAACTCCCAAGAGATCTGGAGAAGGTTTTTCCACAACACAGGTTTATGTAGCAGTTTTGGGTACTGTGGTGACAAAAGGTGACAGAAATAGCACCAGTAAAGAGGCAAGAGACAGAAAAGTGGGCAGAGAGACAGAGGCAGGCACAGAGAGCTGTGCTTATGGCCTCTCCTTCCCCAAGCATGTAGAGTCTGTCAGTACTTCTAATAAGTACATCAGGATGGTTGAATGACTAAATTTTCTTGTTTGGGCACCACAGGTGACCCAGAAGGAAAGGCCTATTGATCGCTGTCACTCAGAGCACTCGGGCTGAGCCCCAATTAACAGAAATGGCAGCAGTACAAGCTGTATCTCTAAAAGCAGTACATGCTGGCTGTAACTCCTTGCAGAGTTAGGCCAGCCAGCAGTTACTGCAGGAATCATTTGTGACCAGCACTTGGGGGACGCTGGGCTGCAGGAGAGCCCAGTGGCTCAGTGCTCCACAGCCAGCCAAGCCACCACACCTCCCAGCCCAGCTGCTCTGGGAAGCCACCCACGCTGCTGGAGCCCCCAGGCCACCCCTCCTGCTTTGGGAGGGCACACGGACAACCACAAACCATGGGGCCCACTTCAACCCCAGCCTGACGGCCACCATCACAACCTGGGCCCCAAGGCCTCAGCGCAGCTCCGGCCGAGCCGCCACAGCTGCGCCGGGGAACAGACCCACGGGCTGCAAAGGCATTTTCCTGCAAACAGCTGATGGATAAAGCATCCTAGGTGAGAACATCATTTACATCTGCTGCCAAGAGAGTGTCTGCCTCTCACACAATCACAAATGTCATTTCCATCGACTTTCTGCGTGTCACAACAAGCAATTTGCAAGCAGCAAGCGTGGTGCAATGAAAATATTTCAGCGCTGATGTTTTAACACAGAAACTTTTGCATCTCCAGCACACAGGAGCCAGTGTTTCAGAGCTCAACAGTGCTCTTCTCTGTACGGCCTGAAACATAACCCTGCGGCCAAGGAAGGAGCAGAGGGATTTCTGCAAACACACTTTGCCACAGGGCCGCACTGATTGCTCCCTGTAAGCGGTGCTGTGCAACAGGCAGCTCTCCCAAAATCACTTTTCCAAGCCTTTCTGAGGAAGGTCTGATTAAGAAATAAAGATGCAGCTTGGCAGTTGGTTCCAGACAGTCTTGTTAGAGCTTTTGTTGCAAGCAACACTAACGGACTGCAGTAAAAATTGACATGTAATTGCAATTGTAAATTGACATGTCTTCACCAGCTGTTTCACACTGAATTGTACAAAGTATCAATAGACTAGAAATTGAAAGACAGATTTCTAGAAATAGAGGCACCATAAGGTCTGTTTACTGTATTACTTCTTCAAGTAATACAGCACAGACTTAGGGAAAACATTCAAGGGTTAAAATTGGAATAAAAACAAGTAACACAGCAGGCAGTGTCTGAGGTCAAGAAACTGCTCTCGGAGCGGTTTCAGTTCAGCAGAGAATTGCTACAACTCAGGCTGCTCGTGTCTAAATTAAAAAGAATTAAGATCTTCCTACATGAGCACCTTATATAAAACTACCAGTGCTTCCTTGCACTGTAACTTGTGTAGAATCATTTTTATTATTGATACAGACAAGGCAGTCTATTTTTGGGCTGCTGAATCATACACTGCTGTCTGGAATAGGGACTCTGCCTTGCACACATTTGAAAAGCAGAAGGATCAAAAAAGAATCCTTACCATGCCAGCTATTTGTTCACACCAGCCTGAGAGCCCACATTTCAAGTGCAGTTAAAACAAAACATTATTTGAACAGATAAGTTTGCGGGAATAACTGTTTGCCATAACTAATTTCCAAAGAAGTTCAACTTACAATCTCACTGCCCTGAAAACAGGGATAGGAGCTTAACTTTTTGCTCAAACCTGTCCCCAGGGGGTGCATTCCGAGGGGCAGCAAGGGCTGAAGAGCAATGCTCACACCCCCCCAACACACAGCAACCACACCATAGCCTTCAGAGAAACACTCAGAACGAACAAAAGTAGCAAAGTATTACAAAAACTGGAAGTTAGAACTTCATTGAGTTGTCTGGAATTCTTCAACAGTTTGGGTTTTTTCAAATTATTTTAACTTTTTATACTACTTATCAACTAAAGCAGTAGCTTTAATATCAAACTTAGAACCTGCTGACAAAACTTGCTGCTCAAATAAAGAAGCCTCCTTGTTCACCCCAGAAGAAATTAAGCTAGATATTAAAAATAACTTGATAACTATGGAGAAAACAAGCCAAGAAATGAAACTATTTTGGATTTCATGTGATAATAATGTAGTGGGATGAAATGCCTAGAATAGAAATCAGAAGTACAGACTCTAAACAGTCTTAGAGCAAAAAAGAGGTTTTGGCATATTGTTGGATATACATGTGTTTGGACACCTCTCTCTGAGGGAATTTCCTGTATATATTCTTTTCCATGTTGAAGATAAAATTTCTTTCGACATCCTGGCTCCTTGAAGCAAACACCACTACACGAGCGAAAGGCAGGGAAGGCTCTAAGGCTCTGCAGGACGGGAAGGGGCACTGGAGTCTCCGGCTGACTTTTGCACGAAGTAGGAAACCTCATCAGCAGTTGCTCAAGTTCAGAGAAGCAGTGACTGATGCTAGTGCTTTTTTGAGCACTGGAAAAATATGTTCATCAACACCTTGTCTCGTGGAGACGGGAGAAAAAGGGCGGGGGAGCTGGCAATGAGAAAGTTTAGGAGTCTCAATTCCCCTTAAGGAATCCTTTTTCTTTTTTTCTTTTCTTCCCTTCCCTTAAGTGGAATTAGGCATCTATGAACTCCTGGGCGGGTTAAGACAGTTTCAGCCGAGCGGTTCGTCTCGACAACAACCCGGGGAGCGCTGCCCCGGCGGTCCCTTCCCCCAGCGCCGAGCCGCTCCGCGTTACCGTGCGGAGCAGGGACGGGCCGGTGGGGAATAAAAAAATAAATAAATAAAAATAACCGGCCAAGCGGCGGGTCTCAGCGTTCCCTTCCTGGCGGATGTTGCCGAGCCGCAAGGCACAAAGGGACCGATGCCGCCCGGCCAGCCGCGCATCCCCGCCGCCGCACACACCTCCTGCGGGCATCGCCACCGCACTGCATCCCATCCCGGCCCCCGCACCGCATCCCATCCCGGCCCCGGCACCGCATCCCATCCCGGCCCCCGCACCGCATCCCGATCCGGCCCCCGCACCGCATCCCGATCCGGCCCCCGCACCGCATCCCGATCTGGACCCCGCACCGCATCCCGATCCGGCCCCCGCACCGCGCTCACCTGCGGGACCGGGGCGCCGCTCCGCCGCCGCCGGCAGCGCCAGGGCCAGCAGCGCCGGCAGCAGGAGCCGCGGCCACCGGGCGCCGCTCCTCGCCATCTTCGCCCTCCGCACCCGCCGGCCTGGCCGCGCCAGCAGCCCCCGGCAGTGGGGGAAAGGGGCGGGCGTGGAAAAGGAGCGGGGAGAAGGCGCCTGGGGATGGCGGCGGGCAGACAGCGCTCCTCCTCCTCCGCCTCCTCTCCGCGGCGGGCGGCAGCCACGGGCGCTCCCCCCGCGCCGGGCTTTATACGGCGGTGGGAGGGCCGGGGCACCGGCGGCGCTGCAGGAGCCGCTCTCGGCGCACGGTGCCGCCGCCGCCGCCGCCGGGGAGGGGCGAGCGGCCAAGCCCCGCCTCGGCCCCGCCGCCGCGGGCGCTGCACAGGCGCGGCCCCGGGATGGGAGCGGGGCTCGGCCGTGCCAGCTGGGTGCTGCTTGCTGTGCCAGCAGCTACACTCGCCTGCCCCGCCAGACACTTGCTCAGTGCTTTCACTGGCCATTATGCGTCGATAAACGCACTCCCACACATGTGGTTTTGTTGGGAGAGTGTGAGTGCCTGAAGCCGCCACGCCGTGAGCCCATAGAAACGACGCGACCCTTCCGCCGGTGTGCCCTGATGGCATCGGCAGCGCGCTGCCCATCGCTCTGCTTGAGGACGCGTCTGTCAAAACCTCCATCCCCTCAGCATTCAGCTGACTTGGTCCGTTTGTCTAAACAAAACACACAAGACTGCTACATTTTTACCATTAAATAATAGCCAAAAAAATCACCGCAGGCAAGCTCGGTTATGATAAAGTGTACTGGCCCACCTTCACTCTTTTTCTTATTGTGATGCAAAACATATTCAAATAAATACCATACATGTCTAAAAGTGACTTTTAAAAACATATTTATTACCATAAGTGTTTAAAAGTGGCATAAAATTTTAAAAGCAGATGTCAACCTATTGACATCAGTGTAGATTTACACCTTGGAAATACTATTTGAAGACTAAAGGCATTATCCAAAACAAAAATTAGTGGTGAAAGTAAGATTCATGTATTTGAGTTCCATGTATATAACCATCAAAAAGACACCTCATTTTTTATCCAAAATGTCTCTATGGGCTTAACAGATGTTCTTTTTTGGACCTATAGAGAACAGAAAAAAAAGGAGGGGAAAGAAAGGGAAAACTTGACCTGGGCTACTACGGCTCTAAGTGCATGCTGTTATTTGGAGCCCAGGGCAGACACCAGAACCTGCATTATTCTCCCAGATGGTTTATGGTTAATCAGAAGAGCTCATTCTTTCTAGATCAGGCTGCACAGACAGCAGAGATGGAGAGTAAGCCAAATAAAAGGACTGGGTCCTTGGTCTGAAGGAGCTTCTGTAATGTAGAGGCTCATGAAAGCAGCAGCTGGGAACTAAAAATGTAATTATGCAATTGACGGAGAAGCAAAAATGATCGTCCAGTTCTTGGGAAATTACTCATTATGTACTTTTTCCTCCCACCTCTTCCAGGCGGGAGGAAATATGAGAGAGAGACCAGAGAACACCAGAGAACAAATATGTTGTGAATGCAGACAGTATGACCACATTACTGCACACATCCATGAACAGCCTCTGCTCATTCCTCCAAGAAGCAGCACCACTGCTGCTGATCACCTCACCACATTAGCTGAAAATGATCAATGCCATGACTGGGATGATCCTGCAAGTACATCTGTCTTCAGGGTTGGTTTTTCAATAAACAAGTTCAAGAAATTTGGCTAATGGAAAATGAAGATGGAAAAAATAGTTAATCTGTCACAGCTGTAGTTTTAAGGTAGAAAACAGTTTAAACAAGCATTTCAAAAGAGGTCCTCAACAGATCAAATCTCACCTCAGATCCAGTACAGCTTAATGGTAACACTTGTACTGAGAGATAGAAAGTGTAATTGCAAAGCTGAAAAAAAACCCCATTGAGCATAAATCACTAAAGACATATAGAACACACTCAGTACCATCAACACTGAAAGAAATAACAGATTTCTTCAATAAAGTCTGAGAGGAAAAAACAGGACCATTGGGTATAATTTCAGAATACCATGGAGATGATGTCATGGCTCCCAGGGATGGAATGGAAATCAGACAAAGCTTCAGCCCCTAGAACTGAGGGTAAAATCAGTGGCTGATGGTCACGTACATACCCAGTGCTTTGAGAAATCAAAGCCATAAGCAGCTGCTTTCACCAGAGAAAATACACAGGTCCTGAAACAGCACTGTTAGGTGGAAACCAATGGGCATAAAGAGGAGAGAGTGTCCAAGAGGAACCCTAGGAGGCATTTTGTTATCAAAATGTACAAGTAAACAGTAGCAGGGAAGAATGAAAAGAATTGGTGAAAGAACCCTGTAAATATGCAACAGTGAAAGAAAAGGAAATAGCTGGCAAAGACAGATTTCTAAAGTAGGAGGAGAATGGGTTGAAGGGACTGTGATATAAACACAGCTCATACCTGCAAGTGCAAGCCCAGACTTGGACTAGAAATTTATGCATTTCTTGTTATTTTCCATGGTCTCTTGAAGGCTAGTTTCAATTTTAGACTCTTCTTAGAAAATCCAAGCTTTGTCCCCAGAGAGAAAACAGAGCTGAAAGCTACCCAAAATACTGCTTTCAAAGTGACAGATGTGGTCAAGACTTCTCCTACCCCCAGAGGCTTCACTCGGACATTGGCTGATGGAAAGGAAAATGCTTGTGAAACTCCAGAACTGAGCTGCACCAGCTGTGCAGTGCCCAGGGGCTCTCTCTTGCCCTGCTCTCACAGACACTTGGGTTGGGAATGCTGCTTTTGTGCACAAATACCAACTGCAAGGCCTGAACTGGCAGCTGGTGGTTAGCAGGGTCTTCAGCTCTCCTGATGCTTTTGCAGGCTGCTTCAGGACTGTATTGCTGGTGTAGCATCTGCAACATTTAAAGCATTTAAATATTAGAGCTCCTAAGCTGAAACTTACCCTCAAACCAAAATAATTTTGAAGAGTAACATAGGCAGTATTTAGTGAAATGTCCAAGTATGCCTGTTAAACTACAGAGGTTAACTCCTGAAGCAATTCCCAAGGATGTTCCGAGAAACAGGCTCACATTCTTGCTATTCTCACTATTTGTTCCTTTGATTTTTAACTTTATTTAGCTTTTTTCCCTTTCCTCTGCAACAAGGCAATTTCTTCATAAGAAATGAATACGTTTTGTTAAGTAGGCATGAAGGACAGCAGAGAGTTTTAGTTGTGAGGCCTTGAACGTGGGAGCCCAAGGATTTTTTTTTCCTAAAACTACAGCAGTAGTGAGGAAAACAAGAATGAGAGCAACTACAAGCAGTCCTCACTTCCAAAAGTAACTGTGTCAAGTGATTTTCTAATCTCATAATCGGTTACCAAATTTCTTTATTTTTCAGACCCTGTGTATTTTCAGCAGCTCAGCAATAATATCTGAAATTAAGATGGCAAGTATTTGGGAAAAATTCTGCAGAATTATCTTCTGCAGAAGACAACAGTGTCCTGAACTGTTTCTAAGCCTAATTCCTCTGGTAACGCTTCCTCGATATTTAGAGAATTCTTTTACAGTCCCAGTAACTCCCTGTCTGTATCTGCCCATCCATACCTCCTTTTCCCTGTCCCCTAATTGTCTGTAGGAAATTATCATGAGGTTAGAAACCCATCTTACCCAAACCACCACCAATTTTATATTTCAAAATGCATGTAGCCACGTGGAATGGAAACAAAGTTCACTGCAGTACCAGCCCACCACTGCAGCAAAGGGAGCGAGGTCCTGTTGCAGAAAGCCTTCTAAACCACAGGAACTTCTTATGAGACCTTTTTCACATCCTCTAATTACTCTTCATCTCACTGTCCTTAAAACAAAAACCAGAGTGTGCAGCTGCAGTGCTTTTCCTCTCCTTGAATTCACCTCACCTTGCATCTAGGCCTCAAAGCCATTCTTTTATTCTGGAGCCCCACTAGATTACCTTTTCCACAAATGCTAAAATGGAGAAGCATTGGTCACGTCCTTCCCTAACCTTGTAACACTAAAATTATTCATTATACATTAATAAAAACAAAAGAAAAATAACATTGATGAGTGGAAAGCCACAGACAGAAGAGATTTTCAGCAATTGCCCAGCAGCAGCATTCCAAGAATAAAATAAAATCATTGTGCAAGGATCCCAAGTTCCTAACCTCAAAAAAGATCGTAATCTTCTAACAGATAATAAAATTTTGTCTGGGCAAAATCAGATATTCCCCATGTATTTTCAAGAGCAGCAGTCATTAGTTATTTGCTATAAAGAACAAATTGATTCATCTCCTATTCCAGATTTTCCTCTCAAATGTCTTCCTTGTTGCATAAATTTTGTCCTCTCTGTGTGTTACAGCAGTAATTCCATAGCAGTGATTTCACTGCTTGGGTCAAGTGGATATAAACTATAAAATTAAATAAAAGGTTTTGACTTCTTGCTTATATCATGGATCTAATTTATTAATCAGTTACATGAGTTCACTTTTAAAACTAGATTTGTAAAAGACCTTTGAGATAGCAAGTCATACCAATTTTTCCAGTTAAATTATTTACCTAGTGTAATTTCTAAAAAGAAAATACTAGTTTTGAATTATAAATTCAACACATATCAGTATTTTACATGAGTCGGGGTAAGCTGAAAATAGATGTTTGCTATTATAGAATAATACTAATAGGAATTGACATTCCAAATTAATTTTAAAAAAATAAAAACCCCTTGTCAATCATAGCAAAATACCTTCTTCAGATATATTTAGTTTAGATGCCTGAAGTTGATTAAATTTGACCACAAGCCATTGAAACACTAGCATTAAACTAGGATTAACTTTTCTTCTTTTTCAAGAAAAAACATCAATGGGGACGTGAAAGTCCATCTAGCAATAACATGGCATCAAATTGTACCTCACACTGACTTAGTATGTGTGTGCAGGCCTGTAATAAGCCTCTTAAGTACTTCAACCCTAATAGGAACTCTTCCATAGACAAATTATTTCCAAAGAATCAGGCTAAATGGCACTGAAATTCCAGTCTCGCTGTCTGCAAATAGTTTCTCTTTGGTTGCCTCCCTTTAATTTAACCTCAATTTCAACCAGAATATTTCTCTGAGGTGCTGCCCCAGGGGTGTGATTATGGGTGTGATCCAGCCATGGCCAGGAGCTGCCAAGTGCTCCTCAGGAATGCTGAGCCCCCGCGTATTTCCAGGGATGCTCAGCACCTTTCACTCTGCAGCACTGGGGGAACCTTTTGGGTTCAGGGAGTCAGGGTTTCTTTCCCAAACCACCCAATCAGAAATTACTTCCTTTCATTCACTCATTTATAATTTTAGCTATAAACAGCCCATATGAGCAAAAGATTAATAGGGCTAGCAAGCATTTCCAGGGTACAATTGGCTGTCATCCCATAATTACTCAAAGAGATTGAACGAGTGGCTTTGAAATTACAAGGAGAGTTGCATTCTTTTACTGAGATGGGAGCAGCAAAAACATGAATACCCATGAAAAGCCCTGCTAAGTTTTTGTCTGTGGTCCATCCTTTAGCATTTAGGACACGGTTGCTCCAGCCTCAAGGGCCTATCCTGTGGTACAGAAGTCAGTGAGCACCATAAGAGTGTTAATCCTGCTGATCTGGCCTTAAACCAGATGCATTAGTCCTCTGGTACTGCTTCTAGTGGACACAAAGGTCTGATCCTCATTTTTCACTTCCATTGCATTCATTTTTATGTGATTTATATAGGCAAAGAAACTGAGAATTAAATCCTGCAGAGTAATCCCTGCTGATCATGGTTGATCTTGTAAAGATTTCACTCCCATCACCCAATAAACTATAAAATGCTTCCCACAGCCTCAAATGAGAGGTGTTGAAATGCACAATTCATCAACATGACTAAAGTGTTGCTTTTGTTATAGTTTGGAGATGCAGAAAAGAATATAATAGAAAAGGAAGCAGCATTCAAGAAAACTGGCAAAAAGAAAAATAATTTTAAACATTTGCTGTGTGGGATTAATAGAAACTAGTAGAAAAAATGCCTGTAAGAAATTTTCTGGAGCTGGGGAGTGATTGGAGTTTTGTGTCTGTCAAAACCCCATCACTGTAGAAGTGTTCCACTGAAGTGAGCCTGAGGTGTTGAGCAGGCTGGGGGGTGTCACACGTGTGTGATCCATAAGGGAGGGGAGCTCACAATGGGTTTTACAATACCTCCTCTAAAACTGGCTATTTTTGAGATTTCAGAAGACCAGAGGAGAGTTCTAGAGTGGCAATTTGGGAAAAACCACTGGAGCAGAGAACCATGTCCCACAAGTATTCCCCTACGGGAAGACGTCAGATTTCATACCCTCTGTTACTGAAATGGTTTTGGTCAAAATTTCTTTTCCTTCTTCCCCTGCTCTGGGAGTTTTATGTCTGTTCTGTCTATCCACAATGATCTCATTCTCTCCAGCTGACTTGTTTGAGGTAAATAGAAACTGCTGTCCTAATTTTGACAGGTAGTTTTGGTTTTTTCTTTAGTAATTTAGTTTGATTTATAACAAAACTGCCATTAAATTAGTCTTATTCCTACTTCCTGTATGATGCAAATGAGGAATCCCAGATGGCCCAAAAACAACTTCTGGCAGCGTTTCTGGAGCACTAGATTCAGGAGAGAAAAGAAAGGAGATGGTCTGGCCATTATTTGGCTGCTGCAAAGTCCCTTTCCACAGAGCCTTTCAGCTCCCACTTTTCAGCAGGCAGTATGTGAAAGAGCAGCCTCAGGAAAGGTGAAGGGAAGCTAAGAACCACAGATTTTTCTTAATTTAGTGGCTGGTCAAAATATTATAGGGCTTTTCAATACCCAACTATTTTGCCTCATGACAAAAAAACCTTTTACAGGGAAAAAAGGTGGCAGCCAATAAAAACAAGGAGAGTAAAAATAGCATATTTAAATGAACAGTTAAATACAGTTACCAGGAAGGCTGAGGTTGTGAGCAGTGTCCCTGGCAGAAGCAAGGAAACAAGAAAATCTCATGACTCAATCAGTAGGGGAGTGTGCTTTCGGACTTAGAAACATTTAGGAGCTTTACACCTTTGAGGGCTTTTTCTCATCCTCTTCTCCCACCTTGCATTGTGTGTGTGCATAACTTCATTTGTTAACAGGGGATATGAAGGGATGCTATTCAGATCACTCCTAGAAAGCTCTCTCTGCAGAGCAGCCATCCCAACTGCTGGCTCACACCTGTGTACTCCATCCCTTCACTCAGTGGCTGAGAGGGCAAGGGTGACAGCAAAACACATTCAGAGCTTCAACACTGAAATGGCCAGGAGTTACTGAAGGGATGAAAAAATGTTAGGTTACAGGCTGTGTGCTGTGAAAGGGAAATGCATCCAGTCTGAATGGTTCTTCTCTATTGTATTTTTTAGGCCAGTGAGTAAAAGCACACATCCTTTTTTTAAGGCTGGCAGCTTGACTGTTCTCAGCTTACACAGAAAGGGGCACAGAAGAGGCAAACTTTGAATAGCAGCACAGTTCTGATGAATGTTATCCACTCTGTGTTCAAGACAGCTCACCTGTCTACTGTTCATAGAGAGACTGAAATAAATTGAGAACTTCCAACAGAACCTCAAGAGAACTCTTTTCAAAAGATTTTGAAATTTAATTATTTTTTAGCACATCACTCGACAGAATCCAGGAGAATGGCTACTTTGAATTCAGAGACTGCAATTTGTGCTTATTTAGTTTGGATGCTCAAGAAGATGAAGTCTCTAACTAAAATAATTCTGATGACTTGTCAAGATTGGCAAAACCTGACATTGGCAGTACATTTGGTTCTGGCTTTAGGAGGGTAGTTTCAGGGGTGATCTGGCTCTTCACATCCAGACAATCCTAGGCCTGTGGTGTTCAAGGCAACATACAGATTGATTCTGCATTAGGGAACATGATGGAAAGAAATTCCTTTCTATATAAAGAAAACTAAACAGACTATATGTATTGGAAGGCAGCAATATCCTCCAGAGTGGGGAGAAAATGGTGATGGATAAACAGCAGAAGTCCCAGGTAGCCCTGCAGTACCCCAGCACTCTGAATGGCTGCTCATAAAGCTCCAGGCAGAATTTAGAAAGTGGCCAAAATAGCACATAAACTGAATATCAGGTGCTGACATACCTGGGTCTCTGTCTTCTTCTGCTTTTCCCTCTTTCTCAGTCTTTTCTCACCCATCAAGAGGATATGTGTAGTTTAAAATGCTGCAGCCAAAATCACTTTTGTAGAGTGTAGAAGATGGAAAATTACAGAATCAAGCTAAGAGTACCCTCAGACAAACTGTGCAGGCAGCCTCTGTTCCAGGGTACCTCAAGGAGGAGGGACACTTGTAGGCACAGAGCACACATCCCCAGGAGGCTCCTAATAAATGGCCAGGAAAAAGCCAGATTGTTGTCATGGCAAAGAAAAGGGGTTGACACAAGTTCCTTTCCCTTGTATCCCTGCACCAGTGTAAGGCTATACTGGCCTTTGAGACATTTACACAGTAACATTGTTCTTTGATAAAGGCAGAATGAAATAAGGAAACACCTCTAGCCCCTGTATCTAACTCTGGCAGGCAGCTATCTAGCAAATTATCACCTCTGCAAAACCCTTACATACAGGAAAGTCTTCTTAATGTGGCTCTCCCATTGTGCTTACATTCTGCCTGCTACAATTTAGAATTTAGCTGAAAATATGACTGCAGAACTCACTGTGGCTCAGCCATAATGCTCCCCACATGTAGTGAGAATACTGATTATTACTTGCATTCAGGTTCCTAGAGTGGCATTTGTACATGTGATTCAGGAAATACTGAGGTCAGTAATGCTACTTTTGTTACTCTGCTTGAAAAAGCTACATAAACATGTGTGTTAACCCACTAAATTCTTCCTAACCAGAGATATGTGATATAAATTATAAACAAAAAAAATACCTTTATATCAGCTATTATCATATATTTTCCCTTTCATTCATCCTCATTTTCAAGATGCTTCTTTCAAAGTCTTTCAAAGATAAAAAGTGTTTAGTAAACATCTTTCCTCAGCAGGAACATTAAGTAATCTTAGCAATTATTATGAATTAGATTTTGCTATGGGTATCAGTTTGGTAAATAGGGTAATGTTTGACTCCAGAGAGGGGTCAGACACATTGTGCACAGTATTGCAGTGACAGACTGCAAGAGCCCACTGAGCACCACCTGGACCAGCAGGAGCCTAGCAGTTTGAATGATCATCTTGAGACTGTTACTAAATATTTCCTGAGCCATCAGGACTCCTCAAACCACTGTATAAAGCTATTGTGAGGTATTATTATTGCCACAGGCTATTCATATTACCCAGTTTAAAGGTTCAACCCCCAAGAGGTAATAGTGATAACATCCCCAGCTTTCCAGTCTAAAGAATAGAAATCACTTGCTTCGAAAATAAAACATAATCTTTAAATTGGACCCTGCTCAAATAGCTACCAAAGCCAGAGAGAGCTCTATGACAGAATTTCCAACACCTATTGAAAGCAACGTAAATGAGAAAAAAAATCCCCTCTAAATCACAGATATTCAGGAAAATTTATACACTGCTAAAGTCAGGCTTCTGCAAAATCTCAGTGGCAGCCTCTTTCTGTTCCTGATACCTGATGTGTCTTCTTCCAAATGAGTATCAGAGAGAATGAAGTTTCTTCTTGTTTTAGTAAGAGTAGGCCATTTAATCCTGCTCTTCATCTCTTCTTTCTGCTGCCCATGAGCAGCCCAGATTGCTGTTTATCAATATACATTTGTTCTGTTGAGTTATTACAAATAATTCTCCAGTTCTCAAACATAACTCTAGCCTTTTATTCCCCCTATGCCCTAGGACTGTAATTGAGACAGCTGATGATGTATGTAGCTGAATATAAACTTCCATAAACAGAGGCTGTGAGCTGGAACTCAGCTGCACGTAGGCCATCCACACACTTTTTCCACTCTGACTCCTTCTCCCTGCATCCACTTGGGGAAGTTGTTTTGGCTGATTCCACGTCACACCAATGACCAACTGGAGTGAGGAAAAGGCTCCTGGCTAAAGTTCCACAGTTCTCAGTCAGCACAGCAGGAATCCCAGGTGAGATGCACTCCTTTTCTCTTCTGACAGGGATCTGCACTCTCCAGGCAACCTTCAAAGCTTTGCAGCTGTTTGTGGAGCCTGTCCTCTCCACCTCTCCAAAGACAAGGAACTTGCTGCAGCAACCAAAACTTTACTGGCTGTGTTTGTTTTTCATATAGTGCAGACAGGGGATATTAGGCAGGAATTTTCTTTACAATCACCGTTTCTATCATTTACTCTTGTTCTTTTCATCCCAGAGAAAGCCTAACCTTTTCCCATGGAATTTCTTTAAAGTGAGTCACAGAAGTCAACTGCTGCCCAGGCACTCACAGGAAAGGAGGATTTACATTTCATGTGTGTTTTTAGGAACACTCTCCTGTCACACCATTCATCTCCATGACTAAATTAGGTCATTCTTTTGCTTTTCCCCTCTTTGTATTGTAGAGGAAAACAGACGTGATTTATCAGTCTGTCATTATGGAGGAGGTTTCATTCTGAATTTGTCCATTCACTTCTAACTCCAGGCAAACTTCAGCCTGTGATTCCCATCATTTTGGGGCTCCATAACCAGAGAGCATGACTGGGCAAAGACTTGGATACTTTGGTGATTAAATATTTATAAAACACCTAATTTAGGTGGATGGGAGCAAGGAAGCAGCACTTCTCTGTGACGTGGTCTCCCCACAACCCACTGGAAACTATTTGGCAGTAAGCAAAGATGCAGAAAGCAGGTACCAGCAAACGTGCTCTGTTTCTCCATGTGTGCTGTGCCTGGGGTGCCTTTTGATGGCAGGTCCCTGGGGACAGCAGGTGACACTGGCAATGGGACCTCAGCCCCCCTGCACAGCACCTGGCCCCTCCTGCACTGCCCTACTGCTGCAGGGGACCCTCTGCCTTTCCAGTGGTGATGGGGAAGAGAATGCTACTCTTAAGGATTGAAATGCTTTCCAGACTTCTACAGATTTTAAATTTATTGAATGCTTAATCTCACACCAAAA
Source organism: Agelaius phoeniceus (assembly GCF_051311805.1). Lineage (NCBI taxonomy): Eukaryota > Metazoa > Chordata > Aves > Passeriformes > Icteridae > Agelaius > Agelaius phoeniceus. The sequence continues at coordinate 13,789,974 of NC_135274.1, forward strand.
CACCTTTGGGAGCTGCCTATGTAAACTTTCAAACCAAAGTAATCTTTTGCACTTGGGATCCTTTCTATTAATAGCATGGAACTGATGGGACTTGGAAGAAACTCAGTTACTGCTCCACAGTCCCAGAAATCTCCAACAAACAGGGTCCTGTCTAATGAAATCTAATATAATCATTAATTCAAGGATCATTATTTAGAGAATTCCATCACATACAAAAACTTTAGACACAAAATTGCTAGATTAACAGGAGCATCCTCATCATTCCACCTGACTGCTTTTTTTCTTTCTTTTGGGAGAAAAAAAATTATAGTACTTATATTTTAACATGAGAAGAGACACTTGATCAGGTGTTCTGACCAGAATGTCACACTCACTGCATTTCTCTTTCATACACTCATATTACAGCCAAACATGAACATGTGTTGGATTAAAGCATTTTGGTCCTCAGCAGAGTAAACTGTTGATGCCATGCTGACAGCCTGTTAACACCATCAGCTATTACTAGAATGGCTGTGGGAGTTTGCAGGAAGGCATTTGCAAATGCTTTATCAATACAGATTTACCTCAGCAGCAGAAGGACAGACAGCATCACTTGTTGCAGCCTGGGTGGAAAATGCCTTATTCTTCCTCCTAGCCAAAGAAAAAGCACCTGAATCAAAATGAATTGCAGGGAGACAGCTCAGGAGCTGTCTGGGGTGGATGCTAAAAGTCTCAGGGAAGGAATGAAGCTTCAGAAATTGCAACAGTTTTCCAATTTTTACCTGTAATCAGGCAGCACACCTCCAAAGAAAGCTTTTCTTTCCAAAGTAGGCTCTCATCACGCTCTTTTATCCAGTCACTCCAGACTGCAGCTTGATTATTCAGCTGAGATTTCAAGCCCTGATATTTTTAGCACCATTTTCTTGCTTTTTCCCTTTGTCAGCAGGTATATTTGCATTTTTAAGTAGTCAAATTCTAATAATAAATGTAGGTTAGTGAAAAATCCCCCAATCTGTACCTAGATATAAATACTGCTCTGGCTGGATCTGAGCTGGGATGCAGAGATTTATCAGTGGTGTTAGGTGCCCTCTGGACCAGGTAGCTCCTCGTCTTTGACTTTGCCCATCTTGGCTCAAAGGATTTTTAAAATGTGTTTTGCAGATGTTTACACCTCAATACCCCTCAATACCTCTTTCTGAAAAGATAAAAACTTCACTTTTGAGCACTTCTCTCTGCAAATTTGGTTTGAGTTCCTCTCATAGTGAGAACTTTTGCTAAATTTCACCACATCATTACTGAAGTGCAAATCCCCAGGAAAAACAATTTGCTGAAAAGATTTCATATTTGCAGCTTAAGAGATGCTGATTAGTTGGTGTTTTACTCTGGCATCAAACTGTAGTATCTTCCTTAGAGCATGCATAACCACTGATTGTTTTAAATTTATTTTCATTCCTTTTCATTAATATGCAATTTGGCACAAATATTTTATTCAGCTACGCATATTGCTTAAGAAGTTGAACACCATAAATGGAGCACAAGCACTGTACAAAAATTTAGTTGATTTATTCAACAGATTTTGCCTTCTTCTGTCTTGTTTTCTTCTCTACCACTACCACATTAACTAATTCTTTTTTTTTTATTTTCCTATATTTTCCCTTTTTTTTTTTTTTAATGTTCTGCAACACATAGGTAAGTTCTTGTTCATTTCAATGGCTGGCTTTAATTCTTGGTGCAATCTAATATTAGCTTACCACCTCTAATAGCCCTTCCAAAGTTTGTTCAGTGGAAAGGACAGGGCACAGTGAGCCCTTGTCTGTGCTGAAAAACTTTGCTTGTGTTTCTTTTCTGTCCCAATCTGGCACCAAGCAGAATTCAGGCATAAACAGTGTCGGCAAGCTCAGCCTGTCTGCTGAAAGACCTATATTTTCCATGAGCCACAAATCCTGCTCTCAGAAAAACTAGACTATAAAACAGTGTGCTCAGTCCCTTCATGCAGTGGGATAAAAAAAAAAAAAAAGTTTTATACCAGTTAAAATGCAAAATTGGCTGCAGGAGCAAAGGAAGGCAGGATTTAGGTGTTGATGTGCAGGTCTTTGGCAGACCTACACACTCTTGCAGTATGAGGATTCATTTTGTTCACATTCCCCAGAGCAAGTGTTGCTCTGTGTGGTTATGTGTGGCTGGAGGGAGCCACAGTAAGAGCAGGAGGCTGAACTTGAGCTGAAATATTGCCTGAGCTTGGGAAAGATCATAAAGAAGCAAAGGAACAACTTGCAGCATGTACAGACTGCTGGAGGGAGCTCCTCAGCGATGAACATGACAGCTCAGTTGTACAGCAGGGTACAACTAAACAGAAAGCAGACAGCACAAAGAAATGCTTGTGCAAGGTCAGATACCCTGGGAGGTTGTGTTGTTCAAATTGTGCCAAAAACATCCCCACATTCAGGAGAAACTGTACACTTCCAAAAGAGCAGGATTACACTTCAGAGCAGGAACATGCAGCCAGGACTCCAATTAGAAAACACTTCTGTACTGATGAGCTGGTCATACACAATACCAGCAAAATGCTGCTGTAAGCCCCAAGGTCAAGGCAGCCCCAAAGTCTTGAGTGTCTTGAGGGCCAAAATATATGACTGGGTCATTTAAATTAGCAAGTTACCTTTTGTTTATACTTCTCTTTTTATGAATAGCTTTAATTACAGCCTTCAGCACAAGCCTCAGTTATCCTGGGAGTTTCCATGCAGCCTTTGCTGCCCACAGCTCTCTCCTGGGGCTCCTGGGAGCTCAGTGAAGCACCACAGTGCCAGCCCTGCCTCCCAGCCCCACAGGCAGTGCCATGCAGAGCTGCAGTGGCTGCACACTTCCCTTTGAACTGCACCTTTGTCCATGCAGGGATGTGCAGTTGCATGGGAATTCTCCTGAGGCTGAACATCTCCATGGCATTCCCTCTGCAGCACAGGAATCAAGGAACTGGAGGCTCCTGACCAGTGGTACCTGCACTGCACTAGCCCAGTGCACCTTTGTTTTCTGGCATGCATTTGCCCTTGGGACCAAGGGTGGTTGTGCACCAGGGGCACTGGGAGCTGTGAGGTCCTGGCACACACAGCTCTGTGCTTGTGCTCAGCCTCCCACCAGGGTCTGCCTGCTCCTTGGAAAAGGCAAGCAACAAAGGAGAAATATCACCTGCCTCAGATGCTACCACCTGCCCTGGTTCAATAACTAGGCCAGCTAAAGGTTAAACCAGCTGAGGCATAAGCAGCAAGTTTAAATTTAACAAAATAACAAAATAAAAAAAGAGAGAGATATAAAAACAAAACCAAAGCTGGGGGGGGCTGACAGCCCACACCACAGCCATTCCCACTGAGCCATCTCATGTCTAGGGGGCTAAATGCACCTTAAGACATAAATCAGTGACTTTAAACCAGCAATGAAATCAGCCTGTTTCCTTGATGCACCCTGCTGTGATATATTAATAGCTTTTTGCTTTCTATAGTAAATTCTGTCAGAAATCATAGTCCAATTCCAAATTATACCATTTACCAAGCCTAATGCAACTTTAAGGACATTACACAGTATTTTGTCTAAGTATTTTAAATCAATCATGATTTAACATGCACATTTTTTAATTTTCCTAGTGGTGTGTAATTGCATTTGAAGCTTAGGATTTTGCTGCTTTGGTGGGAAAGACACATCTAGGTTTCCACACTCATGTAGGGAATACATACTTTGGAGATAGTGTAATGTGAAATTCCTCCACTGAGAAAATCAGAATGACATCTAAGGAAACTGCCTGAAGATCTCAGAGCCAGGTTTAAGCAGTGGAAAGATAATTTCTGTGCTAACACTGCCACCCATCGAAAAATAAGAGGCACAGTCATTGTATGTCCCTGTTTTCCTCTCTTCTTCCTCTTTGGTATGCTGCAGTGTTTTCATGGATATTTTCTCCTCATTGCTGTCTTTAATAATGTTATCAGGTACAAATTGTATATAAACTAAACCTGTGGTAGGTCAAATATAGTTATAAACCAGAAGATAAATTCTCTCCAGAACAAAATCAGTAACATGTGGAAGTCTCCCTGTGAATGGTGACAGGGAGCTACTGATCCCCTGCACAAACACATGGCATGTATCACCATATACATCATGAAAGTACATGCAGAGCCCTGACCCAACAGCATTCCACCAGCTGGGCTCTTCCCTCCACCCTGGGAGAGCTGACCTTTTCCTTTGTTAGAGGAAGAATCTCCCTCTGACCTCTGGCTATTTTCTCTGCAGTTCTTATACCTTTTTTATCTCCTGCCTCATGAATGTTAAGATCAAACCACATGATTGTTTTTTGCTTAACATGGCTCTTTACCTTGTGGTGGAGTGGTGGTTTCCCCTTGATGCAGCCCATAGTTGTTTCCTTGCCCTGGCTGTGGGAGGTTTCCTCATCTTCAGGTGTCTCTGGTTTCACAGCTTCTTCCCTGAATCCTGCTTTCACCATTTCCTCTTGCAAATTATTAACATCCATCTCATACAACGGCCATTAGCAGTGAAACACTTGAACCATGCAATTTTACAGTAAATTCCCTTGCACAAAGATTTGATTTTCTTTATTATCTCCTGCATTTCCCAAGAGTTACCCCTGCACCTACAGCAGAGGGAGTTAATTTAGCTCAGGAAACCAGCTGCTCTCTCCTTCCCTAACTCATCTTTTGCTGTGCAGTCCTCAACCACTCTCAGCTTCTGGTCAAAGTTATTCTTGTTAGTAAAGCCAGCACGAGGTACATGAGAGATGTAAAGGCTGTCCTTGGGTCAACAAAAAGACCCAAGGAGACTCTTTTATGAACCTTGCAAATATGAAATAAAATGATTTTTAAAAGGCAAACTGTCATACTTTAATACTTTAAAACAATGGTCCTTCTCTTTTCCAATTAGCAAGGTTTATTAGCAAAAACCCAATCTTGCTTATGACTAAAGTAGTAAATCACTTTTTTTAAACAGTTATAACTTTGTTTTCTGGAAAGCAGAATTAATTATGTTTTTCTATTGAGCAACATCATATAAATTATGGTGTTCAATAATAATATTCAATAATATATGGTGTTCAATAATATTCAATAAGATATGAACCCCAGGGTTTTATTAAGTGACTGCATCTCTTCTGCAACTAGAGATAAAAAACTTACCAGGATGGCACAGATGGAAAGGTCATTAACAGAGGTAGAAAAATCCATCTGCAAATCTCACTCTGTAAAGGGTTTTACATAACAGCTCAATCTCACTGAGATGCTATTGAATAACAGGCAGCACGCTGGAAATCTTCTAATGCAGATCCACAGCCTGGATTTATGGACAGGGGGTTAAATCATTGTATTGCTTATTGTCTGAAGGATGGAGAGTGGAGAGTTCTGGACTGGTGATTTATTAAATATTGATGCTGTTATGATTCTTTCAAAATGAAAAAAAAGACAGCTCAAAGAATGATTTTTTTTCTTCATTTAACAGAGTTTCAGAAATGAGCAAGTCTCCAGAAGTTCTTGAATAAATTTAAGACTAACCATTCTTCAATTAAATAGCAACATTGAAAAATGAGATGCTAAAGGCAATAAGATACTGTTTGGGTAACTAGAGAGTTAGCCCTGGACAGCTTTAGTTAGGACTTCCCATGCAATATTTTTACCTTCATGGAAGAGTGTGAACTGTTTCACAAGACAGAAGTTTATGAGGTGTGTAACCAGAGTTATCCAGTTCCCCAGCTGATGGAAAGTCCCTCCAAGTCCAATGCTCTCTCTGTTGTTTTATGATCTGAGGTTGCAGAACTTCTTTCCAATTCTTACCACAATTCTGGCAAATCTAAGATGCTTAGCTGCCACTTCTTACTCCTTAGCTGGATTCACTTATTCTCTCAGGTTATCTAAATTTTCACCTGATTTGCTAAATACATGGTAAAGGAATAAACTGCAACAATCTGACCACTAAACTTGAGCAGCACAAAATCAAAAAAATCTAAATGGGCAACAGTAAAACTTACACAACTTCACTGTTGGGTTTCACTGTATTTGAGAAACCTGTGTGTAAGCACAGATATATTTGCTTTGAGTAGGCTTCACACAATTGTCACTGCTTGCAACTGAAATTCTCCTTAAGATACAAGAAGTATCTTGTATCTCCTTAAGATACAAGAAGTATCCAATCAAGAATCTTGATTGGAAGTTGATCTTTCTTAATCTTTCTTAATCTTTCTTGCATTCTCCCATTTTTTCCTTACTTCCTACAGAGATGTACATTAATTTTTCTACATTATTTTGTGTGCAAGATTATTGGAACAATGCTGCTTCCAGGACTTAGGGTGAATAACTAAGAAAAAAAATTGGAATGAAAAAATTTTAATTACTTGGAGGAATGAAAACAGTCTCCTGGTTATGTCCTATTAGGCCAACCTCCTAACACCTCACTTAAATTTGCATACCCCCCCAGTTTAATGTCAGCAGATGAATTTAGAATACAAGATCCTTTTCACCAAAGGCAAAGGTAACCCTGTTTTGTCTACTTGCAAAATATTATTCCATCCATCCCTCAAACAGCCATTGACCTCATTCTAATGCAAATTGTAAATTTAAATTCTATGCAGCACCTGCCATGGAAGTAAATAGGTACTTTCAAATACTCCCAAACAATGTTTATAAAAATATTTGAATAACTGCTGAAGTGCAGGGATCAAATATGCTTGAGCCTGGGACTTCAGAGCTACAGACAGAAATGAAGCTGTGTGTCACCCCTTGCAGGAAAAATAATAATGATGGACTGAGCCAAGTGAATCCCTAGAGGACAGCTCTGGTTTCTAATACATGTATCTTCTACTCCTAACTCAAGGAGCCAGAAAATTTCAGCAGATTTTAGCAAGATTGGATTTCCTCATTTCCTCATGGTCAATAAAGCACAAAATATTTTTTTTTTCATTTACAACAATTAAGTTATAATATTAAGTTAATTCCCTAAGAATAGTGCTGATGAATCAAAAATGCACCTCCAGCAACTTCATATACAAAGAAATTTAGCAGCAGAAGCTAATTTAACAAGGAGTAATATACAATTTAAAGACTTTCAGAACAGTCTGGACTGTTGTCCCAAATTTGCACAATTATTCCAACATCAAAGAGAATCCAGGTACCCAGCAGCAATGGCATTTCTCTTTTTTTTTGCTTTTTGACTGGCCAGAAGCAGCCAATAAATTGAAAATACTGAAGAGAAGGACTCTTCAGCAGGACCAGAATGCAACTGAAAATACTGGCAAGGACTTCTCCCCACAGCTGGATGCCCAGAACCATTCTGTGCATGTGCTTGTGTGCAGGGGTAAGAAATTGCAACTCATCCATTGCTTGGACATTTAAATAAAATATTTAAATAATTTAAATAAAGCTAAAAATGCTAAGAAGTTTACCTGCCATTCCATGTGTCTGCTTTTGAAGTGAAGCTGCCCTGTTTATGCAGAACACTTGTTCTGTTTACTCTGTGCCCTCAAAACAACAGACAGACTCACAATCTATGAAAACCATGGACTAAATGAGGAGCACAGAGGACTGGAGAAACTGAGAAGTAACTAACAGTTTTTCCTTGCCTCAGGCCACACTCCTGCACAAGGCAATTATTAAAGGATTATGAAACAGAAGCAGGCACAGACAGCTTTATTTCCTGTCACCTCTACACTTCTGTTGATGAACATGCAAGGCTTAAGTTTCAGAACAGCCCAAATAAGAAAACTAGGTCATGCTCAGGAGGAGTCATATTTGAGAATGTATCCATCACTAGAGGTGGTGGGTGGACCAGGTGCCCACCAGGCCACTCCATGCCTCCCCTTCTCAGAGGGACAGGGGAGATAAAATATGACGCAAAACAACTTGTAGGTTAAGATAAAGCAGTTTACTAGAAGAAAAGTTTGTGTGTGCATAAACAAAGTAAAAAAAAAAAAAAAAAAAAAAAAGAAATTTTATTCTGTTCTTCCCATTGGAATGCCCAGCCACTTCCTGGGAAGCAGGGCTTCAGCATGGAAGTGATTGTTTGGGAAGGCAAACACTGCAAAAACTGAATGCAACACCTTCCTCCTCCTTTTGTTATCTTTGATACCTGAGCTGATGTCATACATTGTGGAATGCCCCTGTGGCCAATTTGTGCCAGCTGGCCTGGCTGTGTCCCCTGCCAGGACCTTGCCCACTCCCAGCCTCCTCAAGGCAGGTGGTGACATATTTTATGAAAAATCCCTTTGCCAGGATCTTTTCTCCTGAGAAGCTGGGAAGCTTCAGCTTCTCCATGTTTTGCTACTTTGGAATGTGATCTGGAGAATTGTTTACCCAGCATGTGAATTGTTTTTACTTGATGACAAATCAAAGGTCCAGCTGTGCTGGGATTCTGGTCAGTCACAGGTTTTTATTATTCATTCCTTTCTAGCTTTCTGATGTCTCCTTTCTTCTCTTTCTTTAGTATAGTTTTAAGATATCATTTTCTTTTAATACAATATATATTGTAAAATAATACATCAGCCTTCTGAAACATGGAGTCAAGATTGTCATCTCTTCCCTCATCCTGGGACCCTCAAACACCACCATAAGGTGGAATGCTGGAGAGAAAGAGCTGGGTCAGCACTGCTCAGCTGCACCAAAACACTGCTGGGCTCTCAGCAGGGCAAAGCACAGCTCTGTGAGGGCTGCTGGGGAAATAAACTCCAGCTCACACACACCCAGGACACCAGAGTAACTATATTTTACACTCATTCCAGATAGCTCTGTTCAAGTGCATTCCTTTGCTCTGAATGTATATATTTGATAGATGGAAACAACAGAATGTGAACACCAAGGCAAAACTACCAAAGAAGAATACCCAGGAAAATATCAGTGTCTCCTTATTAGGCTTAGGTTATTATTAATATTGAATATAGAATTAGTCCTCTCTTTTAGGAATCAAAGTATTATTATAGTAGTTATAAATAACTACTATAATTAGTTACTTTAAAATTGTAGAGTTCTTGGGGGAAAAAAAGGTTGCTATACATTTCTCTAAATGATATTATTGATCTGTCCAGATAAAGAGCTCTTATTTGAATACTACAAATTATTTCACCATATTAAAAAAATAATAGATAAGACCATAAAGCTTTTAGCTTACAGAAATGTAACTATAACATGTACATTTCTCATATTCTTACTGGAGGTCAGCAATTCATTGGAAAGCTGGGAGATCCATGTTCTTCTTCCTTCCATAGAGAACATCTAGATTTCATTACCAAAACTCCTGCTTGCTGATGCTTAATTACCACTATGCTCAAAAAACATGAAGTCCTAAGGGGACAAAAAAAGGCAAACAAAACAAATAATTACAATTATTAAATGTGGTTCTTAGTTCCAAGATCCCCTGGCTGCATTGCACCTGATGTACACCTTCCTCTAAGAAACCTGAAAGGCTGAGAAGAAGGGGGAGGCACATTTGCCATGCCCTCACCACCTGGGTCTCTCAGAATGGGACATCACAGAGACAGAAAGATAGTGAAAGACCAACATGGGAACTTCTAATTTAAAATTAATTAATAGCCAAAGCTATGCTTCCTTTACTCTGGATTTCTGCTCTGACTTTGTTCAACCTGACTTATTCCCTCTCATTTTCCCTCAGACTGGAGTCCTTTACAATAATGGCTGTCTTTAGTTTACTGGTGGGGGCCCCATTTCTGTGCCTGGAAGTCCAGGTTGCTCCCACTCACTAATGCTGCACTTGATGCATTGGTAGCACAGGAACACACACAGTTAACAAAACCCTGCTCATGCTCAGGCTGTCACAGGCTGGAGAGACCTTTCCAAACTCAGGGCCCTTTCCTGCCCCTCTGCAGCCCAGCCAGCACAGAAGCAGTGCATGTTCTAGAAGGGTACCTTGATGCAGAATTGTACTGCACACTGGAGCATGTTCCACACTGCTTTCAAACAGGACACTGAGCTGCTCTGCACTATTGACTATTGCTGAGAAGTGCTCTGACGAGTTCCATGAGCTCAGCCTCCACAGTAGTCCCTCCATTTGGAAATTACTGCTCTGAGAGCATCAGTCCTGCTCAGTCCAGTGCTTCACATGCTTCCAAAGAGAGATGGGGGACAGTGGCTGCAGCATTCAGCTGCCCACCAGCCCAGTGGGCTGCCTGGGCTTTGGACAATGGGTCTCTTGGCTATTTCTAATCTGTATTTTTCTGCTTTCACCATCCAGAAATTTGCTTTCCTCTGCTAACGAGTCTGTAAGAAGTCTTCCCTTTTCATTTTTTCAGTCCCAACAAACATGAAACTCTTATTAAATACAATTAGCTCTGCATGTAGTCTAGAATAAGCTTATTGTCTAAAATAATTCTGTGCTGCCTTTTGTGGTCAGTTTTACACATAGAAGTTCACAGGCTGAAACCCACTTGAAGGAGTTCAAAATTAACTCCTTTACCATCACAATTAAAACATGGAGATGAAAAATTTAGTTTATGTTGATGTATTAGTGAACAACTTACAATCAGGAAGCAAGCACCAATCATGACAGCTTTCATTTTCACATCAAGGTCCATTGGGAATGAGATTCCAAAGTTATCTGTGTCTGTAAACATTTCCCTCACCATACCAGTCCACTGCTTAGAAATCCTCCCAACAGGACAAGTCTCATCCAGAGACATCACCTATAGTTTAATATAAAAGTTTTAAAAGCATCATCAAACCTGTCATTCATAACATTCCCAAATCCATTTTGGAATAGATCCATTTAAAAGCTTCAGACTGTTATTTTAATTAATACAGTAATTAGTGCAAGGGTTTGTACTAAAAGGCAATCAGACTATCAGAAAGTTGGTCTAAAGTATCAGAGGCATGAACTTGATTCTGAATCTGACTGGGAAGTTCAATTCCTTGATGGTGCTGGGATACACACTCTGCTGGAAGTGCTGTCTTTTAGCCAGGACAGTGAGTTAGTTTCTCTTGCCACTCATCAGGAACCGCTCCAGTGAAAATTAAACAAATTACATTCTTCTGCTCAAAAGCAGAGGTTAGCCCTCTGACAACATTACCTTTTCTAAAGTTAGAGCCACTCTTCTGGGTCATGTGAAAGCTTAGTTTCCAAACTAAAATTATATACATTTTCTGTAGTAACTATTTGCAACATTATTTTAAACATTAAATTGTAGCTTTGTATCTTTTACTTAATGTCCACAAAAACAATGTTGCATTCACCAATATTATTTTTAAAGGAAAATTGTAACTCTTCACTCATTCAACTCTGTATTTCAAGTCTAAATTATCTTAACTTAGTAGTTCATTGAATGATTATTAGATGATTAAATAAGGGGTTGAAGGAAGTCATTTTAATAAATACCTGATACAACTTATTATATTTTCTTTAGACCCTGACATAACAGATTCAAAAAGATTTTGCTGCTAAATATATCAATTATTTCTGTGCAGCCACAGAGAATTCTCAGTGATCACTGATGAGTGGCTTTAACACGTAATTTCTGGAAGTTTTTCTGGTTTATCTAGAGTAATTTAGGTATCTAGAGAAGTCATTTGATTATACCAGCATTAAAAGATGATGTAGAAATTACTTAATATATACAATTCAATTGATAGGTAGTAAGTTGAGCAACAAACTAATACCAAACTACTATCTCAAAACAGACACATGCAAACAATTTTTACATTGCATACCTCAAAATGAATGTCCTCACAACACCGGCACACAACACACGGGCCATTAATTTTCAGAATATCCTTTCTTTTCTCATCTTGAATGGTGAACTTTGGCAGGCAGACATGCCAGTTCTGGACAACATAACCAACTGTTGTTCCTGGAGGTGCCTGGACTTCCAGCTTCACAAGGAAGAGAAAACCTCCGAGTGAATGATCATGCTGTCACATGCTAGTGAGACAAAACCCACACCAGCACACAAATGAAAAACAACCTATTTTTCCACAACAACCTGGCCTTACAAAGCATTTTGCTGTGAGTGTTTTCAGAAGACCACTCAGATTGCAGACTTCTTATTCAGCTTTTGCCTTCAAGAAAAAAGTAAGAGACTCCTCAGGATCTGGAGGCACACAAGCTATGCATCCACAATATAAAGACCAAAGTCCAGTGAAAGAAAGGCAGTGAATATCCCAAAAGCATTCAGTGAAGGCATTGTAGGGTGCAGCTACTACAAATGCCTCAGCAGGAGCTCTGAGTAGGCTTAGATTTAGAATTTCAGAAGTTGTATCATTCCAGGATTATGTTAATATTTAAAAAACCTCATGATCTCCTATGTTGAGTGCCACTATAGCTTTCAGAGCTGTAAAATGAAAACTAGCTGTTAGTCTCTGAAAGCTGTTGCCTTCTTGTTCCATTCCAAATGCAGATTTCAGCACCAGCCACAAGTTCCCCAGCATGCTGCTCAGTCAGACTTTCCACTACCCCAATCAGAAGTGGCCAGCGAGCCCAAGTGCTGCAGCTCACTTCCCTCTGCCCAGACCAAGAGCCCCACAGATCTCTCTTCCCACCCCTTACTGGCAAAACCCTGACTCATTTCACCTCAAGGCCACCTTAGAGCTGCACAGGAGGTGCCTGTCTGAGGAGGAGGAAGGCAGAGAGAGGCAGATCTCACCTCCTGCAGGCAGCAGGGGCAGCAGCAGGCGCTGCAGCGCAGGGGCCTGTGCAGCCTTATCACCTCACGGCCCAGGTTATCAGTTATCCTCATGGTGAAGGGCCGGGAGGGCCCGCAGCAGTTCCTGGTCAGGCAATCAGTGTCCTCTGCTGCAAAGTACACCCTCTGCCCCAGGGAGTTCTTCAGCTCGTATTTGTTGTTTTCTTCAAAGCCAGTCACAACTGAAAAATGAGGAAAAACCAGCTAAATTCCTAGGAGGGTCTGGTCAGACAATTCCTGCTCTTGGGGAAGGCAAAGCCTCTCTCAAAGTCTGTCAGAGGCAGCTCCTGGCGAAGGGAAATGATGGAAAGGACCCTCAAGCAGTGAAGCCTGATGAAGAAGTTTAAGGGAAGAAGCCACCATGAGCAAGGACATGAGATTCCCATCTGTCCCCAGTGTCCCCCCTGTCCACAGGCACCTGAATAAGCACCACCATTACCAATAGCACAGCAGGGAAGGTTCTCAGGGGAGAATTGAATGGATAAGAGTTAAAGAGAGTTGTGAATTTGGGGGTGAAGCCAGAAAAGGGCACAAATAAGTTCAGAATAAGAAGCCACAAAAAACCCTCCCAGTCAAGAATTACAGCAGCACACATCAAAAGCAACAAGAGCCAGGACAGAAATTTTAATTAATTTCTATAACAAATGAGAGCACTCTTATAAGCTGTAGAAAGAACCAGAAAGAAAAATGCAGCAGCAATGTTAGAGGTTATCTGGGAAGTATGGTCTATTTTATTCCTTCTATTTGACAGGCATTGATAACACAACTTGGATCTTAAAGCACAGATAGAGGGGAGCAGAAGGAAAGCCATTCAGTTTGCTAAAATAGCAGAATTGCCTGTAAAAGGGATCAAAGCCACATGCTAGTCCATGGATTTAGGTGGGATATGACAAGACAGAAAATAAAATCTTTAAGTAAGGAAGAGAGTAGAAATCATTGTTAACAGTAACATTGGAAATGTGTGGCTTCATCTATATTTAGCTATATATCAACTACAGCATTTATAACCAAGATTATTCAGTTGCATTGCTGTGTATCTTTTGAGATATGGAACCTGCTGAAAATCTTCTTCCCTCCTATTTTTCCTTCCTCTCCTCCACTTCTTCAGGACTTCTGCAGGGATTGGGACAGGTAATACAAGACAAAGGTGGTAATCACCTTAAAAATAGTGTCAAAGAAAGCCTAAACTTCACTCTTCTTGGGATTATTAGATTTAAATACTTTGTACTTACTCTCAAGAACTTCAAGTTGCTGATGAATTAATATCTGGTCAATCTGGTCATGGTTGAAAAATTAAACAGAAGAAACAGTTAACAAGTTACAACTGAGAAAAACTGTCATTTCAAGAATCGCTGCTGTTTCATTTTAGAATTAAAATGCATGGATCAAGACCCTGTGCAGAGGCAGATTATCTCCCATTTGAGCTATGGAAGAGCTCACTCCCCTCCCTGGCCTGTCCCCTGCCAGGTTAGCACAGAGTGCTCCAGGGCACGGAGCTGATGGGGGAGCTGAACCCAAACTGCTCTGGGGACAAGCACACAGGGCTCACACACCTGTGCCCCTTTCAGGACTCAGAGCCCCAGAGAGCTCTCACATCATGTCCCAGAGACTCCACACAGGCAAAAGCAGGAAATGGGGGTATTTGGGAGTAGAAGCCCAGCTACTGCTCAGCTCTAAGGAAAATTCAGGGGAAAATCAGCCTCTCCTCACTAGGGTTTTTTTTTTTTGCCCCTTTTATTTTTTAGCACTTTGCAGAACTGGCAGCAATACATCAGTATTAATCTTTCCAGTGCTGAGATGAACTGTATTTTACACTACAAAGACATACTCAGTAATGTGGAAACAATCCTTATTTTGCTATTAGCATTCTCTATGCTGTGAAGTCTGACTGGCAGCTCTACTAACAATATTAAGAGGTGTGAAGAAAGCATCATATAGAAAATTAAGTGCTTCTAATGTGCTAGAGTTTCCCATATAATAGGCATTTATTCTATGCACCTTTTCAAAATACATTACATCTCCCAAAGAGTAACTTCAGAAATGGGAGGGATGTATGACAGACCTCTGTCTCTGATCCTTTAACACTCTACCTTCCAGAAAGATTCTCCATGACCAAGTGCTGCATCTCTAACAGGTATCTCTGCATTCAGACAACAGAAAAGGCTCCACTTGGCAGCAGGAGCCTATTCAGCTGCATCACAGCTAGATGCTTTATTTGGCTATTTCATGGGTGCAGGCTGCTTCCCAGAGCAGAATGCCTCATCTCTAGGGAAGGAGGAAGGGTGCAGGTACCTGTGTGAGGTACTCCAGTCCAGGAGGGCAGTTGGGAATAGAAGGAGGGATAGGCATCCAGATGGTCCCATCCATGGTGGGCTGGCTCTGG
This sequence comes from Agelaius phoeniceus, assembly GCF_051311805.1. Lineage (NCBI taxonomy): Eukaryota > Metazoa > Chordata > Aves > Passeriformes > Icteridae > Agelaius > Agelaius phoeniceus. The sequence continues at coordinate 13,805,000 of NC_135274.1, forward strand.
ACAGGTGGAGGGACAAATCCACCTGGGAACCCCATGGGCTGTGCCTGGAATCCATAGTTCCCTGCACCTGTGACGTTTGGCATGGTAGGAGAGATGTGGTTATGAAGGTTAAATGTTGGAAAATAATTGCCCTGTCCATCTTCAGAAGAGTAACTTATTAACTCTTTGGAACTATGGAGATACTTATACCTTATTTATTTCAGTTATGAATACAATAACTCTCACAAAGGGAGTTACACTGTCGTGGGAGGTTCTGATGCCTCACACAAAACCAAACCAAATAGATAAAAAAAATTGCACCATTCTTAAATACAGAAGAAATTTCATTGACATAGAGACAGTCAATTCAAAAAACAGAAATAAATAAATGAAGGTTATTTCTAAGTAGAGAAGAAAGAATACTTTAAATTACATTAAAAGCATTGGCTTTTATGCACTGTCAGTTGAGCAAATGAGGAATTTCAATACAAAGTTTTCCTGGAACTATACCTTCTACTTTTGTGAAAGAAAATGTCCTTTTAGCAAAGTTCATCTATAGTTTTCAAACAGTTGACTGGTAGACTTTCAGGCCACACCAGTTTAGCACCAAATTTCACAATACATTACAACACATGAACCAGTGCACGTGAAAGTTCAGGCTGTGGCCAGGGTGCCTCAGGTGATGTAAGGTGGCCACATCACTGACCCCCGAGAAGAATCCTCCCTTGGGAATTCAAAATCACTTTTATGTCTGAGCACAGGCTTTGCAAACCAACTACCTCCTGCTATTGTGGGCAAGTGTGTGCACGTACAATTACTCAAAATAACAATGCCCCTGCAACTTCCACGGCACAAGCAGTGAGTGCTTGCTCCCTGCTACAGCCAGCTGTACTTACACACCTCAGAGCGCCTTGTCCCAGGATGCACAAGCTTTAATTTATGAACAGCACAGTAACTTTGGCCAAACATTTTGCTTTTTACCTCTGACTTATGCTCTGAGCCTGATTGTTAGATATTTATTGTGATTTGGTTCTTCAGAAAGAAATCATTGCCAGAATGAGAGAAGCTGTTCAGGAGGGCTGCATTTTTGAAGTGAAGCAGAAAACGAGACAGTAGAGGAGAGAGCAAGTGAGGGAAAGTGTAAGGTGTAACCACCTGCAAAGTACAGCAACAGAGTAAGAAACAGGAACTGAATACATGCAGAACTGCAAGAGAAAAACAAGTCTTTCTTCACTTCTGTACTTCTATAAGAAAATAAAGTGAAATACTGAAGTAACATGGCAATTAAAAAGTCTGATTACCAGTAAGAACCTGCTGCACATGAATTGCAATCAGTAACATCCAGCAAACCTGCCTAGCAAACTCCCCACAGTGACCACTGAGGAACACCTGACATTTTTAACTCCTACCCCTGCTTAGCACATACTAAAATGTAGAACCACAAAGGAAAGAAATGACCTTTCAGCAAATCAGAAGTTAAAAGAAACCCTATAGAATTAATAGCAGAAAGGTAAATTGGAGATGATCACCCTTTTCTGACCCCATATTCCCCATGCTTATTTCCCAATGGTCTCACAGATCTGTAACAAGCCACCCACCTTGGTAAGCCCCAGGGACCTGCTGAGGGGAGCCATAGGGCATTCCAGGTGCTGTGGCAGGTGGAGGTCCTGGAAGAATGAGAATACACTCTGAGTATGGATCATTTCCTCCTGCTCTGGGTGAAAGATCCCCAGCACTGACTTCTTTTCCAGAGTACACACAGAACAAAATCTAGGCAGCTGTGTTTTCTGTACAGCAAAAATACACATCAAGATCGTATTGATGAGCAATGTATGCATCAACAAAACTGACTGGAGTTCTGGTCCTTAAAGCACAGAAAAAAGACAGGTACTGCCCAGGATGTCATGAAGATGTCACAGAATCACAGAATTGTTCAGCTGGGAAGGGACCTCCTGAGATCATCCAGTCCAAGCAGGGTCAGTTCACTCTGCCTGGAGCAAAGATGCTTTTGTTCATTGATATTTAGAAAGAGGCTTGAATTCAAAGCATTGCCAGGAACTGACAGGCTGCCCTCCAGTACAGAACATGGCAGAGAGCCATTCCCCTCTGTGTAAAACCTTTTCTCCCAGCTTCTTCAAATTGAGATTACAGTAATGCCACACCAGAAGATGAGGAGTGTTACGGATTTAAAAACATTTACCATCTTCAGTTTTTAATAATAAGTAACTTGAATTTTAAGATTACTAAATTATTTATTATTTTTGCTTAACTTCAGAAATCAAGATCTGAAAATATAAGCTCTACATTTTGTAAAATCTTCCATTTTAAAATGTAAATAATTTCAGGTTAAAATGTTCATACATATTTCATATAATTAGAAGGTAAGCTAATAGCTAAGCTAATATTGCTTGAATGTGCTGTCTTTGATGTTAGCAAAAGTTGACATTTTGGTTATATTTTACTCACCTTGCATTGTTGAAGATCTGCTTGTAATTCTGCAAAAGAACATTTTTGTCTCATGATTTTTTACATACTTTCACATAAGAGCTATTCAGAGTTCTCTATTATTGATAAAATATATTTGTCTCTCTAAACCATATGGGAAAGTCAAATTACAAATACAAGCAAAAAACCCCTTAAATATCTCAGCTTCCTTCTAGGCTATGTCTCAACTACTACTTAAGTCTGAGTTTTCTATGCCTACAGTCATGCTTTGAGTATCCTGAAATCATCCTCAACTCAGAAGAGCATTGGGATGTGCAAGACTCCACTGTGCAGCCATTCAGAAACATCCTGTAATTCATATGAACAATTTACTGCAGTAATTTAAGGGCAGCTGGCTCAGTGTATTGATGTTGCCCACAAAACCTGCTCAGGTAAACCAGTTCTTCAAGCTATTCCATTTCTCTAGTGGTACTACTAAATAACACATATCCAATATTTGCCTTCACAGGATAACAAAGTGTGGTTACCAAGAGAAATAAAAAAAAAAAAACCAAACTAAAACCAACCAAACAACACAGCCCACAGCAAAAAAAAAAAAAAAAAAAAAAAAAAACCAAAAAACCACACAAAACAATCTAACCCAAACAAAAACTACACAAAAAACCCAAAAACCCCCACTTACTGATACCGCTTAAACCTTGAGAGTTATCTCTTTCTCTGGGGTAATGAGTGAAGCAAGACAACAGCAGCAACTGCTATTACAGACAGATCCAAAACAGCCAGGAGATCAAAACATGGAACTGTAAAAAAGAATGGTACAGGCACTCATTTTTAATAAGATTGAAAGCTTTAAAATAATAATAAAAAAAATCTAGTTGTTCTCTAGAAATAATCCAATTCAAGTTAAACCATGAGTATAATTTGTCTGTTATTATTCTTCTAACTACTTCATTTCGATGAGGATGGCTGGTCAAAGCTGGGAAGTGAAACTGAAAGCAATTCCTTCCTGTTTTTCATTCTCTGAGTAAAAGCAGCTCTCACGAGGCGATGCCTGATTGCTTCTGGAATGTCATGCAGATTCAGTTGCTCTTAAATTCTTTTTAATATACTTCTTCTTCTACTTTACCAACTCTTCTTTACTAACAAATTCACTGTCCTGTTACGCATACTTTAATTGGGTTCTGGTCATAGGGTAGATTGGATTGTAGTCACTGTAGGAATGTAGGAATATCACAAATTATAGAAGAATAAAACTAGCAAAAGATCAGTTTATGCAGTGAAATGTTCCAGCAACATGAACTTCAATGAAATACTGAGAATTATAACTAAACCCCTTGGTAAAGGGAGAGTAGAGAGAGAATCACATGATTTATTTAAAAGAAAGGCTTTGTAATCGTCCAGAATCTTTCATTGTCCCTATAATCACACACACCAGCCACTGTACAATCTAGGATTTAGAAAAGGTTGATGTGCTCTGTAGTAGGAAGCAATAAAGATTTTACAAAGCTCAGCCCTCATTTCATCCCTAGATCCTTTTTTATGAATGCCTATGTTTCTTTCTGGTCACTTTCTCATTTTCAGAACTACATAAACCAGCTGCATGTCCCTTAGCCTGATGCATGTCACTAGATATGCTGCAAGTAATTATGTCCTAATTATGTTAACTATAGGTCTTCTGCTTTTTATCAGAAAAATAGAATACTAGCATGACAAGTAGATTCATTTCTTCTCCAGCTCAGTAAAATGTTGCAAAGAGAACGTTAATGTAATGTAAGCTCCCAAGCATAAACGTGCTTAGTTACACAACAAGCCAGGCCCTTTCCAAGATTTCCAAGAAGTTGTAATCAAAAAGCAGGAAGCTGAATAACCAGGAGGCATGCAATAGTTTCAATAGTTTTCCTTTTGAGGCTTTTTTTTTTGTTGTTTGTTTTAACGTTGCATTCTCTTAGACTGTTCAGCCCCTGGATTTGAACCCTGACCGCTGGAGAAACAGTATGCTTAAAAAAACATCTCATTGATCTATTTAAATGAGCTGGTTAAGATGTTAATGTTAAGAAAATATTATTCAGAGAAGGAATTACTCTTTCTTTTGTTCTGACGGAGAAGGATACAGAAGGATACCCTGTCCCTTACAGTGGCTTTTCTCCCGGGAGCGCAGCCCCGGCAGCACAGCCCGGTCCCCGCTCGGGGCTCAGGCTCGGCGGGACATGGAGCGATGCGCCCATCCCCGGGCACGGGGCCGCGGCTGCCTCGCCCGAGGGGCTCTCCGGGACAGCCCGGGCAGCAGCAGCACCTCCCTTAACCAGTCCCTGCCAGCGAGTTCCTCCTCTGCAGGGAGCAGTTCCAAGCCAGCCGCGCTGCCCAGCCGGACACACGCGGGGCTCCCCGCCCCAGCCCCGCGGATCCCTGCCCATGCCGTGAGGAGAGCCCCGGGATACCTGGCGGGAGCGCCCGCAAGGAGCCCCGCTCGCTGAGGAGGCTCCGCTGTGCCCGTGTCCGTCCCGCGAGCTCCCAGCGCTGCGGGGCGGGAGCGAGGGCAGGGCAGGCAGCAGTTTCCTGCCCGGAGCCCAGCCCTGCCCAGAAACGCCGGTATTTCAACAGCTTCGCTATTCGTGACATTTTCTTTTTCCATGTCTCTCGGCAACAATGCTGATTCAGTCCTTTTACAATTAATTAATTAATTAATTAATTAGCTCAATTTCTGCCATTTAGTCAGCGGACATCAGGTTCCATACACGTGATAACGCCAAGTTCTATATCCACCCTGAAAAGAGAACAAATGTATCTGGAACAATTTTGCCTTGCTTATAAGGCAGGATCTCAGGAAGAAAAATATATTTATGTGGACTTCATAGTTACAGGAAGAAGAATGTACAACAATGAATTGCTTGGGAAACAAAGGACTTGGAGAAAGCTGGCTCACGCCCTGATTAACAGCTCTGACGAACAGATCTTCTGCATCCTCTTTTGTACATTCATGCACATCAGATTGGAGCTGCTGGTGTCCACATATCCCAAAGGAAAGTTTATTCAAAGAAAACTGTATTTCATGTAAACCACATCAATTAATCACAGTAATTGGTGCATGCATAAAACCCAAGACTGGGGATTCAATAAGTGCAGTTCACCTTGTACATACTCTGTAGTCTTTGTCTTCAAACTCCCAAAATAAGGTCTCCATTTCAATATTGAACTTTCCATAAACAATATTAAACCAAAAAAACCCCACCCCAAACTATTGTTCTAGCCCTGCACTGGATTTCACCTAAACACCAGATTTGACAGGGATTTGAGGATTTTATTTTGCTTGTTTCCTCAGGTACAGAAGAATCTAATCTAAAGCTGACTAGCATTTTCCCCACACATCTGCACTGAGTCCACTAAGAGGATTAATAGCAGACACCAAGAAATAGGTTTTAAACATCTCTTAAGAAATAGGTATAGAATTATTTTGACATGGTTGGAAAATTAGAAATACATGGAAGCTTTTGATACTACCCTTCTTTTTTACAGGAATATAGTATAGTTATATTTAACTTCAGATTTATACACTGAAATTGAAACTGTATTGCCAAGCAAACATGACTTTTTGACACAGAGTTGAACACTATTTCTTAGATGAGAATATCATTGTCCTACCAGAGAGCACAAAGATAGCAGCATATCTCTTCCTCTCACATATCTGTAAGTAGGGGAAAAACTTATTCACCTGCAGTGGCAGAAAAAAAGATGACATGATTCACAAAATACAAACTAATTTATCAGTCTTTCCCAGATCAAATAATGCCTTTTCTTATCTAGCTAGGATCATTGATGTAACTGACAGTCAGCGCTTTTCTGTTAGATCAGGGGGTTGAAATGGCCAGTACCTTTTAATTGTGTGCAGATTTAATCAGCAGGGGAATGCCTAAAACATTAAGAAAGAAAGTTAGAATTGTTTCAGGAGAAATAAGAAAATGACCATGCTCCTAGTAATTTAGTCTTTTAGATTTAAGCATGTTTACCTGAAAAGAAACATTCTTGTAGATTCTTGACCCCAATTTCTAAGATTTCTGTGTTGCTTATGGTTTGGATATTCAGAACATTACTTTCTACTGCTTTAAGTTCTGATGCTCCTGATGCTGGCTCCTCATCTGATCCTGTGGTGCCCAGCACCAGAAGTGGGACCAGTTCCTGCACCCGCTCCTCATGCAGAGGTCTCCAGCAAGCTGGAGTTGGGGTGATGGAAGCAGCTCTCATCTCTCTTGTTAACATCCCCTCACCAGCGTCTTTTCTCTCAGTGCTCAGGCAGGACATCTGTGTGAGGGGACACAGGAGGAAGTTCACTCAGGGCTGTACATGAGAGCAAACAGCCTTTGTGCAGCTCAAACTCCGTTTCACCTCATTTAACCTCAGGCATGGCATTGTTTGCACTGCTGAAGGAAATAAAAGTGGTTACCAGGGGGTTTGCGCCTTCTGTGCCTGTGGACACAATCCCAACAGAAGGCTCCTTCTCTAGTGTTTATAATCTAGAAAGCAAACCTGGAACAGCAACAGGCATGGGAGATGAAGAGAAAGGTAAGCTGAGAGTAGTTGTCTTTATAGAAAGGACAGAGGATGTGAGGTTTGAGGCACAAACTTGAGGAGGCTACCAGGAAATAAATTAAAAGACAGAACAAAAGAAAAAGAAGGAATAGAGGAGAAAGAAAGAGGGAACATAGAAAAAGAAGATTCTTCTCAGTGGCAGGCCGGGAAAAGCTCCTGAGCTGCACTGGCTGGAGCTCCAGCCATGGGGTGCAATTTCTTTTTTCTGCTGTTTGCCATCCTTCACTTGTGCACATTTTGGGAAAACTTTTAACTGTAACTGTAACTGTAAAGATAATTCCTTTATCTTTAGCTTACAGTGCTTAGGCTGCACTCACGTGTGCAAGTGGTTATTTTAGCCTTAGAAACTGTGGGCCTCAGCAATGCTGCTGGAAGGTGATTTAAATATGCAGAAGAATTGGCAGGAACGTTTAGCGTGTCTGTATGAATTTGGGGAGATGCAATGAGTCTGAATCAGTTACACAGGTTTAAACTCTCTTCTCTAGCTGTGGTGTGAGGGTTAGGCAGAGAGATCCTCCTCATGCCCCATGCTGAAAATAAAAGTGATTCCACTTTCTGATACTGAAATTACAGCATTAGTTTTATTCTCAACTTTTGATAACAAAGTGATAATGACCTGATACAATTTCCACAATATTTAGAGCTTGCTTGGAAAATTTAGATTTTAAAAGACTGCCTCCAACTAACTATTCACATTTAAGGAATCTTCTCCAGAACCAGTAAGTTATTTTCCTTTTTTCCATTTATAGTACCTTTTACATCCAAAGTAGTAGTGGTTTTGAAAGCAAATAGGTAGGCAAATAATGTAATGTTTCCAATAGGCAAAATCTACATTTCAACACTGCATGATGAATCCACCATGAGCACACCACCAGTGTGACAGATAGGATGTACATGCAGTAAAAGGCAGTTTAAATCCAAGCATTTAAAAAAGTACATAAATTGCTATTCTTGGTATTAGTGTCACTATTACTATTTCTTTGATGTGGAACTGGGGAAATGGATTCCATCCTGCTAACATTTGATAGGCATCTGACATCCCCTGAATCTCAGTGTAGCTCTTCTTTTGTCTTGGTAGTTAGGCCTTCACTAATTTAATAAAATATACATCCATGAAGCCAGAAGAAGCAGCTAACACAACATCTCTGTATTAAAGATTTGTAATTGAGAAATTGCAAACAGGCCTGTTTCACTTACTTGATTTCACTTAACAATGTCAAGCCAGTCATCAAGCCTGCAATCAGGGTTAGGTTTTCCTTTGAGAGGGAAACTGGGTGAAAATGGGTTTAGTGTTGTAATGTTTTAGTTAATTCAGCATCCAGATAACATCAGTGAACAGTTATGAATTCCAAACCACATAAACTAGCATCCCTTATATTTTTATGTATCCTGGGGAGCAGCATGTCCCCCTGTGCTGTCACTAACAATTGTAGTGATCACTCACAGGGGAAAAGCAATTCCCACAGAGAGCTGTCAGCCATCACCATCAGTCCTTCCTCAAGATACTCCAACACAAGGGGAAAGCAACAACTGAACAACAATGGAAGCAGTACCACACACTTGGTTTTGCTACTACATGTTTTTTGTGCCACAGCAATTTCTTTCTCAGCCTGAGAAGGGAGCTAAATAAAGTTTCACTGCTGCCAGTCATGCAAGGTTTTGAATGTCAGCGCTGTAGATGAACCAGCATAAGCTGCTTTGCAGTTGGAAAATGGGATATTGGGAGGAAAAGAGCAACTCAATATAAAGAAATAGGCCATTACAGTTTACAGCATTTGGGATTAACTGTGGTACCAACAGTTTAAAATGCAGCTTGTGTAAATCCTGTTTTCTGCTAAAGGGATATTGCTACTGCAAGCAGGTACTTAGAGGGAACATTTTCCTAGGCATGATTTTGTTCCTAAAAAGTATAAATAATACCAGCTTAATTAATGAAATACACCAAAAAATCAAGTCAGGACAACCCCATCCTGGGCAGACATCCTGCTCTGTATGTCAAAGCTGGCACTCTGAACTACCAGGCTGCTCAGTTATCTTTGTGGTTTCTGGGGGAGAAGGGAAGCCAAGTCTTTCATTTAAGCACTGATGCAGGCGAAACTGAATCATACAGCAGCAGTGAGATGTTAGTGGTCCTTGAACTGTCCCTCCCTCCAATGCCTTTTCTCACAAGCACATACCAAGTGTGGGTGGGATTCACTGGCCAAACTGCTCTAGGGCCAACATTCCTGCACCACTGTGGAACTGGAATTGTATAAAGCAGTCATGGCAGGACACCACAGGCCTTGAGCTGACACTCCCCTTTGAAAATGAAGATAAAGCAAGGAAGCCTGTAAGCAGCAGCCCTCTGCCATGGTGCACAGGGTGCCTCTGGCTCCAGGGCAGGAGTCCCTCTGCTCCCTTTGCCCATCCTCTGGAGCCCCTGCTCGCCAGTCACACCTCTCTGAGCACAGCAAAGAATGTAATGCAGCACTCAGCCCAAGCACTTTTATCAACAGGAGGACAAATGGAGCAATGCTGATACACAGAACCAGGCTGAGGGGAGGATGTTTTTAAAACCAGTGAAGTCCAAGTTAACGTGTTTCATAACAGACTCATCTGACAAAAATGTACTGGGACATTGAGGCTTCTGTTAATTAAGAAGATAATTAAAAAGTTGTAAATGTAGGACCACTAGATCTGTAAGAGTTTATGAGGTGAATTTACAGCTCAGTTAGGAATGAAAATTGAGGAAGCCCAGCACCAAGCACTGCTTCTTACACAGACAGCTGGGGGATTTCAGGAGGTTTGGAAGCTGGAGAGGAGAAAACATAGGAAAAGGAAAATGGAAAATATTTACATCAAATATAAATCCTGTTCACTATTAAGACCTAGTCACCCATGTCAGGTACTGTAAACTCTTTCCTCACACTGACTACCTGGGATGTGGAATAATCACACAATCACACATGAAGAAATTGCTCATCAAGGCAGTGGGCCCCATGCTCAGTCCAGAGCCATTTCCCAGAAATCCTGAGCACAGCTTTCAGGAGGTTCACATTTAGTCCTATTATTTCCTAAATCAAGTTTGCCAGATTTGTTACTCCCAGCCCAGAAGGTTTTCCTCCCTGGTTGCTGTATCATGCAGTATTATAAATTGTATTTGCCATCCAATCTCTGATTCAATTCTTTAGTGTAATTGAGCTGCTGGTTGTTACTGACCAGGTTGTTACAGATGCCCTCTCCTCTCTTCTCCTCTCCCTTCAACCACGTCCCTGCTGGCAGGGCAGCAGCAGCACATCCACACTGCCTGTGCTGATGGGAGGGAACTCCTGGCCAGGCTGGTGCCTCCCTTCCAGCTGTGACAGATGTGCTGTGTGCTGCCAGAGGGGACCCAGCCCCAGCCAGCCCTGCCCAGCTGCCTCTGCCCTGCTGCAGGACCCACACTGGCCCTGATTCTGAGAGGGCCCACACCTGCACTTGCAGCTCCTGCCAGCTGGATGGGATGGGGAGGCCTACAAAGCCTGTGCAGGCAGGCTCTGCAAGTTTCTGGAACCAGTATGTTCCTGAAGCAGGTTTTCAAAATTGAAGTAAAAGTCCTTTTCACACTGGTACTTACAATTATTCTATATGGTTCTCTTCCAGTGATCTTTCCCAGAATTTCAGAGCATGTGATTTCTGCCCAATTAGATATACATTAGCATTAATCAGCATTCTCTATGGCTTTACAATGTTTTACACCATTTCTAGTTATTCTCTCTGAACTAATAATATAAAATACTTGCTGTCAGAGCTGTCTACAGTTGCACTGGACTCATCTGACAGAAGGCCTTATGACCTGATCCAAACCCTAACATTTGTTTTATCAGGCTTTCATCAAAACCCTGTGGTTTTAATGCTTCACTGAGGTGCTGGAACTCTAAACCCTACTACCTCAACCATGACTGCAGTTAAGATGATATATTTGCTTTATAAATTAGACACTGAACAAAGCTATTTAAAAAATTCACTTTCTGGGACATCATGGGAAAAGAGAGGAATCTGAGACTTTTTTTTTTAGTACCTCTACAATGATGTATCTGCTTCAGGAATGGCTTCTATTTCAGTTTATTATAATGATTTTAGATTAAAAAATTCACCAAGAAAGCTAATACATATTTGTAGTAATAAATATATATGGTGCTCAGCACATCAATGCTGCATGAAGCATTTTGCATCTCTGCAGATTTTCTTAAACATTTTTTCTCTCTTAATCATCTCTTATCAGTTACATTCCTGAAGTACAAGAAAAAAGATCATTATACCTTGAACAGATCAGCAATGCAGTAAGGAATTATGACTACACCAAGCAGGATCACCAAGCTTACTTTTAGCAAAGATCCATAATTCTTTTCCACCGAGAATGTATTTGTAAAGACTGTATTAGACTCCACTTCTGATTGAAAACATTAATCTACTCTTAGAAATCTCTTATTCTCTTTGTGTCCTCCTCCAACCCCTGCTAATTTTTGTTCCCATACTGTTTCCTTAGCTCATGTTACCCTGATTTTGCAGGGATTTGTTTCCATCAGACTTCTCCTCTTCCCAAGCTCCACAACCATTTACCCTTCCCATTTGACAGGGCCAAGGGTCTTACCCTGGGTGGTGACAGCTCAGCTAAAACCTCCTGCTCAATGGAACCAGTCAAACACAGACCTGGCAGGAGAGAGCTGCACAAGACCATAAGAGTCAAGATAAACCATTTTATGGGGCTGTTTCAAATGAGTGTGTTAGTTGGGCCATTCATGTATCTTTTTTATGCCCCAGCCATAAAACCACACCTCTTTATGACAATAGCAGGTTGTATGGAAGTCCAAAGCATAAACTTAGCGGAGGAGGGAAGTTCACCTGTTGATAAAACACAAATCTTGAACAGAACACCTGGTCCCACTGGCTCCAATCACTGCAGCTAAAAGCAAACAGTTTCATCTTACAGAAGTTTTTGTGGATCACATGCACATGGCTTTATTTGGGTGCCACTCCTGCTGGCACAGATGATCTTGGCATATCAATTGCTGCTCCTGTGCCCTTATTGAACAAAGTATTTGCCAATGACACACCTGCCTGTTTGCACAAGGGCTTCTCTCCACTGCCCTGCCTAGATTTAATATCTCTGGTCCTTATTTTATTGCTCTGAAACTTTCACATCATCTCCTCCCTCACTGTTTGTCATTATTGAGTAAAACAGGAGAAAATGCACCCATTAACCTTTTTCCTCAGCAGCAAGGACAGAGCCCCACATGCCTTGTGTTTGTAACAGTGCAAGAACTGGTTATGGTATCACAATGATGAATACTGAATGAGCATCCACCCTAGACAAAAGACATTTAATGACCCATCTTGCAGATCAGCAAAAAGGAAAAGAATACCTTTGATCTTCTATTAGGCTCAATTAGGAAAGGGAAGTGATCAAACTGTGGGTCTGCACTGACTCTGCAAGGGCAATATCCACCCTGTCACGGTGGGTGAAATAGACTGTACACCCTAACTCTTGGTGGTATTTCACTCTTCTGTCAGTTTTTATTTCATTTTGTATCAGGCTCTTGAGAGTCTGAAAGCGATAAAACCAGACATAAAACTCTTCCTAATAGGGAGCCATTTAATTAATTTATTTACCAAATTGTTCATTTAAGTAAGGACCCACTTGTCCTAGCTTCTGCTAAACTTGTTTTTGTCTCAACTGTTGCATTTTCAGAGCATTGAAGTGATGCTGCTCACATATGGTAGGCTTACTTAAGTGAAAACATTTCAGAATCAAAGATTTAAAACTGTCCAACCTCTAAGGAGTTTCTTGGTTTAAATACTAATATTTTTTAAAGTTCTTTGAATTTCAAACCATAATATTTGTAAATTAGTCTTATTTTCAAGGGTTCCAAGCACAGTGTTTGGCAACTCAGTCCTGGGCAACGCCAAAGGCTAAACAATGCACCCCTTGTGGGTCTCTACCCAGGTGTTCTGAGCCTTAATCTACAATTATTTGGAACTAGAGATAGGAGAGAAGATTAAATAAACAAATTCTACAATGATTTGGTTTGCAATGGACTTAAAGCTCATCTTGTTCCAATCCCCTGCCATGGGCAAGGTCACCTTCCACTATCCCAGGTTGCTCAGAGCCCCATCCAGCTTGGCATTGGACACTTCCACAGATGGGGCAGCCACAGCTTCTCTGGGCCACCTGTGACAGAGTTTTACCACCTCACAATACAGAATTTCTTCCTTGTATCTAATGTAAACCTCCTCTTTTCCCATTTAAAACCATCCCCCCTTGTCTTGTCACTACACACCCTTGCCAAAAGCCCCTCTCCAACTTTCATGTAGCAACTTTAGGTACTGAAAGGTGCCATAACAACCCCAACTCTCTCAGCTTATCACAGAAAGCCCTCTGCATTATTAATTAATTAATCAATTATTAACAAATTGTTTTTTAAAATCTTTTCTTAATCCTGTCCTATACACTCAGCACACCGTCCTACACATAATAGCCAAAATATCTCCCCTGGATTTGCATAGTTAATAGGACCTTTTCTCTTTTAAATAAAACAGGCTCAAAACTTTCTCTTGAATTCTAGAAAAGTGTGAAACATACAAGGTATTTCTAGTAGCAATCCTTGCTCTGATCCCAGGCTGCATTTCCTTTCTCAGTTCTTGTTGGTATAAATGGGCATTAGCATGACACCTGCTTAAAAGACACGTGGATAGAAAATTAATACAGTCATAATGTCCAAAATGTACCCAAGATTCTGCAAGCAATCTATAGATGACTAAGAAAAGACTTTTGCAGCAATACTGGACCTTGACACATGCACTGTGATATTTCCTTTAGGGCCTTGGGCAACGTGGTCTAGTGAAAAGAGTCCCTGCCCGTGGCAGGGAGGTGGAACTCAGTAATCTTTAAGGTTTCTTCCAATCCAAACCATTCTGTGGTTCTATGATCTGGAGGGGGTAGAAAGAGCAAATGCCCATGGTCATTTCTAGATAGAAACAGGTGTTTCTCACAGAGCAATGTCTGTAACAGAAGCTTGCAGGATGTTTCGTGGTTTGGCTGTTGCTGTGTATGGGTTTTCTATACAAAACACCAGAAGTGTAAATAGAGCACTTACCTAATGTGACTGGAACAGAGAAAAACAAATCCTTCAAATGAGTATCTTAAAGTGGAAAAGCACATCAAGGATGAAATGACTTGCAGGTAATTTTTCCTTCAATACTCACCTTGAGTTGAATTAAACTAGGATTTATGATTCTAACACAGAACATACCATTCTAATTTAAAAGAAACCAATACAACAACTGAGGGTCAGGAGGAGGAAATTTCTTTTGTTTTTGTTTTTTTTTTTTTTTTTTACAAAACAGCTTCATTTAGACAACTCTATTAGAAAATGTCCATTTTGGATCATTTCTCGGTTTGTCTAATCCAACAAATAACCAAATTGACACAAAAATATTTTTTAATACAGCCAGCAAAGTCTATGAAGAGAAGTACTATTGCATCCACCAAATTATCAGACAACCAAAGAATCTCAGAACTTACAGCAGCTCTGTGTCTTCACTCCCTTACAGGAAATGTCTGATCTTCCCACGGGCAAACCAACTTCTCCCCACGTGCTGGTGCCACCTGGGTTTGTGGCACTACAGTGGATTCCCCCCCTCTGCCCCAGCACACAGTGACAGGCCACCATGACATGACTTTTTCCCACAGAAACCTTCCACTTTTCGAGGTACAGCACCACACAGCACTCTCCTTTACACATGGCACCTTCTGTTTCTGCCATTGGGGAGTGTCCTGGGGCTGGGGCTTCTCCTCTGCCCACCTGCAGAAGCTGGAGAGATGCTCCAGGTGCAAAAGACTAGGTTGGGTACTGACCAGAGGAGCTCACGTTGTGGTAGACAGTATTCTGCCCATGCCCTGATCTCATAAAATAACTAATAGTTCAGCTGTAAATGCAGGCAGTAAAGATAATCCAGTATTGTGTGGCAAAGACTTCATATCAGACAGAGAAAATAAAATCCTTCATTTAAGAGCAGAATATAATTAGAGGTTAAAGGTATGTTGAACTTCCATCAGCATCCTGGGTGAAAAAAGGATGATGTGTGAAAAGCTAAATACTGTCATAATGAGCTGTTGCTGCCATCTACTGAACACAAGGAGTGTGAACTACACAGATTTACCGTTTGGCTACTGATCAGAAATATTTGCTTGGCTGGATAAGGTAAAATTTCTGTTTCTTTAGAGCAATCACATTTCTTTCTAGATGATATCCAGGACATGAGTTTGCTTTAGAAAAACATTGTGACCCTTTGGGAGATTCTGAATTCTCCTTTGGGACCCACTCCTAGCCCATGGGGGAACTGGGAATTGTGAACAGTGAGCATATGTAGGTCCCATCATGTGAAACACACTGCTATTCATAAGAAAGAGTAATTAGTTAGAGCTACAGGTTGTTAAGACCTTAAAACACATGAGCTCTTCTTTAGCAACACCATGCAGAATCCATGCTGAGGGTGGATACCTGCCCTGTGTGGCAGCTGTAGTTCAGAGGAGTGATCTCCCAGCTGGAAAAGCACTGGCAGTGGCACTGAATTTCCACCAGGATGCTGAAGGGTGGCACAGAGGTCAAGCAGCCTGCTGAGGGAGCTCTAAGCACCAAGAGCTGCCCCAGCCCCACTGCTTCTTTTATCCAGGGGATGAGCTGTTCTTGTATGTCCCAGAAGCTGCCCCTGAGTGTAAACAGAGGCATTCAAACATACTCATATACATACACATTAACAGCAAAAAGCCTTTGATTAACACAAAAAACAGCAACAAAGTCACTAAGTGTGAGAAATCCCATGTTATCATCTGGTTGGAATTAACTGTAAATTATATGCACATATTGCTTACCTACAAGGTATATACATGGATGCTCACAGCCAAATTCAGCCCTGTGGGTAAATAAAACCTTATTTGGTGTTGACTTCAATGAGGCTGGACACACTTGCTTAGAGACATCTTTGGCTTGTTAGGGGTCAGAAGAGGACTGGAAGTTTCAGGGGAAAACTGGAAGATAGGTGGGGATCCTGCTCAGCTTAAGGCAATGAATTCAGTCGAGTGTTCAGCCACACACAGCTCAGTAACAGTGCACCAGAGCCAAGATTATGGCTACAGTAGCAGTGACTTCTGTCTAAAATGGCAAAGGGATTTAAAGAGACAAAAAAAAAAAAATCTGGTTCTTTTTCTCAGTCTACATTCAGGCATGTGGGAGCTGCATTTGACAGAACGGCACCAGTGTGAGAACAGCAAAAAGCATCCTGTGTTCCGCTGCAAATGCTGTATTCCTCTGCAAATCCTGTATTCCTCTGCAAATGCTGTGTTCCTCTGCAAATTCCGGAATTTCCACACGAGGGAGCCTCTGGCCCACGAAGCTCACAGGGCGCTTCCTCCCGGGAAAGGCGGCAGCAGAGGTTCCCTGCGAGCTCCCAATTGGTGCAGCCTGATTGCGACTGCTATGAGTCACAGCAAGAGCCAGAAGTGAAATGGTTAACAGATAATGATGATTGTCAGAGCTTGTTAACCACAATTATTTTCAAGACATATGTAAATCTGTATAAATACCTAAGTGTGGTATATAATCTAAAACATACTGTTTAAATCTATAAGCATTCCTGAGTTAATTTCACTATGGGAACGTTAGTTGCAACTTCCTGACTTCACTGTGTTTGAATTCATATCCATGAACATTAATTTAAAATTAGTCTAAATATTTGTTGAGAAGTAATCACCTGATAAATTTAGCTCTTTTTCATTTTTATGAATTATTCATTATCTCCTCTCTTTCCGTTGATGTGTTGGTTGTTTTCAAGAATTGAATTACTGGTTGACACTAAAAAAAAAAAAAAAATCCAGCATTTCTAGTGATTTGTAAAACATTGCCCTTAGAAACTTGACTGGTGACTATGAGAGCAATTGGTTTTGCCACCAATATTTTATGCTACTGGTTTGCTTCTTGAAGAGAGATTTTCAGAGGCATAAGCAAGTTCATACAGCAAACAATTTGCAACAACAGCAAAAAAATCTGTTTATGTCTTGCATATATATCATTCCTACAAAGGAAGCTTGTATTAGCAAAAGTTGGTGGAACTGTTTGGGAGCACTGAGGTGTGGTTGCAGAAATGAAGAACCATGTGAAACTGCTGAACTGTGAAAAGCTCCTTCTGCCCGGTCATCACAGAAAATACCTGAGCTTGCCAAAGGAAAAGAATAATTCTATTCCAGGATGGCCTCAGGCAAGTCTGAATGAAAAATTATCAGCCATCAGATATTACAAAGAGCAACAAACCTTTTCAGGAAAGCCTTGAGCAGATGGCAGCAAGGCTCCTTAACCCTGGCTGGTACAAAGGGAAGTGATTTGTGAGCCTCCAGCACACAGAGGACCACCACTCAAACTTTATCTATGGCCTGCCTTCAGTGCAAATAGTGGAAGACCAGATTTTCAGAGTAGAACTTACATTCCCAAGTGTAGGGCTGGAAGTCTAATTTCTGGCTGACACTCATTAAAACGATCTTTGTCACAAAATTAATTTACTAGAAAATGTAACTTCCATTCTTCCAACTCACTGAAACAGATAACAACTTCAACTTCCCATCGGGTATGTCTTTATATTTGTTACTTTCAAATCAGTTTGCTACTATTAATTAAATAACAAATCAGAAAATTACTTCTAAAATTATAAAAAAGCAAAAGCCCCAGAACACACCCTCATGTGGTTAGAAACTGGTACCAGCACTTGCAAAACATCAAAGGCTTCTCTAAACTTAGACTTTCATCAGTGATGCTGCAAGCCTTCATCTAATCTTTCATGATTTCCCATACAGGAACATCAAAAGAGAAAGCAGAGAATAGCACTGTTCCAAAGCAACAGTGCTCTGTGTGAAAAGTATGTGTTTAGCTATTACACATAAAAAATATAAGTGGGAAATTATTATTTACATGAGACATCTTTTAATAAACATCATCATTAGCTCCCTGTCTTCTCCTATAAGGAACAAGGATTTTTGCAGTTCAAAATCATGTCCAAAGCTCAAGTGATTTCTGGAAGAAAATGAAAAAGAATTAGAAATGTATAAGCCTTCAAAGCAGGAAGATAAATTTATGTTAATTTTTACCTACTGAAACACATTCTGCATATTTCATTGTTTCTGTCATCTTGTTATAATCCATCCAAAGAGTTTTCAAAGAACATTAAGTCCTACAAATAAACAAACTATGCATTAGATATGGAAGGCACAAAAATGCAAAAATTACTATCAAAAGTCTTACTTGCAGGCTTTTGTTACATAAAGTATTTATATTAGTCAATCACTTTTCATCGTGCCACTGAGAAACAGTTTTGGAGGGGGCAATCCAAAATCTTAACTGTCATTTCTATCCTACTAAAAGCAAAATTTCTGATTTGTTGTTGGAATTTTAAAGCAAACACTTTTCATTGAATTAATTTAAATAGTATTATCATTTTGGTTGTCTCTGATGTAAGTATCACAGAGGATTTTGAAACCATTTCATGTTAATACAATTACATTGGCAAAAGAGCTACAAAGCAAATATCAATTTCTAATTCTAGAAAACATGCATCTTAACTTCATATTTACCCCTAGCACCGAATATTTACCCCTAGCATTGCTCATATGGTTCTTATGGTTATCTTCACAAGAGAATTTTTGTAGGAATTTTCATGTGACCTGAAGGTCTTACATACAACACTCAACAGAATTGTTGAATTGGTTTGAAATTACCATTAGAAACAATATAACTTTTTTTTTTGGTTCATACACTTGTTCAAACACAATAAAGGGTTTGGGGTAGTTTCGTATGTTTGACATGTATGTTGAGATTTGATTCTGCCATACAAAATATCGAACTGCATGTGTAATACTATTTAAACAGTTTAATAAACAAAAAATTTAAGAACATTAAAAAAAAAGCTGACATAAAAATGAAAATGTTTTAGTTAATTTATCTTATAGGTACTGGATTTGGTTTTCCAACGCATTTTCATTTTTGTAGTTCTCAGCTGACAGCAAGGGCCCCTCTGGCCCTGGTCTGCACAGCTCTATAGACCTGCCCATCCACCTGCACGCTTACAATGAGGAAACAAGCACCAATCATGACTGCCTTGATCCTCACGTCGAGATCCACAGGAACCTGGATCCCAAAGTTGGCGGTGTTGGTGAAGACGTTGTTGACAAATCCAGACCAATACTTGGAAATTTTGCCGATCGTTGTCAACTCATTCAGAGTTTTTACCTGCACAAAGGAAAAACAGGAACAGACATAAATGTAAACAAATCAAGTGCACACTGATGACATCTCCACAGAATTAATGACTGTGTCCTGACATGCTGAGTATGCGATAGTTGTCAGGTTCTCCTTTTATTGTTATTGCTGCGATGTTCTATTAGTGTCAAATTTCCCTTTACGAGTAGCACGCAAGAAAGGGTCTCAAGTTTGGAAATATCAGCATCTTTAGAGCGGACAAAAAGTGGGAGAAAGCAATCTTGAAAGTTTATGACAGTTTTGCCTTTCTTTCACAGAGTTGTGGGGTTTTTTTCTCTCTCCTGTTTTTTATATTCTCCTAGCCCCACTGCTGTGGACCACTGTCCTCTCAGGGTCAGGCATGTTCTCAATTATGCAGCAATTCACATGTTTCTTACAGTATACTGAAATTTCAGGCAATACCCACTGGACTCTTCTAATTTGGTTAATGAGTTAATAAGTTGATAAACCCAAAAACTCCTTTATGATTCTTAACTAAAGCAAAGCAATTTGTTCACATCAGAAAACTCTGTTCAGGGTTTCTTCAAGTATCTCCGATTCTCCCTCTCACCTGAGAAATTTATTCAAAGTAGTAAAACTTTTAAATTGTTAACACTTGTACAAAACATACCTCAAAGTCAACATCTTCAAAACAGCCACAGGTTGCATATGGGCCAATTATTTTTAGCACATCTTCTTTACTTTCGTTCTGTATGGTGAACTTTGGCAGAAAAGGGTCCCAGTTCTGTACAACATACCCAGCTACTGTACCTGGTGGGGACTGAACTTCTAACTAGCAAACAAAGAAAACAAAAAACGTTTTAGCTGATTTTATATTAATATATTTTTCCATGATAGTGTATTGTTTATATAATGACAAGATATTTATCTACTGAATACAGTAACATCATTTTACCAAACATGGAACTGGATATTGCAGAACTGTCTAACGCTGTTGTTAAATACAGTGGACAATACGAAACTCAAAACTGCACCAGAAACCAACATCTTACATACAATAAGACTTTATAAAAGCTATAAACTGGGAAAAAAATGTATTGTATTCAGGCAGTATCCTACAAGCTTATTTTAAGTAGTTGTACTACCAAAGGACTTTTTCTTTAAAAATCCTGACAAGGATAAGTGCTAAGAAGGTAAATGGATGAGCTAACCTGTAAACCATTTTCATAACACAAGAAAGATGTCTGAATAAAGGAGAGTCAAAAAATACAGAGGAAAGACCTGATGCTCTATGGGATTCGCATTTTTCACTCCAAGCAGCTTACTTCCATGTTCTGCCATTTCCCAGAGATACGTGGCCCTGAAGAGGCAGATGCATGGAGCGAAGGCTCAGCCTCCTCAGAGATCTGCTTCCAAATCGCACCCCCAGACCCCAGTGGCCTTCGCAAAGTTTCCATCCTTCCCCGTCCCGGAGTTCAGTGGGTGATCTCTGCCTGTGTCAGTGCAAGGAGCATCTTGGGGTGTCACCTGACTGGAGAGACATCACCAGACACCAAAGCTTTGTGTGGGATGTCAGCAAAGCCAGGTCCCATGGAAGGGAGGATGGAGGAAGGAACAGAACTCATTCATCAAGAGTTGTGTCCACCCATAGGGGGCTGTGAATTCCTGAATTGCTCCCTGCCACCCTGGAGGAGCTGCCCAGCGAGATGCTGGGACAGAGGGCATCGGGGATCCCCTCACCTGCTGCAGGAAGCAGGGGAAGCAGCAGCTGGTGCACCTCAGGGGCCGGATGACGCGGATCACCTCGCGGCCGGCGTTATCCGCGATGCTGATGGTGAAGGCCCGGAGGGGCGAGCACAGCTTGCGGTCAAAGCAGCCATTCTCTTCCACTGCAAAGTAAACTCTCTGTCCCAAGGGGTTCTTTATCTCGTATTTGCTGGAGGTCTCTGTGCCAAGTATAGCTAATAAAGCAAAACAAGCAGAATGTTAACTTAATATAATCTTTGTTATTACTTTAGTATAATGTTAGTGTATATATATATGAGCATTTATTTTAGAAGTCTATGACAAAGATTTTTTTAAATTGTTTTGAAGTAGCAACACAAAGAAAATATACAGGGAAATAATAGTGCCAGGTCTGTATTTTGAAGGAATTAATTCAGAGTTTGATTTGCTATACACTAAAGTACATATCGCAACAGAGAATTCAGATCCTGAGTTTTTGGTTTGGGCTTTTTCTGGGTTTATCATCTGTGAAAAGTAACATCCTGAGATTACCCCACCTCAGTGAAAAGGTTATTTGAGAATCAGGCCAAAACCATTCTGAATGGGAGAAATACATTCTACAGTATTTTACTGGTAGTAAAATTTTACAGTATTTAATACTTGTTCATTACTTTGAAATTCTGAGAAACTAAATAATTATAAAATCTTTTGCTTAATTTTATGTTTTCTGTCCTTCGTTTCTCTCTTTGCCTTGTTTCTTGTAGTATGTTACTTATTGTTAGATAAATGTTTCCATTGAAAGAGGGTTAAGCTTTAACAACACTGAGAGGGAAGGGTCTGAGGGAGAGAATTTGGGACATTTGTAGAGACTACTCACCCCTCAGTGGTTTGCTACAGAACAGGCAAACAATAAAGTGAGCCTTCCCCCCCCATCACTGCATAACAGCCTGACACAGGGCAGCAGGAGGGTTCACAGTGACTTCAGTGAGCTGGGGGCAAGACTTGGATGGCTTTTGGGGACACCCGTGTACCAGCACTGCTAAAGGGTGACAAGGATTGCACCATACCTTCCAGAAGATCCACTTGCTGATGAATAATTATCTGGTCCAGCTGCTTAAAAAAAAATAAACAAGATGATGGGTCTTGGATAGGTCTGGAGCTGCTAATGGTCCCATGTCTATTTTTATTGCTCATCTCCCTGTGATTAAGATTTCTTTCCTTACACAGGTGCACAGGTTTTGTGCCTGAAGGATATCTCAAGTCACACTTTGGACTTCACTATGAAATTATAGCTGAGGAATGCGACATTAGGTGCCTTGTAATTCACCCACACGCTTAAAGAAAAATAATCCTCACTGGGGGAATAAGGCAGACAAAAGAAGCAGAAAGCAGAATTCACTCTGGCTCCCATTGCTCTCCTTGTCAGAGGGGAGGTTCCTCACCCCAAACCCAAGGCTGGTGCTGGGCACCATGGCAGCGCAGGAGTGAATGATCCTGGGCTCAGGGTCAAAATGTGCAGTGGCCACATCCCAAAGGACCTTGCTGGAGCAGCCCAGCAAGGCAGGCAGGGGATGCCAAGGATGGCACAAGCCAGCTTTAACTCTCTGATCTCAGGAACACAAGCCCTGCACCCCGAATCTGGCCAATGGTCATGCCAGAGTGCCAGAATGAGCAAAACAACAACGAAACACTCAGCTGGCTAAATATGTCTTTTACAAATATCTTTGTAACCACAAGCTGGTTACAAATGCAGGAGAAAAACTGCTTGCCATGATACCTTGCTTTGCTGTGCTTATTGTCCCTCCAACATTATTCTTTCGTGGAGAACAGTTGTTAGCATTATAAAACCAGCAAGACTTAATTCCAGTCTACCTTTCAATTTTATGTGACTTTTTATGCCTGTTTTATGTGACAGTTTTAGGCTTTACCAATCTCTTTTCAGTAATTTTTCTGTAAACTCCTGATGAAGAAACGCTTGGCACAGGGTTTTGCTGTTACTCACAGCTGCAGACACAAAGCACACAGCGACCTTCTGAGACCAGCATGGCACAGCTCTCCAGAGCCTGGATATTTTAAATTTGATAAATCTTGCCTGGTACATACTCAAACTGTTGCAGACATTTGTCACTTCTAGTCAGCTCCTGCAGCTAGTTCAGGCTGCAAGGAGAAGCTGGGAAAAGGAGGAACTTCTTTATCCCTTTCATTAATCTCGGAAATGTGCATGCCAGTAATTGAAATAATAAAAAATATTTAGACGTAAAAATATTCTCCCAAGAATCTTTGCTGTTTGTTGTTTGGGTCTCATGAGAGAGCTCTTGGAGCTCATGGGAAGGGCTCTGCTGATGGAAAGACAATAAAAAAAGTTAAAGATGGTAGAGCTATTTTAATATTTTTGTATTTATTTTAACATGGATTTCTTTTTCCCATGTAGACTTTCACAGGGAAAAGAAAATTAATGACCCTGAATTGTTAAAAGCTTTGAGTGATTTTGGTCGATTGGTTTGCTGTGCACAATGTATAAACAATGTTGAGACAACACAGCAGTAGCACTTGTTATCCCAGTTTTGCCTTTCACTGGTTTCTGCAGGGCAGTTATTCTGATGCATTTTTATTGGGGCACTTGTGGATTGAGGGAATTCTGCACTTGGGTTTGAAAGCACTCAAAGCCCTTTGGCTTAACAAGGGTCTGGTCCCCTTCAGCTCAGATATGTTAAAATTCCTTATACACAGCTAATTCTCAGTATTCAGTTCTGTGGGCATCAAATTTACATCTAATCAGTCTAACCAAGTCTAAACAAAGAAGCTTTTTACAAAAGTAGTTAAACCTGAGTGGTGGCACAACATGCAGTTGAAATACTCAAAACATTCTTCTCCAAGGTTTTACCTGTCTATTCCTGCTGTGGGAAAAAGCTCATTTGATTTTTGTTATGGTCACTGATCTACTCTTTGAGCTATGGCTGTAATCTGAAAGACAGTAATGAAGTTCAGGTAACTTTTTTCTGTAGGAAGTTATTAAAGCGTCATAGAAAGCTGATGTGTTTGCTGAGGCAGAAGCAGTTTTTTGCCCTTCTCTGGTGCACCTCAAGAATCAGAATGATTCCATCACCTGTACTCACTCTGGGTGTGGATCTGCAGAGTGGAATGTTGCTGGCTGGCCTTTACCTACAGGACATACATTTTCCTTTCCTCTCATCCAATTTAGAATAATTTGTTGCTATTTAGAATAAGATTGTAGGGATCTCTCTGAGACTGACCAAATTTGGATTCTTGTATCACAATCAAACATGTCATGGTCTTACTGAGAAATACATTCATCTTTCTCAAATCTATCCAGTTCTCTTGCCCAATCCTTCTGGAGAACGTAATTTCTATTTGTTATTCTGTATTTATTCACAACCACTCTCTATATAATCTTTCTTCTAGTAACAAAATTCTATAAATCAAATATGTCTCTTTCCCACAGTTTGTTTACTCTCCTAGGCACTCAGTATGGTTCCCTCTCCAATACTGCTGTTTTCAGTCTACAGATAAAACAGATGGAGTCTTGTTTTAAAGAAGGTTCTCTGTTCCCTGTGCACTTCCAGTAGCACCTCTCTGTGCCTGTTTCCAAGAGTTTGGACCCTCTTTTCCCCAATGCACACAGCACCAGAATGAAACACAGTCTTTTAGAAATCTTCCCAGTAGCATAAATAATTTCCAAGTTCTGCTAGAAACATCTTCATTCAAGCATTTAATTCTGTGAAAATCTCTTAGTCCATGAGGATAAATCCAAAGGGATTACACCTGCAGCTGTGAATCCCGCATGCATTCTGCAGGCAGCCCTCTCCCTGCTGGTGGGACCTCCTTTCTCCTATCCTCCATCCTATCCTCCATCTATCCTCCATCCATCCTGAAGGAGCCCCTTTCATTAGCCACAGGGCCAGTGTGGCTCCAGCATCACACACCAAGAGGTTCTGCAGCACATGGAAACTCCAGCTGTGGGAACATGCCAGCCAGCAGCACTGCACACACGCTTCCCGCTTTTCAGACTGCAGAGAAAACTGAGAATCCTTAGCAAGGGCTGCAGCACAGGCCAAGAACAGGCATGAATGAGGTCTTCAGTTCCAGCTGTAGCTCTGAGAGAGACCTGCTCCTTTGTCTTAACATCAGATGCAAAGCTTCTATAAAATGGAGTGACAGTATTTGCTTGCCTGCCCTGTCTGGGTAAATCTGAAGTGCAATTTATGTTCATACAGGAGCCTGAATATGTAACTTGCCAAGTACTGACTAGCACAATCTCTTTTAGACTAAAAAAATGTAGCTTCCACGCTCTGTAAGCAAATGCTTGTGTAATTGACAACACATATCATTTTGTGCTCAGGCATCTTGAAATGAAACTCATCACTCCACATGAAAGACTGCTTCTGAAGAGTTCTCCATTTCATTACTATCTAGGTAACTTAGCTCCAAATATAAAATACATTCAATTTCTGCTTCTGTACAAAACTAGCAGAAATGTGTGCCTAAAATACATATCTTGAGTGAAGTAAACATTTCCCAGCATCACCAAAATGCAAACACAGCAGAGGTGTATCAGAATCATGATCTGACTATGCTGGGGGCCTGGCACAGGGCATGTGACACCTTACTCAGCATGGAAGAGTGGAGCAGAGCTGCAGACCATCAGTGCTCTGAGCTCCAGGAGCTGAGAGATTTCCCAGAGCAAAAGGGACAGCCACATGTTTAGCAGTAGGATGGAGAAGAGTTAAGCATTCATTTTTCTTCCCCACCTATGATCCACTTCTCTGCCTCCATTTTCAAGCATTTTCCTCTCTCAGGTTTTAGCACTTTCTTCCTCACACAGAGTTAATGCCAGTTTGTAGCTACCCAGACTTATGCTCATCTAATTTCTATAAAATGAATGTCAAGCTTCTTTCTCCTATGTTCCTTATCTCATAGTAATATCAAACAACAAAAAAAGCCTCTCCATCTCAACCTACCCTGCCCCCAAGAGGAAAAACCCAAACAACCTCATCCTCCAGGGTATCAAAGCAACAAAAAAGGAAAACATAACAATTCTAACAGTCAGAAAGATTCAGGACCTGGTTCAGGTACTCCAGACCAGGTGGCAAATTATGAGTGTGTGATGCTTGCTTCCAGAGACTTGTTGGTTCAACAGACGTATTCTGCTGAGGAGTGTCAGAAGAACCAGGGAGGTAATCCTTAAAGATTAGTTTGGTTTGTCCCTGAGACTCTGCAGAAAAAAAGGAGAAAAAATGCAGAAATATCAGGACCAAGGAGTAGCTAGGAGCTTCTTGGATCAAAGCTGGAGCAATAACATTATTCTGTAGGTGATTGTATCAGTACTTCAGGTCAGGACCCAAAAGGAATCTCCTGATTGTCCAACACATTGAGCACTGATTATAAAGCTGCCTTGGGATATGCAAAGGGGAATCACTGCAAAGAGGAATCACTGCAGATGAAGTTAAATCAGGAGATGTGGTTTTGGAGGGCACCTGATCTGCTCTGACAGCTGGTGAGCACAGAGCCTGTGTGGCAAGGCTGGAGCTGGCCTGGACTCACACTCAGGGTGGCCAGAAGCCCTCAGCACAGGCCCAGCCCTGCTCCCTGTGAGCTGCCCCATGGGCCAGTGTGTCCTGAGCTGTTGAGGGCTGGCTCCCAGCAAGATGCTTCCCAGCATCCCAAGGGCACCCATAATTTCTCTTAATTAGAGATAACTTTCCCAGGGATCTCAGATTCCCCAAGCTGGATATTACAACCCTGATATCAAAGTCTACACAGCCTCTTATAGTGTATTATTCATTATTATCTTAATGAATGGATCAGACATCATTATGCTGGGTTTTCTGGTTTGCTACCACAAGAAGTCCTTTAGGGCACAGTGATGGTGACCTTGGCCAGGGCTGTGAAGGCAATGAGAGCATTTACTGCCACAGGCACCTGAAAATCCACTCTGCTCCACAGGCACAGGCACCTTCTCCCACAGCACAGGGAGCACCTTAACCACTGGATTGCCAAAAAATTCCTGCTAGTTTTTCCAGGTACACTGTTCCTTGGCTTCAGCAACGCTGGTTCTGCAGGAACCAGGAGGTGCAAACTGAAGCTCTCCCCATCCAAACGGCAAATCCTTGTATTGAGCTGAGCCCCTGTGATTTGGCAGGAAAGCAGTCCCCAAAATGATCATTTCTATCACATGTGACAATACTTAGACACAATGGGATTCGAGGTCCAGAAGGAATTTTGGCTCTAAGTCTGAATCTCTTTTTGCTATTGTGTGTTTAAATGAGATCTTTTAGTATTATTTGAACTCGCTGTGAAAGATTCATCATTCAATCATATTTTGATCTTAATTTGTCTTTGCAGCCACTGCTTTCTTTCAAAGTCTGAGACCACAGGAAGAAGTAACCCCTTTGAATTTGTTGCTGGCTTTTAAAAATGTATAACTGGGTAATAAATATTTTATATCCTCTTCTGCATCATTTTACCTCACAGGGTTCTGTTACTGCCGTAACTCTTGTTGTTACATGAAATGCCACGAAGTAGCCCAGTGTTAGTGTTATTCTTGAATAATAAAGAGGGAAAAAAGACAACAAATTGCAGTTCTACCTGTCAAATTTTAAGCTATACAAAAACCAAACAGTAAATACATTAAATATTAATGACAATTTGAGCTAGTCTGACACTTTGTCTATTTTTGTGTATGATTCCCATTTCATTACTAGCATGGAGAACCTTAAAAGTTACCATATGATACAGTGAGTATTCTGTACAAACATAATTTGTAGAGTTGCATATTCTTGAAAGAGGTGAATTGTCAGTTTCTTCATACTAAAAACCATATTCCATACCATTACTATTTAACCATTTTTCCTAACTGATATACAGGAAAAATATGCAAAACCACATTTCTCTTAAATGGCTAAAGCTGAACAAAATTTAAAACAAAAAACTCTATATTGCAAGAGTAAAACAAGGCTGCAAAACCTGCCTGCTCCTGTGTACCTTTTAGAGTTCTAATGCAGAATGGCTTGAGTGTTTCAGGGCAAGAAAGAGGGAGAAACATTTGGCAAACATAGTGAGACTTTTGCTGAAACTCCCAGGGCCAACACATGCTTCTGCACATGCCTACAGAATGACCTCCATGGAGTTGCACTCAAGAGAAAAAGATTTGTATCCTTCTGCTTAGATGAAGCATTTGCAAACCTGGAGAAAATGAATTGTGAAGGCTGCTTAGATCAAATGCTGCACGTTTGCCCATTGCTCTGAGTAATCAATGGCTACTGCTGAAGTCAGGACGTGACAGACACACCCAGAGAGGAGTATTCTGATTAAATTCGGTTATTCTTCAGCTATTATTCTTCATATGGGGGGTTGTCAGGTCTCTGGCCAGTTTTGAATGCTATTTTCGAAGTGAAATAGGGAAGAAGTGTGCAAAAATAGTGGCACCCTTGGCTCAGTACCCACCCTTGCCAGGCATTTTGTACCAAGAGATTTAAGCACCAAGATACCAAGACTAAATTTTCTGACTGAATGCAGAGACTAACATTTTATAATATATTTTATTGAAATAACATCCTACTATAGATTTTAGTCTCCTTAGGAGCCTCTTGGATGCTGGATGCTGAAAAATTAAAGGAAGACAAAACAACTGTGCTTTGACTGATGTGGTTTTATCCTGAAACCCTCCTTGCATCAGACTGCTGATTGCTGGGAAGGCACAAGACTGTGGTTTTCTGTAAACACGATCTAAAAATATAGACTACAGATGCACTTACCTTGAGAGGCCATGAAGCTTCCTGAGTTACTCCTTCAAAGGAAGCCGGGTTAAAAGAAAGGGCTTTTCTTGTTGCAGCAAATAAAACAAGGCTCACAGCATGCTCGGGACTTCAGAGGGTGTCTGTGTCCCGGCTAGCGCCGGCAGAGCGCGGCGGGAGCGGCACCGAGCGCTGCGCGGCCGCGGGGGGAGCGCCCGGACCTGCACCCATCCGTGCTGGGGAGAGAGGGAAAAGAGCTCAGCCAGCACTCAGAGACAAAGCTGCACTGTGCCCACCGCCTAAACGAGCACCTTAGAACCAAAATCCTGCTTTATGATGTCTGTGGTTATTCTGAGAATATAAAGATTCTGCTTTTAGTTCAGTGTTTGTGTCTCCACTTCTTCAGGCTGTCCGGTAAAGACAGAGGAGCCAATGAAGTTGTGGACAGCTCATCCCCAGAAGTGTTTAAAGCCAGCTCTGAGCCCCTGGTCCAGGGAAAGCTGTGCCTGTCCAAGTCAGGGGGTTTGGAACTAGATCATCTTAAAGGTCCCTTCCAACTCAGGTCACTCTATGATTTGATGATTTCCCTACAGCCCACCCCAGAGAACATTTTCCGTGCACAGAGCAGGAAAAGCCGTCTTGGATTTCTCACTGGATTCCATCCATGTAACATTAGCCAGAGGATGTCCTCCAAGGGATGCCATGCCTACACCCAGTCCCAGAAAATCATCCTGCACATTCATTCCTCCACCACCATGCCCCCACAACACATCCACACAGGACTCTGCTGATCCCTGTGAGGTGTTTGAACTGGGTTTGGAGAACTGAAATAGTCTGGCAGTGTTTGTCCTAGACAAGCACTGTACAAAATGGGAACATATATAATTACCCTCCTTGCAGTGGGAGGAAAAGATGAGGAGAAGAAAGGAGGGTAATGTTCACTTACCAGCTCATATTCCTGCCTTGAGTGCCCAAGTTGCTGTGGAAATCATCAGGCAGATGTGATCTGCAGGCAGCTGGGATGCACAGCTGCAAGAATGGCAGAGCCTATGCACAGAGCCCAGCAGAGCACAGGGAGGTGCTGGGGACCATTTCCTGTCCTCTTTGCTTCTGGTTTGAATCCATCTGAAGTACGGTTGAGCAGAATAAATTCCAGAGTTTACAGCTCAGGAAGATGCTGATGAGGATTCTCTGAAGGAAGAAGACCAAAAACCCATCCCAAATTATACAGAACCTTATTTTCATAGACTAAAGTAGCAAATGCAAGAGCCTCAGATCTACTCATGGATTTGGCTGCATGAAGTTTCCCAGGAGTTTATCACTGCCTGCTTGAGAACTCCCTGGGTGCAGTGGCAAGCACAACCCAGCCCAGGAGCCAGACCCTGCTGTGCTCAACCTGGAATCAGCCAGAGAAGTAACAGAGACAAACGTTTTGGTGATTGAAAAATGGGTTCTGAACAAATCCTTTTGCATTAGGAGGGAAGTTTGACATAACTGGAAATAAAAATTAAGAATGACCAAAAGTTTTTGCTTCCTTTCTCCCTGTCAAGGATGGGCTTTTTGGAGCAGAGGCTCTAATCCAGAGAGCAGACACAAAGCCTAAAAAAAAGAAGAAAAAGTACAGGGAAAGCTCTGGATAAATATAGTAAACATTATCTCTTAAAATGATAGATGAGAATTCAAATGAGATGGCACTCAATTATCTCTCAAAATTAATAAAGACAAAAATTACAGGGCAAAAAAAGTCCCAGTAATTCTGTCACTGCATAAAACAATCATAATACATTAAGAAAAGTTCCTCAAACAGACAAAACACATTTAAATATATGCTGAAAAGAGAAGTTTATAAAGCATTTTTTGAGAAGTCCAAGTGATTCATTTGCTGACCCAGGCTCTGCCCAAGAGCTGCCCTGGCAGCACAGGCAGCCTCCCCTCCCTGCAGGAGCCAGGTTTCATTTTCCTGCTGCTCATGAAATAAACATTTCCCTGAAATAGTTCTGCCCCAAAGAACTAATTTTTATGACATTATTTGCAAAATTGCAGTAAATGGGTACCAGAAAGAAATACAACTTGGCTTTAAGTACATTTTTGTAGTGTTTTTTTCATTTTTTTTCACATCTTTTACCCCATTCCTATTGTTTTATTCCAAAGCAATAAGTTTAGTAGAATATATCAGTAGATTTCTGAAGGATTTGCAAACAATAATCTTGCACCAGCATAAATCCTTACAAGTAAAACCACATATTTAATAATTTAATCTGACTTCTTGGTGTGTGCTATTTTTTTAATAAATACTCATATATTGGTCCAAATATGCTGCTGCCATGATTAAAAGCATTCTCACTAAGACATCAGGTACATAAGACTTGATCATATTTATTCAGACACAAAGACAGTCATTCTTTGGTGCCCTTTAGATAGGCACAGGAGGAGTACTCAAGAAATGAGGACAAACATTTAAAGAATTGTGTACTACTACTTCTAACCATATTTTAGGGCCTTCAGGAAGCAGAGCAGCAGCACCCAAAGGAGAATTTCACCAAGACAATGAACTGGCTGCCTCTGCCCCTTGAAGAAGGCCCAGGGGAGCCAAATCACTGCCTGCATTGACTCTACCAGTCAGAGTCTCAGCAGTGAAATAGAGTACACTGCCTTCCTCTGCATGAATGTGCTGGGCACCTGAAACACATTCACAGCTATTAAAAAAAAAAAGAAGAAGAAATTGAGTCATACATTCCTGCTACCTCTAAAACATTCTTCCTCGATCCCATGCTGTAAAGCTGATAAAAATTGATGGTCAAATCCTTAGAAGGCACAAGTTAGCATGGATCCATCAAAATCAATGAGCCTATCCAGATCAGGGCAAGCAGTGCTTGGCTGGAGGAGTTTATACATCTAAGACCTTTCTTTTTTCCTTAAAGAAAAATTGCATCTTTTCTATAACTACCAGTTCCACAAAGGCCCAGAGATCCATCCCTGCTGAGCTGAGGTACAAGCACCACTGCAGTTAATGGTTATTACATAAATTACTGCAGCCTGCAGGAACCATATCCATGGACTCAGACATCCTTGTCCTCAGCACAGAAGCAGAACACAGATTTTCCTCCAGAAAGCATGTAGTAACAGCCAACCAGGTGGATCAAGAGAGCAAAAATGTCACATAGCTCAGCATAGGTGCCATTTCTCTGGAGCCTAATCACTCTCCCATTTTCTAAAGGCACCACAGGAGGAGTATGGCAATGGTTTCACAAAAAACACCTTCACAAGAGAAAAACAGGAGACAGTAACAAATTTCAGTAACAGTAACAAATTTCAAAGTATTAGGAAAAGCTGTTTGATTTCTCGTCCTGCTCCCTGCTGTTCAGAAAACTGCTCTGTGAGCCTGGTGCGAGGTGTTTGTCCCTGTACTCAGCAGGAGAAGATGGCACTCCCCTTTCCCCACTGCACCACCACAGACTCCAGGTAAGAAGAAATTTCCTATCAATCTCCATAAGTTCAGGCAAGAGAGCTCAGGCCCTCCCCACCTGCCCTTCCTGAGCCCCAGGCAGCCAGGGATGCCCTGTGCCATGCAGAACAGGCTGGGAGCAGCACACGGGCACCAGCACAGGCTGGGAGCAGCACACGGGCACCAGGACAGGCTGGGAGCAGCACACGGGCACCAGGAGCAGCACACGGGCACCAGGACAGGCTGGGAGCAGCACACGGGCACCAGCACAGGCTGGGAGCAGCACACGGGCACCAGGAGGGGCTGGGAGCAGCACACGGGCACCAGGAGCAGCACACGGGCACCAGAACAGGCTGGGAGCACACACGGGCACCAGAACAGGCTGGGAGCAGCACATGGGCACCAGGAGGGGCTGGGAGCAGCACACGGGCACCAGGACAGGCACCTGAGCATCACCAGGCACAGTCTGAGCTTCCCTGCTGCTGAGAGGGGACATCACCAATCACTGTTTTCATTCTAGATTTCCCTTCCTCAAATATCAATTGTGACCAGCATTAAAATGCAGTTATTGCCATTTTTAATAGGAAATATTATAGCCTTATTTCTTCCCTTTTCTTGTCTTCCCTTTAGCAGAGGGAGAAATGCTGAGAGCAATCATAACTATCAGACTGTGACCCTGCGCAATTACAAGCTCCAGGTTAGATTATTTCACCAAGTATTGCTTTCCGCACTGGAGAAAAAAAAAAAAAACAAAAAAAACCAAAAGCCCAAACAATTTCTTAAATCAGCCAGCACCTAATAGGGTTCTCACCTTGAACTTTAGTTTGTAAGGCGTCTTGCTTGAGCTGGTGCCTCCGGGAGCTCCTCCCCTGCAAGGACGCCTGCACAGACGCTGGAATTCCGCAGGCAGCGCCCGGCGCCGCTGGGAGCCGCCTCCTGAGGTGGCACTGCCAGGAGCTGCTACACAAGGTGCCTGTCGTGCACCAATTAACAGCAAAACGCAACCTTTAAAATAACAGCTCTCCAGCCAGCTGATCTTACTGTGCGTTCAACTCCGCTGGGAGAAATGGGATCAAAATAGCGATCTCAAAGGGATTGTGGAAGGGAAGAAACCTTTGGAGTGTTTGTGGCTAGAGATGGCACATGGTACTGAATAAATATCAGAGGTTTTAATGCTAGCAAGTATTGATGTGGATCAGAAACGAAATAGAGACGTCAGCAGAATACAACAATCCACTGGAAATATATAAAGCAGCTTCCATACCAAATCTTGACAAAGGAGAAAGAGAGGCTTTGGCATGGGGTTTGTCGCTTTGGGGGGTTTTAGGGAAGCAGCTGTGTTTGGGGTTTGGTTTTGTCAAGGTTTTTGTTTGGTTTTTTTTTTTTGTTTTTTTTTTTTTTAAGTATATTTCTGTTGCACTGAGTTTTAAAGTTTTTTTAATAATCTCTAAAATCTTGTTATGAAAATACAGCCTTTGAGGGGCTGTGGGCACTGCCACTAAGCCTCATGCATGTCCTGGTTTCCTACCAGTTCTGAAACAGCTGCACGAAGCAATTAGTCCAAAAAAACTGAATTCATCCCCAGACCCAAATGTTTCAATTTTAGTCACATTAAACAGGTTTTAGAATAAAAAGCAGAAAAGTGTGGCCATCAAGACTTATGTAAGCAGAACGTGATTTAAGCAAAAAATAAGGCCAGGAAGGAGCAGCATAAAAGACCTGAATACCTTGCACCAAAATCAGCCCAGGACTGAGCCAAATCTATTCTCAAGCACAGCAAGGGAGGATGACCAGGAGACTGTGCTGAAACAGCCTCTGTGAACTGAATCACCAGCATGCACACACCCAGCCCAGCACAGCATCTGCTGCCAGATCCCACCTTCCCTCCAGCACACACATTCCAGTCAAGGTGCAGTACAGATTTATTTACATTACAATGCCTGCCCAAAGGTTCATTTTGCTAGTTCCACCCCTGGGAAACAT
Source organism: Agelaius phoeniceus (assembly GCF_051311805.1). Lineage (NCBI taxonomy): Eukaryota > Metazoa > Chordata > Aves > Passeriformes > Icteridae > Agelaius > Agelaius phoeniceus. The sequence continues at coordinate 13,839,178 of NC_135274.1, forward strand.
GAGCCAACATTGCCAGGTGACTCTAGCAGGCTGCTGGGGTGACTGTTCACAGCTCACACAGAGCAGCTCAGAGCTGGTGACCCAAAGCTGAACAGTTCTGTGCTCACTGAGAGCACAGGAGGGGATCAGTCCTGACACTCACATGCAGGCCACATTCTAAGATTTTTCGAAATCCAAGCTATTCCAAGATTATTCATTGATCTTCTCCACATTTAAAAAAAACTACCATTCAATATTCTGATTCTAAATTCAAACTAAATAAAACATTTTTTTTTACTTTTTGAGGGAAGGAAGAAAAGATAAATAGATAAGACATCCATAAGATTTAATGGCATAATGGTAACTCTATTAGGACAGCAAAATTAATTTCAGTTTCCCTGAGGTATCTTATTTTAATTAACAAATCCATGATCCTGCTCTATTAATTAGCATACTGAAAGAATAATAAGTTTTAGAAGAGCTTAGTTGTGATAAAGCTTTTCATCCCCTAAAAAATAACAAAAGGAACTAAGAACCTCAATCCAATTTGTTTTCTACGTTTAGTAGCAATGTTTTGAAATTCTACCTAATAGTACAGAATAACTATGAGTGTTTTCTTTTAATCTGAAAATGTTTTGGTTTTGCATTTTAGACATTCTACCTACTGAAGGCATAGGAGTGGCCCACTAAGTCATCCTTGCAGGATTCCAGGTAATTTTATTTTTCATATTATTTCCTATTGATAACCAATAGGGGAAACACATAGAATTTATTACAATCCTTATCTACTGTGGATTTTCCAGAAAAATAATGCAATAACAATTATCCAACTGTTAGCATCCCAACTGGGTCAAACAAACCCCAAGGAACTTATCTGGCACACCAGGCTACACAGTAAGAGTTTTGTGCCTCAGTTTGCCAGGACCATTCAGTGGGCACCAAGCAGCCACTTTACTACTGGTCCAATCACCCATTTTTATAGACATGTTCATGCATTAGTCTGCTTAAAGCAGATCTGGAAACCTGATTCTTTTTTCCAGGTTTGTTTTATATTCCTCTCTTCCCGTATCACAGGTCAATTACTGGCAAAATAAAAAAAAATAAAAAAACAACCAAAGCCACAACAAGTTTTTCATTTGCTCTTGATCCAAAAGCAACAAATCTGTACTTTTGATTCCTGCAAATCACTTTGCAGATTGCCTGTTATACCAAGTAAAAGAGGAAAATGTTAGCAAATCACCAGTGTGATTAGGTAAGCAAAAAAACCTAAGGAGAAAACTTGTGCATACATGAAAATGTAGAGATGCTCAGAACTTCAGAACTGCTTGTCCTGCAAAGACAGGCTGCTTCTTTGACCCAGCACCATCTGTAAAACAAATGAGAGCAAAAGTGAACACTAGGAGGTTGCATGTGCACAATTTTTCTAGTAAGTATGTCTTGACAGCATTTTGCTTTCAAACTCCCAGGCTGAATCTTTTCAATGTTTTACAGAAGTACAGAACCCGAAACAGGTACTGTGTAACAGAAAGAAAATTACTAAGAATAGAGTTTGTAGAAATAGGTGAATTACTTAAAAGTATGTGTTGTAATGGAAAAGCCGTGCGACCTTCCCCAGCCCGTCTGCCAAGGCTGCACATTCCCCTCTCCTCCAGCACTCACAGAGAGGGGAATGGCAGGAGCTGCTCTATTCCCATTACAAGATGCTCTGGTAGGAAGTTGGTCCTGCTGTCTCCCCATCTCAGCTCCCTCAGGATTGATCAGCTCCGTTGTACATCCCACGAGATGCCAAAGTGACACCCTGGTGCTCCCCTGCCTCTGATGTATGCAGGAAAATGACAGATACTGTCTCAGATATTGTCTCTAAGGACCTCACAGCCACGGACAGTTCATTGTCATAGACAACAACTTCTTGCAAGGCTGTCTAAATACTTCAGCTTTGTTTGCTTTATTTTTATTTTCACCTCCTTTTCATCACCATGTGGTCCATTGAGGAAGCCTAATTAGCATGTCCCTCTCATATCTTTGTTTTTTCTTCAGGCACCTAATAGCAATTATTGTCTGTGCTTATTTCCTACTGTTTATGTCCCAGGCATGTTAAAGAAGGATGATTGTCAGCAGAATTATTAACATGCCTTATCATCACTTTATTATGCATCTTTTTGAAAGGCTTTGTAATGTGTTTGGCAGTTCACTCAGAAAAATACAGAAGTTTAGAGAAACTTTCCCTTCCACACAAGAAAACAGGGCAGTGCTTTCAGAGATTCATTGCTCTAAAATTTTATCTTCTGAGAAGAATCTGAATCTTGGAAGACTGAGACCACAGAAGCAGGGAATATCCTTATTTCATATTTTATGTATTTTAATTAGGGCTTCTACATCTCAGGATTGATATTTTTGCTGTAGTAGGGACTGGCACAGATTGATTTTTTTAAGTAATTTTTCATTAATAGGAGTACTAAATTAATGCTTAATAATAGACTAAATAACATCTTAATTAGCCTGTGTTTGCCAGCTCTTATACTTCTCGAGTATCAGGTAATACAGAACCAGATACAAAACTCCAAGTCCCAGATTTGTTCAAAATAATCCCCCTCCTGCTAAACACACACACACCCTTTTTATGTAGTAATTATACTATTTTACTCTGATACTTACAGTTTGAATACAGGAGAAAGCCAGGGAGAGACTTGGCATGTCAAAACCAGAAAATGTATTAATTATAGCAGCAAGAAATGAGAATAATGAAATACTGGAAGAAATTCTGCTCTTGTTTATTGCAGCACCATAGTTTGTTCTGGTGACTAGTATATGAGTGTGGCATATATATATATATATATATACACAGAACTATACATTACATTTATTACATTTTATGGACTCCAACATTTGGTTAATGGTTACTAAATCTGGCATTTACAGAGACATTAGAAAAGATGGTATTTATTTGCAATTTTATTTCCCTCAGAGTGAAACATGGAATCTATACAGCTGTACAATGAAGATGATTAGAATTGCCAGAAATGAAGGCCTCCTGGGAAAAAAAAATATCAGTAGCATAGTTTAACTACATGAACCATAATTGCATTATTAGCTCTGCTGTGCTCTACCACAGGAAAGCTAATGACATGATTCTGAAGAAGCTTTATAGATTATGGAAAACTATATAACCTCTTGCTCTCCCATTGACAACACAACTCATTTGAGATCCCTGTCATTAAGGGAAGGAAAACTGTCTCATTTTTCACAAACCCTGTGAATATGTCTTTCCATGGATTTTAAACTTTAACTGTATATATGCCCATGGATTGGTAGCTGAAATAACAAATAAATACTTGTACAACCTTATCCATGGCAATTTTAGCTGGGAAATGTATTTTCAGTCCCAGTCCAACACATGATGACTGTTGCAGAAGGAGTGAGGAAGAGGCATTCCCTGCTCCAGGTATGGACTTGGCAGCACCTGGAAGGTAGCAAGAGGATCATGATCATAATAATTACTATATTATATTATTATGTATTATTATTATCATCATATTATCATAAACTGACAGCAGAAGGAATTGTCTGTGGCTTTTCAGAGTTCTGATTGTACTTACTGTTTAATCAGTCTGCATACCGTTTACTAGCAGGTGTCCATTTTAAAAGCAGAAGACCAAAATAATTTTCATTATGTTCTGACAACATACAACAGTTATTGCCAGTGAGTGACTCCCACTTTGTCCTTCCCAGCCTCCAGGTTGCAAACACATAAATACATGATAACCATGACTTTTTCAGTAATTACTGAAATAGAAATGCATAATCAAGGTTACTAAGTCTTGAAACACAAAAAGATCCAAGACACAATCTTCAAACACTGGGGCTGGGAGACATCTCCTCCATCACGTGACACAAAACCAACTTGCTGGAGTGTTTCACTTGAACACATTTGCTCCAGGACTCCTTGGAGACCTGCAACAACCCTCAGGGAGCCTTTCTCACTTTGTGTGTGCACTGATAGACACCTGTGGGTCTCCCCTGAGTTCCCCACCATACAAGGATCAGCTGGTTTTTTTTCACTGGGAAGGCTTAAAAGTGAATTTGTGAGCTCTGTGGGAACTGAAAGAGAACCAGCCTTGGGGTTTTTCCAAATCCACAGCTCAAAGGTGGGCACAATCCATTTAGTCCAGTTTAGGTCTTGGATCACTGCACCCTCCAGGTCAGGGCAGCCCAGCTGGGCATTGAGAGCTGGATGAGTATGACAATAGCCCTCACCCTACAGGGCTTGGACGGGCAGGTTTGCTCCTCTGCTGGCTCTGGGGCGCTGCTCCTGCCCTCACTGGCACCACAGAGGGACCGAGGGCACAAGAGCCAAGGCTTGCCTTTCAACGGGACATGGGCTAGCAGGGTAAAAAACCAGCACTAATTTATCAGCAAAGTGTCCTGTCACTATTTCCACATCATCTCCTGCATAACTCACTGCTGGGGCGATCCCCACTCCACAAACCTGCTGCGCCCAAGAGAGTGAAGGAAACCCTGCAGCAAGGGAATTCCGAGGGGACATTGCATCCGCAGCCCACGGCGGAGGAGAGCGCTGCGTGCCCGTGCCCGGTGCCCAGCACTGTCCCCGGTGCCCGGCACTGTCCCCGGTGCCCGGCACTGTCCCTGGTGCCCGTGCCCGGTGTGCCCAGCACTATCCCTGGTGCCCAGCACTGTCTCCGGTGCCCGTGCCCGGTGCCCGGCACTGTCCCCGGCGCCTGTGCATGCCCCCGGTGCCCGGTGCCCGGCGCTGTCGGTCCCGCTCCACGTGCGGGAGGATGTCGGTCCCGCTCCATGTGCGGGAGGATGTTGTGTCGGTCCCGTTCCATGTGCGGGAGGATGTTGTGTCGGTCCCGCTCCATGTACGGGAGGATGTTGTGTCGGTCCCGCTCCATGTGCGGGTGGATGTTGTGTCGGTCCCGTTCCATGTGCGGGAGGATGTTGTGTCGGTCCCGCTCCATGTGCGGGAGGATGTTGTGTCGGTCCCGCTCCATGTGCGGGAGGATGTTGTGTCGGTCCCGCTCCATGTGCGGGAGGATGTTGTGTCGGTCCCGCTCCATGTGCGGGAGGATGTTGTGTCGGTCCCGCTCCATGTGCGGGTGGATGTTGTGTCGGTCCCGCTCCACGTGCGGGAGGATGTTGTGTCGGTCCCGCTCCACGTGCGGGAGGATGTTGTGTCGGTCCCGCTCCACGTGCGGGAGGATGTTGTGTCGGTCCCGTTCCACGTGCGGGAGGATGTTGTGTCGGTCCCGCTCCATGTGCGGGAGGATGTTGTGTCGGTCCCGCTCCATGTGCGGGTGGATGTTGTGTCGGTCCCGTTCCACGTGCGGGAGGATGTTGTGTCGGTCCCGCTCCCTGTGCGGGAGGATGTTGTGTCGGTCCCGTTCCATGTACGGGAGGATGTTGTGTCGGTCCCGCTCCATGTGCGGGAGGATGTTGTGTCGGTCCCGCTCCATGTGCGGGAGGATGTTGTGTCGGTCCCGCTCCATGTACGGGTGGATGTTGTGTCGGTCCCGCTCCATGTGCGGGAGGATGTTGTGTCGGTCCCGTTCCATGTGCGGGTGGATGTTGTGTCGGTCCCGCTCCATGTACGGGAGGATGTTGTGTCGGTCCCGCTCCATGTACGGGTGGATGTTGTGTCGGTCCCGTTCCATGTGCGGGAGGATGTTGTGTCGGTCCCGTTCCATGTGCGGGTGGATGTTGCCATCCAGCGGCCGCTCCCTCCCTTACAGGGCGCTCGCTCCCTCCGCGCCGCCGCTGCCCGGGCCATTCCCCACCCAGGGCAGAACTCAGCTGCCTCCACATCACTCCTGATCCCAAGCGCTTTCCATCTCCAAAAAGGAGGAGGAAATTGAAAGCATCTAAATTAATTATCTGACCTATTTATTGATAAAATCCAGCCAGGTGTTTTTGCCTCTCTAGCTGAGGAGCATAACATATAATTCTGATTCTGCTAAGAGAAGGTATGTAGGAAAGCATTGCCCTTTAAGCTGTTGTACATACTGCCTTACAAACCATAGGGGGCATTATGTTACCATGGTTTGTTCTTCTCGTTTATCAAATTTAAATTATATTCTGCTATTGTCATATTCAGCCAGCTCTCAAAATCCCTGTCTTTACACCAATGCAAGAAATAAATGCAGAAAAATATGTTCTACGTAGTCTGCTGTTTCAAAAGTCCTTTTCAGGACATTCAAAGCATGGGATTATGTGTGTTCTTATCTGCAACTTCATTTAGATCCATTTACATGCTCTGAAATGTGCAGGTTAATCTGTAAAGTGTCATTAATCTGTTCCTGAGTGAATGTACAAAGAAAGCAATGGACTAACCTTCAGGAAGAGATGAAAAAGGTCATTTAACACTCCTGGGCTCTGCACAGCATGGAAGTATTCCCTCATTGTTTACTGGAGAGGAAATGCAACTGCAGGTTGCACAAACTAACAGGTCTCTAAGCAGTGCCTTCCACAAAGCTCTCCCAGTCTGTGCCCAGCTCAGCTCCCAGGGCCAGTGCCAGGTGTCCATGGAGGGAGGGTGAAGTGCTCATGGCTTCAGGTGCTCCCAAAGCACAATTTATAACTTTTGCATGTTTGCTGCAGTAAGAAGGTTTGAGGATCCTGCAAATGGCAGAAATAAAGGTAATTTCAAAACTGGCTCATAATTTTTGCTCGCAGGAATTATCTTTCAGGCAACAAGATGGAAAACTTTAAAGCACAGAAGTCACTGTGATTTATTTTGGTATAAAAAGCAGGTGTAAATTAGCAGGCTTTGTGTTGAATCTAAACTTATTTTGAACTTTAGTCTGACAGGAAAAGTTTAATTGAAGAACAGATCCTCATCTTGTTTCCTTTACTAAGAAATATAGAAAAAAGAAAAAGCAGATTTTGTAGATTTTTTAACAATATTTAGACCACTTCAGAATACATACCAACCTCTTAGGGTGAGATCTGATACCCTCTATGGTATCAAGAGATCTTCCCAGTTCCTTGTTCAAATAAAGGCTTGCCAAAAAAAAAAAAAAAAAACCAGAAGTAATGGACAAAACCTGAAGTATTAGGTTGTAAAATAGCATTGAGGCTTGGGTTTTGCAAGGGAAAAAAATGAAATATCAGCCAATATTATTAAGAATCTTTAGGAAATTTCAAGTTTTTAGTATTCATAAATTCACTGCTTATTATAGACTGCGATCCAGAGAAGAAGGATAATATGATGAGAAAGGCAGGAACATTTTGTGGTAAAATGTATTTTTCTGAACAACCAACAATTTGATACTAAGGTGGTTCTCCAGAACTGCCCTCTGTGTTTAATTCTGAAAGAGCTGGCATTTCATCATGCCATCCAGTTTCTCTCCCCTTCCTTTCAGCACAGAGACCCCTCAGATGCAGAAATGATGCACTGATGTTTCTTGGTCTCACATCTCAGACACTCAATGCTGCCAGAAAACTTCTGCTGCAGAGAACAAAGCCAGCTGCACCTGTCTAATAACAGAAACAGTGCCTGAAATCTCCCAGAGAAGGAAGGGTGGGTGTGCAGGGACAGCAGCCACCATGGGTTGGACAGCTCACAGCACAGGACAGTGATGCAGCACTGACCAGGCAGCAGCAGACATCCTCTAGTGCAGGAAGAGAGCCAGGAGCATTGGGACAGTGCTGCTTGTGCTGCTCAAAGTGACTGAACAAGGGGAGAGTTCAGTGCTCCTGACACCTACAGAAACACCAGCAGAGAGAGACAGGGAGATGGGGCCATCTGATGTTATAGTATTAGTAGAATACTTGCCTAATTACAGAGAGCCTGTGGCACTTGCAGGTGGAGATTTATCCATAGGTTTCCTATTCCTCTGAATGGAAAGTATTTATCCCTAGGTCTCCCATTCCTCTGAATGGAAAGCAGCAGGGGCTGGGCTCTTGGCATCCCATATAATGGCAGACACTTCAAGCAACCACCATGCCCTGGGCCCCATTTTAATTTTGGGGAAAGGATATGGACTCAGCTAGTGCCAGTTTTAGGGCTGTATTCTTTATTTTCAGAGACGCCACAGGACAAAGAGGAGATGAGCAAGGAACTCAAAGTTCCTAGGACTGTTGGCTATGGCACACCTGGTTTCTGGAATTTTCCCTTAAGATGTATTCCCTATTGAGTGTTTTTTACATGAGATGGTAAAAGAGATCTGTGCCATTTAAAATTCAGGACTCTAAAATACCAGCAAGTGCAAAGACAACTGTTGGTAGTTTGAAATAATAATATATGTCTACAAAAGCCTTCTTTGTTATTTTATTTATGCCTCAATTATATCACTTCTAAAAACACAGTTTGGAAAGAAGGGCACAGCTCAGTGCATATCCTTTCACCTCCTTCATGCATATGAGTACACAAAATTCACCTCAGGGTCAGAAATCAAATGGTTATTATGGCTTCAGAAGGAACATCACACATGCCGTGCTCTGTGGTATCTCACAATACAGTCTCTTCATCTCCTCAGTTACCATCCACTCTTTATTAATAAGCAGTGAGCTCAAACAGAACAAAGCTTTAATCCTATACTTCTTTTGAGGAGGATGGTGTGCTATCCTCACTTGTTACAGCCTTCTCTTAGTGGTATCCACATACCATACACTTACAGTGATATTTACTTTCTTTTCATTTCCATTTAAGAGTATATTTTTCCACATCTTCCCCAGTGTATTTTAATCACTTGTTGAGCAATGCTATCACAGTCTGACTGCCTTGGTGTTACCATGCTTGGTGAGCTGCCAGAGCTTCCAGCAATAACAAAAGCCAGTTGCAGCCATTCCTATTATTCTGGCTGCCACTAGGAAAAGCTGGCATGCTCACGTTGTCACTTTTGCAGCTGGGTGGCATATATGAGGTGTGTTTCATGTTTTCACAGCACTAGCTTGCATCACAGGAAAGCACAAAACTTAAATTTTAATTGGAATGATCATAGGTATCATTCTTGCCACTGTATATTATGTTAAGTTAATGAACTCAGGGAGATCCACTTGAACACCTCATTGCCATCAGCCCAATTCATTACAAACCTTATGCCTCATTTACATGGGTTCCTGGGCTCTTTTACTGGGGATGGGGAATATGCACCCACTGTTAGCAGCTCAACTTTCTTTCTCCCAATCACAAATTTTTACTTCTGACAGTCTGATGTAACAGGGGAACCAAAGAAGCATAAAAAGAATATACAGGACCTTAAATCAGTACTGTACAGTCAGGATTGGATGCTAAATATGAAGGAGGCATACAATAAGGTTTTGCAAAACTGGTTTTTGTTTTGTTTTTTTTTTTTTTGTGGTGTGGGGTGGGAAGGTTTGCTTGGTTTTGGGTTTTCTGATCCTTTTACCTGTATATTTGTCATGGGAGAGTGAGGCAGCTTTTCCTACCATTCAGCAGGACTCTGTAATTGTGCTTTCCAGCACACTCCATGCACAGGAGGGAGGGCTCCTACCTTGCAGTTTTGGTTCTTGTTTCCCTGCCCCCATTCTCCTTAAAGCTCATCTTGATTTAAAAAGAAAATAATCACAGCTGGTTTAGAGTTAAAATTAGCTTGAAGGAAAATGGAGCATCTCAAAAAGAAAAAAGGAAAAGCCACAGAAAAGTCACGCTCCCTACAGCTTTGTCTGAACAATCCCTTCTGTGAGTTGACTTAGGAACTCTCCCATCTCATTTTACTGTTGTGCCATATATAGGAAGCTACTTCTGAATGAGAACACACCTGTGTATTTTTATTTACTGTTACCACTTCAGAGCTTGTGTAAGGCCATTCCAGGGACAGGAGCAATGCTCTTTCTCTACCTGCTGCTTTTCCTTGGAGTTGTCAACCAGTCCACCTAGAAACTCTGCTCTTGCATAACTTACTTCTTTACTTCATTCATTTTTCTTTTTTTTATGAAGCCAGAAAACAGCTAATATTTTGTAGCTTTCATAATTTTTACATATGCTTCTTAAAAGTGAGCATTCAAAAAATACAACGGTGGAGAAACTCAAAGCTCCAAGGGCAAATTTTTTGAAAGATCAGTTCCAGGGAAGCATGCACAAAGTACAAAAACCTCCAATTTCGAGGTCTCTTCCATCAGAAAGCCTGACTCAAGCCCATGGTGTGACAGAATTAGCAGGTAGCCCATGCAGTGCTCCTTAGTAAGTCTGTCTGGGAATGATGAGTAGAACGTAGAGATCCTGATGACAGCATGCCTCCAGTAAATAGCTCATGTTAAATAAAGCTGGCAACTGCAAATCAACCAAAGAATATTTTGTTCCCAAACCCAAGAATTTTCCTTCTAGTTTAGTCAACTCAGGCATTGCCTTCTGATTTGCACATAGCTTTGTGATATCACTTTCTCCTCACTAGCCATTAATACATTAAAAATGGACAATTGCAATTAAGATCATCAAAATTCCCATTACAATATGGATCACATCTTTCTGTTCTGAGGATGAACAAACTGAAAAACCCAGAAGCATTAAAAGACCTCAAGCTCTTATCCCAACTCCCAAACTATATGAAAGCTGAAAAATTTGTCATGGGAGAAAAATATATTCTCTGGTGGAAAGCAGTGCAGCCTGTGACACTGCAGGGCTGAGAGCATGTATCTGTGCCCATGCAGGAGGCAAGTGCTGAACAGAACCCTGAGATATCTGAATGAACACCACAGACACTGTGCCAATACCCAAACCTCAGCTGCTGTCAAGTGCTCTGTCATCCTGAAAGTGACTCAGACAATCTCAAAGGATAGAGATTTTGCCATATTTTGACTTCTGCTAATCTTAGTGAGGCAACACCAATGTTTAATTCTCAAAAATTTCTTATCTGCCCACTCTTGCCCCCTTTGCAAGTGTTCTACAATGAGAAGATGAGAATATTACTTGGCTGTAAGAGAGTGGGTGGATAAGAGTAAAAAAAAAAATATTAAAATGGATGATGTGAATAATTAAAACCACTTTTCTATCTAGTGAAGGGACAGAAAGCAGCAAGATGAAAGTGAAGTCGCTTGTTTTATGAGTCGCCTGGCCAATCAATACCATCCGTCAGCAGCAACTGTATAAACACATCCCCTGAGCAGAGCCTTTGTAGAGCCACCTGCACCCTGCTCCACACTGAACCTCAGTGACATTTCAAACATTCTCACGAGAAGTTTTCTGCAGCACAACATACTGCAGGGTGAGCAAATTACTGGAACATATGCACTGGTTGTTTAGGATTTTCAAGCAGGGATTTGAGTTGTTGGGAGTTTTTCTAACCAGTGCTGCTTTTGAACATTTGAAACCCCATATTCACTTCCATCCATGTCCCAAACAGATTTGACAAAACTTCTGCACACTTTGCAGCTTGACTCACAACTGCCAAATTCGCCAACCACTGTAAATCAGTTTAGCAGCAGTGAACTCAATGGAGAGGGGTGAATTCAATCTAGCTGAGGATTTAGCTATTGAATTTTATAGCAAAAAAAAAAAAAAAAAAAAAAAAAAGGCATCTTGAGCAGTTATTTATTATTGGGCTATCAGGTTTATTTGGTTTTTGCAATGACAGAATCATAGGAGTGAATTGTCACTGCAGTAAGCAGGGGGTTATACATACAATTCTCATTAACAGTAGTATTTTTCTGGGGATTTTGCAATGCCAATGCCACCTAATCATTCCTAGATTTCATGCTTCTGCATGCACAAAGCAGAAGGAATAGGACTTAAGGAAGGTGAAGTGAAATTACTATGCCAAAAAAAAATCCCATCCTGATTTCATTACTGAACTTCACAATCCCCAAGCAATATGAATGATACTTAACATTTTACATTGTATTCAAGGCATTACCTTAAGCAGTCTGCTCTCAGTCTCCACGTTTGCTCTATGGGATGTTTCTTTAATATAGACTTTAATATAAAAGGTCTATTTTGAAAGTCTATTTAAAAGTCCATCTTTACATTAAACTTCTGCCAAAAGAAAATTTATTTATTAAAGATACTATTTACTCTTCTGTTTAGGCTTGAAATCAGCAGGTGGTTTTTGATTTCTTCAATGATCAAAAAACAATAACCCACAACTGCTTTAGTACGTGTGAATAAAAGGGAAAAACCACATTGCTTCAGTCTCCTCCTCATATTTTTTCATGGGTGCTATTTAATTTTTTTGCTCCATTCTCAAATGGTGTAGTGGTTGTCCAGAATCAGGGTAATTCAGTGTACAAAGGCAGAACAGAAATGAGAGCTGTGGCAGGAGTGATGCATTTCCCACTCGCATTTTTACTGCCCTCTCTGCCCAGTCCTACACATGGACAGTGGTGCTGTGGATTCACCAACATTAAACTGCTTCTTCTTACACAATACTGGCAAATTCCTCACCAAAACTTTTCAATCAATTGATTCTCAGGTACTAAATAGCATTGTCACTGACAGATCCTCAAAGTAGGTGACATTACAATACCAACAGTGGCACTGGGACATGGAGGGGACAGAAACCCAAGGAGTGAACACAGGCACATCTACCAAGCTTTCATGTGAGACTTCCACTATTTCTTTATCTCAGTCATGAGACAGCATTCATTAGTCTGTTCTCCCTCTGCCATCAAGACTGGGAGAAAAGAAAAAAACAAGCACAACCAAACTGTGAAAACATTCAGAATCAATTCTGGCAAAGGAAAAGGAAAAATTTCTTCACCTGCCCTGAAAATGAAATAAGCAACGAAGTATGGCATCAAAGTTCTGTAAATGAGATCTATTATTATGATAGAAACTGCTGTAGTTTCACAAAGCAGACAAAACATTTGATAACACATCTGCTTCCTAACAATGTGTAGTTTCACTGGAATTGAAATATTCCAAACAAAAGCTTGCACAAAGGGATATGCAGTACATCCCATATATTTCCATGGGAAATATTAAAGGAGTAAAGGGGGTTGAAGCATAAAGAGCATGACAGAAAATTCATTTTTTCCAGTAAAAGCCAAAGGAATTCATTGTCAATACAGTGAGATTCCAAAGCTCCACACAGACGAGTTAGGCAACCCTATGTGCCTTGCCTACACAAAACTTTTAGTGCAGTAACCACCTAATAATTCATTGGTAGATGTGTCAAAAAACAAACAAACAAACCCAAAACAAAACAGCCCTATAGGCAGAATATGTTAAGTCTCCTCATAAATCAGTAATTATCTTTCTCAGTGCACTTCCCAGAACAGAACAGCATTACTGGAAGCAGTGGCTAAGCAAATACCTCACATTCCAGCCTCTTTCTGACCTTACCAAAAGTATAATACAGCATAACAGTTTTGTTTGCTTTTTTTTTTTAGATTTTTTGCTTGCAAAAATATTGTGAAAATGGCTTACTGATATTTAGAAGAGCTTGTATTTTAGCTTGGGAGTCTTTGAGCAGTGGCCATCTCTTTATCTGGGACTTGGTGGTGGTCACCTGTGCCAGCACCCAGTGGCACACATGGAGAGCCTGGATTGTCCTGCTGTGTGGTTGGATGGTAGAAACAGCACTGGCTCCAGAGAAATATTCCCCTGCAAAACCTGTTCTTAACTTTCCACTGCAGAGCTGGGGATTTCTCAAAATCTTATGTTCTTCTAATGAAATAAAATAAGCATCAGGAAAAAGCACTGAAATATATTTTTAAACCAGAATGAATTCAAAGGTGCTGCTGTCAAGATCATACACCGCGCAATACAGAAATGCGTCTTAGCTGATCACATCCCACTGTAGTATAAAATAATTTTGAAAAGGCACCTTTTTCTGTCACCTTGTCTGACAAGCTTTATGTATTTTATTTGTATGCAAGTGAATGGCAGTTTATTGTGTCCCAGGGGATGAAGTATTAATGATCATTTGCTCCCTGCTGTGTGGCCTGTCATAATTTTGAAGAAAGACCGACAGAAGTAACAACCAATCAGTCTGGTAATACTCACCTGACAGTGGCCACTCAGTCCCTTTTAACCAAGGTCCTTTGCCAAACCCTTAGGTAATTTTCATTTTAAAAACACAATTTTTGATAGCATCTGCCGATTGCTAGATAGGAGCAGACTAAACAAACTGAATATTTCTTTTGTGCAGCTGTCAGACTCCTATCTCAGCAGGTGTTTTCTGGAAAAAAAAGACTTCCAATCTGAAAGCCCATTTTGGTCAGCAAGAATCAATCTCTAAAACATTTGGCAATTTGTTATATCAATATCTTAACATGGTGAATTCCTTACAGCATATAAGAATTAAATCCAGTTCTGACAAGTAAATAGAAGGCAGAATTTTTTAAAATGATAGTACAAAGTCAAGTGTCAAAAAATCCCACAGATTTATACAATGTGTTGTCATTCATTTCTCTCTTCTCTGCAATGCTGCCTGCTTCATTTTACCTCGAGGCTTGTGGAAAAACCCAGATAAAGACAGTTGTTACCAACTCTGACATGGAAATAACCCTACATTTTATTAGTCATTTTATATCATACGGCCTCACAGTAGATGCACTCTGAGCTATCAAAAAAAGTTTCAAGGAAATAATTTCTGAGTGTTTGCAGAGAACAGGGTACAGATGATTATGGAGAAGATTAGCAGATGTTGGTATCGACAGGCAGTTGCCATGTCCCCCACAAAAAGAGCTGTGCTCCTTTCCAAGCAACTGCTTTTCATTCCTGTTCACACAGAAACAATATGGAGTCCCAGCACCCCTGCAATCTGCCTGAAAGCTAAATACTGATATAACTGATCTGGGTGAAAAACTGCTATTGGGGAGGAGGGAAATTAAAAATATGTGTGTGTGTGTGTGTGTATCTACACATATTAAAAATATGTGTATGTGGTGTGTGTCAGTGACAGGTGCACATCAGCTTGAGGCAAACCCTGCCTCCTGGGTGACAGATAGGTTGTGACAAGGTGTGACACGGCTGATGGACCCTACCTGGAGGAAGCAGCATCACCCACTCCCTTCCCAGGGTGTGCTTTGGAGACCTAATGACAGCCAGTATCACTCAGGTGTTGCAGCAATAACATTTTGATGGAAATTAAATAGATACATTGCATCAAAGGCATTTGTAAAATGGCATAAGAAAGGGAAAGAGACTTGTTTGCTGCCTGCTGTTCTTTATATGCAAATCTTAATATATTACATGGCAACATACTTGCCTTGCATAGCCACATAAATGTTTTACTGTTTTATGAGATGTTTGCAATAAATGTGATTGATGATGATTTTTTTTTTCATAATTGCCTATTAGAAATACACTATTTTGGTGACAAATCCTTAAGGGATATCTCAGTTTCAAAACTGAAGAGAATCAGAAGTACCTGTGCTAGGAATGGGGTGGTGCTGCTAACAAATGTCAAAAGGCACATTCAATCTGCTGGTTAATTTTACTCATACATTTCTTTAAGCTTGTTAGCATCCTTTCCAGGTTTACTGAGTTTTGCATTTCAATCAGATACAAAGATGTATAAAAATACTGCTACCGTACCTTAGGGCAGGCAAATAGCTTTAAGCTACACACACAAATAGTCACAAGGGTGAATAGCTATAATTATATTGGAGTGCATCCAAGAAACCAGCTATTCTGTTTATACTTCTTGCCTCTTTGAATTTATGTGCACTTCAAGCAAACATACTGTAAACCAATTTTAATACTAAAAATGTTGACCTTAGAATTACAGCTTCTTGACTATTTTTCATACGGTTGCTGTTGTGCTGGAAAAGATGTAAATGTCTGGATAAAAATTTATAGCAGGAAAACTGGACCATTTGTAAAACAATCTTGGATATCACTAATAGTCACTTTAAATGCAGCAATGCTAAAGATCTTTGCCCTACAGATTTAAAGCCAAATCCTGTCCTGAGCAATTCTGAAATTGATTGAGGTGCACAAACAGAAAGAAACCAACTCTATTATGCTGAGGTAGGCAGGCATTTTGAAACCCTGGGTATCTGCAGGTTTCTTCCAGCACAAGCCACATCAGAGCGTGGAGACAGCTGCACGAATGCTCTAAAGGTCATCCATGGATTTGCACTCATTAGTGGCCCTTGTAATTTATTTGTCAGGGGTTTGGCTCCATTGTTTACTTTAGACCTCTCATATGTATTGAGGAAGTGGCAGGAAAGCAGGACTAGAGCTGTTGGCATGAAAAATATGAATTATCTTCCCAGAGTATATGCAACTATATCCCTGTTATCCATGTCCTGGCCACATAAAATCAAAGCCACAGCACAGGCAAGCTTATGTTTGTGTGTGCTGCTGAGCCCACTCCCAGCCACAGCTTTGCTTTGGCTTCTGTGGGGACCTAGAGCTTTGGTTTTTGCAGCATTAACACATGAACAATGAGAACTCTTTTTGTACCACTTTGAGTTCTAGCAAAACTGCCAGGGTTACACTACTGCTGATGAAAATGCATCATCCACTCAATTAGCAGTGCCCACAAAATATCAGTAACATATCAAGGAAATCAGCTGGCAAATATAATACTCAATAAGTATGCAAATAATCACTTAGGACAGAAGAATCTTCTGCAACATTAACTGACAAAAAATTAATTTGTTATCATTTATCAAGCTTTTCAAATACATACATAGTACAATGGACTTTTTTGAGTTAAATTATAGGAAAAAAAATAGCAATTGTAAGCTAGTAAATGAAGGGAACCAAACCCAGGACTTTCACATCTGTGAATTATTAGTCCCAGATTTCCATAACAATACATTTTTTTCTTCTAGGTTAATTGAATTAAGAGGAAATTTGTCCAATTTTTTGCCAAATAAATTAGATTTAATATATTAACTTGGGAAGACATCAGAGGAAATTTACTGGGTTCATTAGGCTTAGGAAATTAAGTTACAGAAAATTGTGCTTCCTTGTAATGGACTTAAGCAGTAATATTTAGCAGTCTGCCAAAGATACACATTTCTCATACAAAATAGATATAATCTGAAAGAGCCACTATTTCACAGCACCTGCAGTCATGATTTGTAATGGAAAGATTACTCCTACTTCTAAAACATCTAGAGAACTCTACAGAATGGCAAACAATGTTAATTATAACCACAAAAATGAACCACTTGCCCATTGTTAGGGGTAATGGCAAGGAGAGGTTACTCTGAATAACCAATAAAACCTGGGTAACCTGCAGAAGAGGTCCCAGGCAGACACTCCAGACTGGGCAGTGGCTGCACCATTCCCTGCTCAGCTGTGCCCACCCTCAGCACCACCCAGGCAGGGCAGGGAGCTCCCAGTCCAGTGCCCAGCCCAGCCTCTGCGTGGCTTCTCCGAATTCACAGGAAGATTAATCCACAGCCCAGACAAAACTGCTGTGGTAACAGCATGTACTGAGGTACAGAGGGGCAAATTTGTGACTTGGGAGGTTTGGGATAGATATATTCTGGTGGAATGCAGGTGTGCCCAGGAAACGTAGGATAACACACACAGCATTTCATGGAAGTGCTCCTACAACGCTACCTTGAAGCATTTTGCAGTGACAAGTTAAGCAAGGTGCTCCCTCCATAATTCCCCACGGAGAGAAGCAGCCCAGGCAGAACTATTCTGTAGAAACTCCTTTGTGAGTACATTATCTCCTATTAAAAAATAACCAGGTCAAAGAAACGAGAACAGGTAGGAAATAATCTTCAAGTCTTGTAAGGAGGGAAGGACCAAACCCTTTTCCAAATGAGCCAAAGAAGGAACCCTTCCCCTCCCGTGGCTGTATCCATGGCTGTGACAGCCCAGAGCTATTCCTAACCTGAATCAGGCCAAGGAGCTCAGTATCCTATGTGGTTACAGCCATTTCTGACAGCTCAGAGGGTACAACAGGAGAGACATTAAAACCTCTCAATCTAATCCTCAACCTGAATAGGAAGAGAAGAATTCAAGATGCTGAGTTCTCCTCCTGAGCAGGATGACACAATCACCTGGGTTGTGACCTTTTAGGAGAGCACTGTCAAGTCTCATTAAATTCCATCCTAGAGGTACAAAGATTTTCCAAAAAGTATTGGCACAACTGCACCACATTCCTACAAACGCTTGATGTTTGAAAAGTTACCTATGGCATGAAATTTTAAAAAGGATTTAAAAATTCTGAAATAGAACTGCCTTCTGCATGAAACAGAAACTAAAAAGGTTTGTCATGATCACCCTTAATTCTAACAGGAAGGATATTACTCAATATGAGGTCCTCCCTACCAAAGCAATTTATTCTGTCCACATGAAGACTGATCTGAGTGAGAGAACAAAGTGGCAGCCTCCTCATGATATCGCATGCGCAGTTAGAACTCACGTGAAATGTAGTCTAGTTTGTAGCTAAATTTGGCCAAAATACCACAAATTAAAAACTTCTATTGGCAAAAAAGCACCAAGGGTTACAACAGTAGTTTCTTAATCTAAACACTTCAACAAATTGGGGTCACACATTCACTAAAAACCTATCCCAAAAGAGCACTGCAGACTCCACAGAAAATCCTCACTCACTACTGCCTAAATTCACCCACCCAACTTCAGTAACGATTCCAAAACAGGGAAAGACACAACTTTTTCAGAGGGAAAAATAAAACCATCTCCCAGTAACTGAGGGGCCTTACAGCAGAGCTTCTCAATGGCCCCCGAATAACTGACAGCAAGGCTGCTCTGGAGCACTATTGCAGAGCCTCGCAGCAAAAGGGGATGGAGCAAGACAGACCTGTGCCACTGCACTGGGGTGGGTGCTTGTGGGCAAACATCCCCTTCTTCCAGGGATATAGCAAGTGAAGTAACTGGAGTTGTTACTACTACCCTGCTCTTTGCTCTCCTTTCTTCACACAAATTGTCTTTTGCATCTTATTGCTCTCCCAGTTAGCAAGCAGATAATTTGATTTGCAGAAGAACGCACAGAGGACTCCTTAAGTGACTTATTCCAAACTACTGGCACTAACAAAATAACACTTCCATGGGCAACCTCAGCTCCCAGAAGGGTTTGTGTGATCTTGCAAGGATCAAGCAAATAGCACTTCATCAGAGGTGCATAAGATGGCATTTAAAGAAGTGAATTGAGCCATGAATTTAAAATTCTTTATTTGGTAATAATCAATAACAATATTTTGATGATTGAAATATTCTGTTATGTGATACTGGTGTAACTGCTAAACAACAGAGCAGCAGAAGTGTGGCTTGGGAGGACCCCTTTTTTCTTGTCTCCCTCAGCAGTATTTCTAAATATTATGTTTGTATTTTGTTCCTATTTTCATCATTGCCTTTAGGCATAGGCTGCTGGATGTAACCTCTGAAATATTTGATATCTAGAAGTGTCTGCTTTAGGAGATGAACAAAAATGGGTGAGAATTTCTAGCTTTCTTTCAAATTCTGGCATTGAGAACTAATGTTTGAGAAGAATAAAATGAGAGGCAACAAAGGTAGTATATTATCCCTTGTGGCTGTAGGCTCAACTCAGTCATATTCCATAGATATGCTTTTTTATTTTAAATTATAATAGATTGATTGTATGGCTAGAAAGCACAGGGCTGGAAATGTTTTTATATTTAAAACTACTTCACCCAGCAAATAAAAAAATATTTTATATCTATAAGGGTGCAAAAGCAAGTGTAACAACAGAATGGGATTTTCTAGGAAGACAACGAACTAAGCAGAAGTGAAGGCCAAATTCTGGTGTGAAGCTCTGCAATCCTCTTTTTCTCTTATATTTCTCTTAAAATGTTCAAAAGAGTCAAGATAACACAGGTGCTTAGCAACCAGGACTATTCTACTAGGATATCTTGGATATTTGACCATCCTAGGGTAAGGATGCTGCTGCTGATTTCCTCCACTTCTCCTGTGTCTAATGATTCCCTTCCCCACTTCAAAAGGACAAGGGTCTAAAACAAGTATCTGGACCATGAATAAGCACCAGGGGGCTTTGTGTAATTCCTTAGTGTCTTGTGCTCAGATAACAAATAACTGGCAAAGAACAGCCCAAAAAAGGAACAGAAGGGAAGCCAACACGGGGTGGGGCATTTTATAATGGGGCTGTATTTTGGAACCGGGCAGGTACAAACTCCTTAACTGGGAGACTGCTCAAGTAAATTAGGATGTGCATTGAACTGGCTCTTTGAAGAGTATTTCCTGTCCCATCTACCACAGAGGGAAGAGGTCCCTTCCTGCTTCTCTGATCCAGCGAGAGACAAAGTTTTGTACCTTGCTTAAGACACCCAGTAAAGAACTCTGTTATTTTTTCAGCTAAAAACTCAAAAGAAGGTGCATGCTTACAAGTGCCAGTTGCACTGCTGAACTTTGTGAAAGGCTTGCTTGAAACTGCTTAAAACACCAACTTCAACCCATATAAAATATCAGCTCTTCAGCATTTACTCCTAAAGCTTATACAGCTGGGACTTTGACCTTAGTGGAGCAGATGGTGTACATGGCTTAGCATGTATTTCCAGGATCCACAAAAATGAAAAGCACACAACCATATGAACTTTTTTATTATTACTCCTTGTGGCATCAGCGGTTGGTTAGGGAGAAAAACAAGACCTAAAGATTCAAATTTTCTAGACATTTTAGGGGTGTCCTAAAATACATACTGCAGACTATAAAACCATCCTTTACATTTGATGAATACACTTAGAAGTGACCATCTGGAAATTATCAAAATTCACAGGAACTAGAAAATATATATATACACAGTGTGGTTTCATTATTCCCCACACTCCCACATCAACTCCCATCTTTAGAAAGACAGAACTGCTCATTTATTTATTTTTAAAATTCTTGAGCAGATTAAACTCTTAGAGAGGATGACTAGAAGAAAAACATAATGAACCAAAGTGGACAATAGGGCTTTTCTACTCTTGGCCATCTCCTCCCCCTTCCTGTACCGTGTCCCTGTTACACAAATGCCACTGTCCCAATGCACTGGACAGAGGCTGTCCCCAAATGCCACTGTCCCCATGCCCTGGATACAGGCTGTCCCCAAATGCCACTGTCCCCATGCCCTGGATACAGGCTGTCCCCAAATGCCACTGTCCCCATGCCCTGGCTACAGGCTGTCCCCAAATGCCACTGTCCCCATGCCCTGGATACAGGCTGTCCCCAAATGCCACTGTCCCCATGCCCTGGCTACAGGCTGTCCCCAAATGCCACTGTCCCCATGCCCTGGATACAGGCTGACACCATCATCCCAGTGAGCTCAGTCTGACACTTTGCTGATAAACCTCCAGCAATCTGTGGCCTAATGAAGGCTCTGCTTTTTCTCCCTCTAATTATCACATCTTTATTGACATGCAATGGGAGGCATGACTCAACCTCCCCACTCCAGAGCTCTCCTAAGCCTTTTTTCTTTCTACTGAGGTTTACAAAATGCCTGGCACTATTGCAAAACATCAGCTAAGCCAGTGAAAAGTATAATTTCAGTTTGGGGCTGTCTTTTACTGGAATGAAAAAAAAGACCAACAGTTTTCACACAATTACCTTAGGCCTGTGGGGATTGATTCATTAAAAAATAACTTTGTGGCTTCCATGGTTTGATGCCAGTAGAATCATTAAAATAATGTGTCTTATATTTCTTAATATGAGAATTCTCATTAACATGATACATCCACTATTACCATATTCATCTCAAATTCAGTGCCAACAATTTCCAGAGTGATTTCCCATATAAAAAGGGTGATTGGAGAACTAATAATTGAAACAGACATTAACGAAGACAGTTTGATTATTAATAACCAACCTGGGCACCTTCCTATGGTAGTTTAAGTATGAATTGATTTTCTACCTGTAACATGTATTTTTCTATGAAACTTTGAAAATAAATCAAGAAAAGCCAAAACAGCTACTGTAGGTCAAATTGTACGAAAAAAGTTTTTTCCTACTTTTATTTTACTCTTTAAAGGAAGACTGAGTATTTCAGGTAGTGTACACCAAGTAGCTTTGCTTAAGACACTGTCTCAAGGTTCTGTAAATTTTTAACAGTGCCCTTTATAAATGTTTCAGGGCTATAGAAATGAGACAGGCCTATAAGAAGTTTAATGGGTCCCTGTTTAGCCATTTGTAATGGGGATTTAACTGCTTTGTTTGTGAGCTTCAGCCAAGAAAACAGATTACCTTCATCAAGTACTAATACTCCAGAGTCAATCTAAACTCTGCTCAGCTATGGAAAGGTATCATGGGATGTCAATAAGTATTATAAACACTAATCCAGCAAACCTGTCAGCTGCTTTATAAAAAAAATTATATCTAAATTCAAGCTCCAAGTTCAATACTGCTCTTCCATGTCCAAAGCCTTTAAAACATCGTGATGGATCATCAGAGACACATTTCAAAACATTCCAGTCATAATTTAAACCCTTGCAGGGAAAGTGATGTTCTCTCAGCAGTAGCAAGATAAAGGCATGCATTAAAGATTAACTAAAATAACAATTTTAAGGCCACAGAAATGACATCATATCCACCATTTCCATCAAAACAACTTCCTCCCCATATTTGTTGTGTCCAGCTCACAGGAATGAAGCTGCTGCCAGCAGAGAGTAGAACCACAGCTCAGCCCAGCCAGAGCATCCATGGGCAAGTCCATGCAGGATTTATTGACACAACTCCCTGTGAGCCCCCTTGGCTTTGCTACAATCAAATCTTAGATAACAGTACATGGGAGTCCAGAACAAAAGTCTGGCCCAGCCTCCTCTCCAGATCTACTTGCACAAGGACAGGGACTCTGCTTTGCTCCTGCACGCCCTGGCAAAGCCAGAGCTGGCTGCAAGGACAGCTGGTGCAGGATGCACTCAGAGCCTGTGCTCCAGAGGGGAGAGAGGGACAGAAACCCTGGAGCAGCACAAGCCAAGCCAGTTTTACCCACAGGACCCTTCCAGCAGCAATCATCTCACCCCTGCTTTTGCCTTGTGGACTACAAATTCCCATTTCTCCTTCAAAAGTTGTTTTTCCATAACCCAAGCAGAGGAATGGTTCATAGCCAGCAATCTTATCTTTTACTAGCACAGCTAATCCATGTGGGATGAGAGAGGAGCTCGGGGCTGGTAGCAAGCAGCAGCAGCACCTCTGCCAGCCAGGAGTGCTCCTGGCACAAGCTCCATGGGCAGCCTTTGCTGAGGTGCTGCTGGGGCACAGCATCAGCCTCTGGAGGAGCTGGCCCAGCAAAACACTTGAGCTCACCTTGTTTTCTCATTGACTCCAGACAGACAGCAAATGTGCCTTAGCAGTCTTTTAGACCAGGGACAACATCACTGTGCTCTGGCAGATGGAGCCCAGCCAAAGAAATTCTGCAGTGCTGCTGCCTGACACAAGCAGAAATACCCTTTCCTTTCTTCAGAGCTTTCAATCTAGTACCTTTTATGACCATTAAAGAAAAATTTAAAATAAAAAATGGGAAGTAACATCTCACAGGCTTTATCCTTCAGTTCCACCTCTTTGCCAAAAATAATGACTTACTAAATATTTGTAATGGCATTGTCATTTTCCTAACACAAGCTCTGTTCTCAAAAACTTTGGGAAGCTATAGCAGGCTGCTGTAATATAACTGTCGTACTTAATACACATTGTGTGCTTGGTAGTAAATATTCCTATGAAGAGGAATGTTTAGTGAAGAAAAAAATCATAAGAGTTATATATGATTGGCATATGGAAAATATAAACAGAACACCATTTGCATAAGAGTACATTAGGAGAATTTCTTTTATGTTTATTCAACAAATGTTTCCTAAAAGGTTTTCCTCCAAACCAAGCAATTTAATTTTCTTTTTAATGTTATTCTCAGTGGTTATAAACTTAATTAGCTTCTTAAGCTTCACATTTATTTGCATTTGAGATAAATGTAATTTCTTCTTGGTATAACTTTTTGAAATCAAAATATGGACTAAAAAGGTGCAAGTTTGATTAGTGGAACAGATACTGTAGCAAGTAATCATAGCAATGAGATGTTAATTGGTGTCTGGGTGGTTCTATTCATAGCAACAATAGGCCATAATAACACCCGGTGTCCTCTACTGTTCAACACTATTTTGCCTTCTCATTTATCATACTGACAATTATATTGTTCTCGAATTTCCTGCCTGTCTTAACAACAGAAAGGTATATAAAATGAGTCAGGCATCTGTGATTTTTTTGAGGCAGATGAAATCAGAAGGAATGTGCTGTAGTTTAACTCCTCTTTCTTTCTGGAAGTTCGCAGCCTGAAACAAGTCTAATCTTTTTTTTCCACAAATAAATGATAAAAGAATACTTTTAAAGCTGCATTTGGGTGGGTTTTTTTCCTCTCCTGAAAATTGTGCTCCATTATTTTTGTGCTCTGTATGTCCCCTAACAGACCTAGGGATTGCAGTGGTACTTCACCCAAGAGAAAAGGGATCAGGATGTGTCCCAGGGATACTCCTGCTCCCCTTCAAACTATGCACAGTGAAGGACATTTGGGGCATGACACAAAATCTCCATCCACCAGCCTAACTGCTTCTACTTTTGCTTCTCTCTGGCTGTATTTTCCACCCCCATCACATTTTCTTTATTTGAGCAGAAAGGTTTCCACTGTTGAGTTTCTCTGGTTAGAAACTCAACTAGTAGGACTCCTAAATGTAGTTGATTTTCAATTAGACATCAAACCATCATTCACGCTTTAAAGCTTAAGCACATAGGCAGAACAGGTATCCATGCTTGATTTCTACCCAGTTTTGTGGGTCCAACAGCAACATCATTCATTCCAGGTGGTCCCAGGAGCACAGGGGAAACATTTGTCCATGGGTTCACGTGAGCAGACAGGTCAAACCATAGACAGCTCTGAGAAGGACAGCAAGGGCAGAATGAAGAAATCCAAGAGCCCAGGAAAGCAGCACCCATGCTGCAGTTGCTCCTTCATTGATATTGTATACTTTAATTTTTCACTCATTATTTTAAGCTGAATGTTATTTCTTTCTTTCTTTTCCTTCACTTCCATCGTCAGAGTTTCCAATTATGTGGAAACTTATGCTTAACTACTTTAATTCCTAGTTCCCCTTGCCTGATATTTGTACTATTTATCTCAAAAAAGCAGATTTCTTCATTTAGGTAATTTCATTTCATTGACAGTTCTGTTTTTCTCTTCCTAGCAGAAATCTGGGATTCACATTAACTTACCTTCCTTGCCATTTTCTGCTAATAGCATTTCCCTCAGTAAGCCACCCATACCTCTGGGTCAGAAGCCTTTTCCATTTCCCCTCAGAATTTTGCTATTTAATTTATCTGAACATCTGCTAATTTTGAGTTGTACTTCATAGATAGCAAGTCATGGGAGAAAACAGCAAGTTACTGAAATCCAGAAAAAGAGAGAAAAAGGACAGTCTTGCAGCTTATTTCAACTTCACGAAACAAAAGCCAACTTTACATTTAAGAAAAGAATAACCCACTTTATGCTGTAATGTGCATAGTGTTTGCTTAAGACATGCAGACCATGAAATTATACTAAGAGCTGTGTTAGGAACTTAGTGATGAAACCACAAGTTCCTTCTTCTTTTTAATGGCACACATCATTTTGCTGGATTTAAACGTTTCCCTTCATTCTGAAAGTTCTCCTTTCATTCTATACACAGTAAGATACATCCAAAGCATTAACTGGCCCATTAGACAATGCACCTTATTTGACTGCCAGACAGGGAAAATTAAACTGTAATAGAAAAGGAGAGGACAGACTTAATCTCAAAAAGTTTTGAGTAGATGAAGTCTGCTTATCAAGAGTTCCGTAAGTTGCCCTTCCAGTTCACTACGTGGCCACACTTCACAAACTCTTCCAACGAGCACTTTGTCCTTAAATAAACAACCCTAGGTAGATAAATGAGAGTTCCTGCACAGAAATCCAGTGGCAAGTCACTGATGCCTTTATCAGAAAAGCAACCTTCAGTGCTGCTGGAAATATCAAGTTCAGAGACAACTCCTCTTTGATATTTTTATTTCTCTTCAATAAATAAAATGGTGGGTGATAAATGGGTTTTAGATATTTTTGTCCAACTTGTATATCAAGGATCCATACTCTCCTCATGGCTGCTCAGCTCCAACATATTCCAAACCCAGTGTCACCCAGACCATAAAACCACCTTAATCTCCTAAATAAAGGAACAATATACCTAATGTAGCTTTCATCACTTCTGTGAACTGCCTGGAAGCAAACAACTCCAGCATGTAAAACAGGTTCCTGATCCTCTGAAATTGATTGAATAAAACAATTACAATCAATTAACACTCTTCAAAGTGTTGCAATCCAAAGAATGAAATCAGCCTGATGACCTTTAGCATTAAGACATGCCAGAACATTTACATATTAAGTTCATATTTAAAAAAAGAAAATAACCTTCTATTACTGCAAGCTCTGATCCTAAGCTGATGTGAATAAATAAACATGAATATATTGAAACACCAGGGAGTTCAGAAACTTCAACCAGCTGAGAATGGAGCACTCCAAATGCTTCAAGAGAAAAGTGCCTCAAAGGAATAACTGAGTATTTAACATAAGTAAAAGTGAAAAATGAGACACTGAACTACAACTGCACTATGAAAAAATGTGGTAAAAAATATTATGTAAATATTGTAAGACCATGAAAAGATGGACAACAGATTCAGCTTCTATACACCCAATGTTCCTCATCAGAAACCCTTAAGAGCAGGGAGGGTTCCTTGATTTTAAGGAATGTGAATTGAATCTTCTTCCATATAAGCAATTTCTAAATAGTTTCTCACACACACATTCAGAGTAAAGTGATCAGTTTGATTACAGCTGCTCCCAGGAACTTACTGCTCTTCCTTGATGACCTCTGTTGATAAATGTGCTGACTAAATTTAATCTGATTTTTTATTTTTGTTTACTAAAATCAGGTAATAGCTTAGCATAAACCTTTCTCTATACCAAAAAGTTAACTTTTTAAACTTGTTTCAAAAATATCTCCTTTCAGAATAGTATAGACAATTTCTTTAGAAATTTAACACACATTGTGTTGCCTTAAATACTATTTTCACTTGCTTCCACATTTGGTATACATTGCACAAGAGATTATTAAGGAGGCAGTGAATTATTTCAAGGTTACCAAGGCTCTCACGTCCATCCCATCATTGCAGAGTACAAATTCCCACATAATTTATAGTTCTGTGACTGATTATACAAGGCATAAGGATCTAAAAGTTATTCAGTTATTAACAATTTAAAAGTCTGGCTTAACTCACTGATGAGAGGCCAAAGCAGAGACACCTGGCAGTACAGAAAGTGTTTTACATGCAAATTTCTGTGACATTTTCAGCACCAAAGTGAAAAAAACAAAACATGGAGTTTTCAATCATGCATGGAAAGGTATTGTTTGACTATATCTAAATCTTGCAGAGCCACATGAGGGAATTTTACCTCAGATGTTGCATTGCCTGTCATTTACAGCAGTGAATACTGCAGATTCATCAGAAAGAGGGTTAAAGAAAAAATTGGAAATAATAGCATCTCACAAGTTGGATCACAATGACCAATTTCACTTGCATGTCTGGTAACCTCCAAGATACAAGTGTCAGCATTCATTAGCTGTTTATGACAAAAGAATGTTTCTCCAGTACTGTAACAACATAGAACACATTTCATCTCTTCCTTGCAGAAAAGGGCATTCGTAGTCTTGCAATGTGAACAGTAGGAAAGACTTGCATAACTCAACCTTGTTTTATTTAAGAGTGTGTTGGAACTGAAAGGTAGAGGGTAACATGGAAAGAGTGATTCTGATTGCACACTGTCTCCAAAAATGAAGCATTTCACTCTGGATTAGATATATAATCTCACCCAAGATTTATGAGGGTGACTGACTGTGGAGAGGCAGGGCTGAGTCAACACTGTTTCACTGGAGGCCTCTGTATCTGTAGGTTAGACAATGCTTGTTCACAATATAGTGG
This sequence comes from Agelaius phoeniceus, assembly GCF_051311805.1. Lineage (NCBI taxonomy): Eukaryota > Metazoa > Chordata > Aves > Passeriformes > Icteridae > Agelaius > Agelaius phoeniceus. The sequence goes on from NC_135274.1 coordinate 13,866,992, forward strand.
CAAAAATACCATTATTGCTCAGAGGATGGATGTGTCAGGGCTGGCTGAAAAGATGCTCATTTCTGTTCCCTTCCTACAATCAAAACCGAGAGCCTCACAAATAGCATCTGCTGCTTTCCAATTGTTTTCTGTCTCTCTTTGGGCACAAATTAAGGATGTGTGTCATATTTCATACCTGCACAAGCACATTACCTACCTACAGGTCAGTGCAGCCTTACACCAGCAAGCACCCATCTGTATAGACATCATAGTCTAGACAATCATACAGCCTTACACCAGCAGCACTCATCTGTGTGATCAGCAGGAACCAGAGCCTCCCACCAAATGCTCCAGCTGCTCCAGAGAGATGATTGCTGCTGCCTTCTCTCACCCAGGGGCTGCCAGCTCCAGCCCAGGAAGGACACCCCACAATGCTTGTCTGGGCCTTCTCAAGGCAGCCAGCGAGGGGGATCACTTTTCCAGGAGCACAAAGGGAAGAATCTGTCTGTCCCTCGAGCAGGATGCAGGAGGAGGTGGAGGGCACTGGGCTCTGCACGCAGAGCGCTCCAGGCAGGCAGCATGGGTCCCAGCCACAGAGAGGCACTCAGAGTTCAGGAGTCAGCTGAGGGTCAGTGCACAGAGCATAAAGGATGTTACACTTTGCAAGAACCGGTTTCTGTGCTGGAGCCAAAGAGGAGAACAAAGCTACAGTAACCAAGATCAATTTACTCTGAGTGGGGTATTCACAAGGGAGAAGGGATTGTAGTAATGTGCATTAGTAAGCTGCAAGTATCTTATTAAACTAAGCCTTCCCCAATTGTCCCTTTGTAGTCAAGCCATCCAGCTCCTGCACTTAATACCAACTGAGTTGTCTTAATATGACCTTTTATTAGCTTAAAATCTCTTTCAAAGTATCACAAATGTGCTACAAGAGAAATACACAGGCTGCCAAGCAGGGCTGAGCAAGGGGAATGGTGGATCTGCCACTTCCCCAAAGTATGTGACACAGTTAGTAAACCCAATGTTTACAGACCCAAGCTGCAAAATTCCAGGTCTCTCCTCCTCCCTAAGATCTAAGAGCATCATCTGCTGAAAGACCAATTGATCCAGTGTTTGGATGTGATCAGTGCAGTTATACTGCAAAGGCACAATGGATATATCTGCACGAAGCTCATGGAAGGAAAAGTTTATGAACCAATCTTCACATGCTACAAAAGGTTTTGGCCATGTGAAGAAGACTGAATATGTGCAGTACAGTATTTCTCTATATCTCAGCAGAGATGTGGTGAAGGTTCCACCTGGAATGTTTCACCCTTGCAAAGTAAGCCCTCAAAAACATTTCCTATAAGATTTAACACGTACAAAAATTACTTATCCTACAGGAAAAAAAATGGATTTATGCCATTGCCTGCAATATTTAGTACTGTTCCAAACACTGTTAGACAATTTTATTGATTTTACTGACATATGATCCAGTAACCCTTACTCTATAGGGAGATAAAAAGTAAATTAATAGTGATCTAGAAAACCATCTTTGAAGATTCATGTCTCTCAGAGCTTTTAAAAATACTGATCAAATTTTGTATAGAAAGAGTGTACGTTCTTATGTTTCCAATATTAGCTTAAATTTGTGATGAAACATAAAAATATTCCTGAGCTCTCCGCAGAGTTAAAATTACTTGTGCTGAAGTCCAAACTTTACTCAATTACAAGAAATACTTCAGTTAGTGTATAAAGAAATGTCAGCAAGATTAATGGCAAGCAAGTACTAAAGATTTGTTATCAGGTTATCACTGCTCACAGTGCACATCTCTTGTCACTGACTGTCCAGTTTGCATCTTAAACTGTCCCTGCCTTTTTCAGTAAGTTAAAGAAGACACTCGATAAAAAATTTTCTGTCATTATCTTATTTAATAATTATTGACGTTAATCTTACTCTATAGACATGTGCACACTTTTTGCATTTGTGTTAACCTGAAATGAATAAGTTGCAAGACCCTGTATGTGCCTTGTTGTTTGCACAGTATCACTTAAAATAAGGCTGAAAAATTATTTACAGAGGGAAAATTCTACAACATATGACACATCTGTTGTAAGCTAAGTTTTCTGTGTAAGCTGCAACTATGACAATGAGGTTCCTTGCATTGCACTAAAATTTCCTGTCATTACTGACACTTCACGTGATGCAATTCAATGCAATGCACGCTTCTTTTGTCCTAAACATGTACATGCCTAAGTAGCACTAAACACAGAGGAAAGCTGCAGTGAACTTTACAGCCTCACCATGGTAAAAGATAAATTCTGCCACTTCAGCACTGAGCTGGAAATCACCCACAGGACTGCTGCTCCAACCTCAGGTCTTGGGGGCTGTGTTTCATTCCCACATGCCTTCCAGCACTTGCCCTCGCTACCACCTCATTTCAAAATAAACGATGCCATCTAGAAAGGCAATAGACCCAAAGTGGCTTCTCACACTGGCAATTCTTAGTACCAGTACCTGGGGAAAGGAAACCTTCAGTGGAGAGAAGTAAAAGCCCTTTGTCACCTTTGGATGAGGGACGTACAGAGAAGTGGCAGAGCAATACTCTCTTCCCCTCTCTGGGCAGTTCATGTTCCAGGCCACTCCTCTACCTCCTCCAAACTCACCACAACAGTTTGTAACAGATGACAGACTAAAATATTTATTTATAGTTTTAACTAATTTATACTCTGCAGTTGCATATGTCATATTATATTTTATGCAGTAAGGCACTTTGAACTAAAAATTAACATTTGACAGGGCCAGAGCTGCTGAAGTGACATGAATAAAAGCAGAGTTTCCTCAGTAAATCTAATTCAAGCTTCCACAACTTCTAGACAAAGATTTCTCAAACTGCTGGTACATTACAGTACCCTAAAAGACAGAACACTTCAAGAAAAATTAATCATTATAAAAGACATTGACATGGTATAAAAAACACATTACTTTTGCTGGTATAAGAGCACAGTCAGCTGCTTCACCTCCAAACACTTCACTAATGAAGATACCTTACAGTGTTTGAAGCCCTTACAACAAAACACTCTGCCAACACAGAATGTCCCAATTTTCACCTTCTGGAGAGAAAATCAGGTCATCAAATCAACTTCTGAAGACGATCTCAGCTGAGGGAAAGGCAATCCTCATACCCTATAGAGTGGAAAAGTCAAGGATCTGGAGCCAAGGGACTGCAGGGAAGCTTCTGCCCGAAGGATGCAGCAGCACAGCCCAGGGGCTCCTGCACCCACTGCCCCACGCTGGCCTCGGCCCTGCAGCAGGGACAGAGCCAGCAGAAAAGGTCCCACTTGGCTCCTCTGGGGCTGTTCCACTGGAAAAGCTGCTGCACAGGGGTTTTGTATCTTTGATGGACCAGGACAGAGCAGAGTGTGGCGTGCATTATCAGAGGACTGTGTTTGCCCACTTAATTCAGCTGTTTGGCACACTACTGAATCTGCCCAAAACAGTCATGCTTATGAAAAGAAATCTGCAGCACTTTACGCTCCTGGCTCATACAACTGAGATCAGTCCTACCAAGTGAACTAGAAAAACAAAACCTGAATGATTGCTTTGCATCTATAAAAAACTTTCTTATTTCATAATAGATAAACTAAATGCTTCTTGAGTAAAGAAAAATATGATAAAAACAATCTATCGCTAATTAAATCCAATATATAAAATTATGTTGGAATAAAGGCTATCACTTTTTTAATAAACTAAGAATAGCTGTAATAAGCACACATATTTCTGATAATCTCAATGAACAAATAAAATGCAATAAAAAATTTAAGGAATGTGTTTTTCTATAGAAAGCTCTACACTCTTAGCCATCAACTATTCAGTTAATTCAGATAAGTCAAAGAAGTTTTCATTATATGAATAAATTGACAATTTTTTCAGCACCTGTATAATAATGCCATGTAAATTACAGGCACTAAATAGAAAACACTACAAGGAACAGTGATGGTATCATATACCATAATTCCAACAGCTCCTAAATTGGGAAACAAAGGATAATCTATATTTGCTGAATTCCAATCTACTAAGATCATAATGTTATAAAGGTTTTGCAACTATTGCCTAAGATACAATTTTAAATTCTAAACTGCTCACATTTTTACTTCGGAATTCACCTCATTCATTGAAATGTTACCTCAGCATCTATTACGGCTTTGCCTTGAGCAAGGAATTATTGGGCTTTTTGTTTTATTTTGTTTTTCATTTTTACATTTAAAAGCTGTCTGCTTCTAAAATGAAGCTATTTAATCCCTTGTCATCACATGGTCATAAAAATTGCAGGCAGACAGAAGTTAGCAGTGGCTGCTTCACAGGCCCCACAGCAATGCATGGTAACAGATTTTCAAAGCAGTTCAAAGAGTCCAGTTTCCATCTGTGTTTGGTGAAGGGTGCAAAAACCTTGGGGCCATCTGAAAACTCTGCTTCATCTCTAACACTTGGAATAACAAAGGTGTTATTTTTCAAAGCCACAGTCTCCCCTCCTGGGGTGGCTCTGGAGATACAGTTCAGGGAAGGTGGGAAACTTCAGAGTAGATATTCTCCTTCTAGACTTTGCCTCCTTCAGGGAGTTCTTTTGAGGATGGCACAATGGTGGCCTATATAACATGGGTTACTGCCAGCAGAGGCCAACAGTTAATGAACCCTACAGACAAATTCTTTTCTCTGATTTCAGTACAAAAATCTACAGGAAAACAGCCTCGACGTTCTCCCTACACACCCTTCTCCTCAAGCCCAGGAGTGTTATTTGATCAAAAGAAAGTAGAGGGTGCTCTACACCCATTGTACAACCCAAAATCGTGCAGTGCAACAACACAGGTATCCATTGCACCCAGCTCAGCCAGCTCACAAAAAACAAAATGAAAGCAACAAGAAAGAGGATGATCAGTTTGCCTTCCTCATGATAAATAGCCAGTTGCTAACCTGCACTTCATTTTCATACATAGGGCAAGTGCTTCTCTGATGTTTATTTCCACTATGCAGTTGTACAAAGTATAAAAAAAAAAAAAAAGAGGAAAAGAAAAAAAATCACCAACAACTTGCCATTTATTTGCTAGGCATTGGATTTAATATTCCTCTAGTAACCAATTGCTGTTGCATTTCTTGTGAGCTGGTATCACACAAACACACATTAGAACACAGATAAGGAGAACAAGTTGATGGGAAAACATCAGTAAAAAGGCAAAAGGCCCTATTAGGCAAAAGAGCCTGATAATCTCTTGAGTTCTCCCTAAAATAAAGGTTCTGGACAATAAAGGCTTTTGAACTAAAAAATTCTGTCTAGATGTTCACTTCCATTCAAATCAAAGCTTCAGTACATTCACATTAACTTTAATGGGCATTGACCCAGCTCACTTCCAGACCAGCCAATGTGTTTGTGGCCAGGATAATTTCATGACACTGACAGGAGTGTACTCCTATTTAATGCAGAATTTCTGTTAGCAAGAGAGATGTTTTATATGGAGGAGCTGGGTGAATGGTTTTGAATTCTGTAGTCCTCTGGGATGCATGCCTTAAAACATACATCCTCAAGAGAAATTGCTTGGTTTTCAAAGATGTATTTACCCCTAGGTAACTTATTTGGTGATATCTACTACAGCAAGACTTTCTTACAGTTTTGAAGTTAACCTTCTTGACTAGCTCAGCTTCTGAAACTGGATACATCTCCAGTATGCCCCCCCATGCTTCCCCCAAGACTCCTTCTTCCCTCTCCTAAAGACAACACGATCATTTTCTAGCCCTTTCACATTAGTGTTATGCAAATCATTTCAGTGGAAATAAACCAACACAAAATCAGCATGAAGGAGCTCTGTTCCAAGGTCCCTGCCTCTCTTGCAGCACTGGGATTGGTGGGTGGGAGGGCAGAGGATGGCTCCTTTTGGGGAGGAGGTGTAATGCACCATCTGTTCCCACTGCTGGTAGGAATCAAAGTGGAAGAGAGCACAACCACTGTACACTCACACCACCTCTTCAAGAGCTCACTGCTTATTTTCCACGTTTTAATGAAATTCCATGCCTACCACTGCCCACAGGGTTCCACATTTATTCACAGGCATTTCTTTCTTTGTTGCAAGGCTCCAGGCCCCCTCTCTTTGTTCAAAGCTTCTCTCTCAGGGCAATCTCTACACTGGCTCCTATCATGTTGCTTCCTCTTTGACGTCATTGTAGGCAAGAGTCAGGAAAAAGGTTAGTCTTAAATCTTACAGTAAAGATCTGTTCCTTTGAGATCAAGCATTATTTCTTCACAGTTTTATCATTACCTCTATGCCTTGAGTAATGTTTAAATCAGAGTCAGAAGGATCAAGTTCCAAACCAAAAAATAGTTTCCTCCTTTTGGTTTGTGCTTTGTTGCCTTTATATTAATTATTCTATTGTTCTGAGTAATTTAAAATTGAAATGCAGTGAGCAGTGTGTTACATTAATTCTGATCTCTGAATAAAGATGGTTGGTTTTGGCAGAAGACTTGCCAAGGCACTGGAAGGTTTAGAAGGCACGTGGAGGATGGCACGAGTTGGCTTAGCAGAAGGTAGGGCTATTCTTTCTGCTTTTTTAGAACTCCTTGGTGTTATGGCACATCCTATTTGATGTATAGGAATTGCTGGGGAATGGGAAGCAGAGACATTTTTGGTGGGAAGGGGAGCACTTTGAAGTCATGCATTGTTCTGTCTCTTCTAGCTCCTGCACACTTCCCATCACCATGGTAACTGCCTGCTGTAGTGAAAGAGGAAATCTGCCTGGAATTTGTTTTTGAGAGTCATGCATGTACTGTTACAACGATGGTTTCTGACTAAATTATTAATCTCATGTCATCATCAAGTTTAGGTAAACTATGCAAACCTGCAGCAGCTGAGGAGTGAACCCCTGACAAAGATTTTTGCACTATGTATAGCTTGAAAACAAGCCATTGTTTCAAACATCAGAATAAAATAATATGTATTAACCTAGAGAAACTTTCCATAGATTGTTTTCTCTTGTGCTGTTAGCTACCAACAATAGCCATACCTGAAAATTGCATTTAAAGTTTAAATCTACAGCTTGTCAAAATATATTATTATGGCATTGCAATCACTGCTTTCTTTGGTTCCAATATATTCTCCAAATATTATCTATTATATTATATATTTGAACCCACAGACTCCAGATATGCTTTGTAGCTGTAAATAAATAGCTAAATCACATATAAGTGCTAAGTGAAGACAAAACTCAGCATTTCCTAGTAAGTGTGTAAAGTATAAGGTGACCAAGAGCTGTTATTTTCAAAAGGGAAAGATGATAAAAATCAAATTATCAGGGCTACCTTGGCATGGGAACCCTTTAAACTCATCATCAAAATACTAACCCCTTCCCAGTGGCACTGCATAGTCTTAGAACTGATGCTTTAAACTCATTTTTCACAAGATGCTGCACCTAAAATTCAACTCAGTTGAGAAATGTTTCTGTCCCTAACACAGAAAACTTTGTCCAGCATTTACCAAATCCAGACTAGCACATGCATAAAAATACAACTCACACCACATATTTTAGAAAGTCCTGGTGCAGAGAGATGCCCCTTCTGTATTTTTATGGTACAGCTACTCTAACACACTGAGTTAGCAGGCAAAAAAAACCAAACCCCAGTTTATTCTTTCTTTCACATTGTGTTACTAGGCATCATCATAAAAGTATGAAACCAACTTTCTTTTGATGTAAGGTGTGCCATCTACTAGGCACAGAATTTTATATTGCAACAGCTGTACATATGATAGTAAACAAAGGTCTCCACATGTTAAACCTTGAGACATTTCTGTTAGAGCAAACAGAAACAAACCACCATGCTCCACATTCCTCTTGGTGCCCTCTACACCACACAAGGTGAAAGTTCTGCAGTGAATTTAGCCCAATCCATTCCTGTGCATGCGTAGCACAACACGTACCCAAGCAGAAAGGAGCACCCATATCTTGCACTGAGCTGTTCTCATAGGGACCCCACCAATCTGACAGACACTACAGAGCAAACTGGAAATGCCAAAATTGAGAAGTCAGGCCTTCACCCTTTACACAAAATCACTGGGCTTTCTTATGCAAGGTTACACATGATTTAGCTTAGTTCAGATGTCTGCCCAGCAATGGCTAGAGGCTGAAGCTGACACAACACTCCCATAAAATCTAGTGAGCCTTTTCCAGGTTCTCTGGCTCCTGTGGCTGCAGCTCACACAGGTAGGGCTGAGCTGGTTGTAGTTATGCAGCTCTGACACCACCTGGATGGAGACAGCCATCAGCAAACTCAGCCTGGGATGCTGCTGGTCCATATTGAGCTTAACACCACAGACACTCAGCTAGTAACACTGAGGAGTTTATCTCTTAGTACCTCAGCCATATATAAAATTACTTCATTGGAGGCATGACTTTGACTTAATTGCCAGTGTTAAGGCAAGAAGGCCAAGATAGCACTACTGAAAACTTTTCTCCATTTTAAACCCAGCTCCTAATTACCAGAGAACAAACTAAAGAGTTTTAATTAGTAAGAAAGACAGCTACACATTAATAACTACTTAAATAGGCTCTTGAAGGAGATAGGTCTCACCACAATGCAGAAAAACAATAAAATAAGTATTTAGCCAGTACTCACATTTCCTCCTTAGTGCATTTCCTCACAATTTGCAATGTACAAAGCAGGAAAATGAAGCATAGTAAAATTTGACCTTAATAACTAAGTAGAGGGAAAACATTCAGAACACTTTAAAGTGAGACTACTGGTTGTAACACATACACAAGCCCATTCATTCATTACAAAATTAATACAACAATATAAGCAGGTAATTTATAATCAAGTGAATAAAAAAAAATTATTTTCTCAGTTTTTTATCTAAATAACCTCCTTGCATAGCCATGTGTGGCATAATTTGATCAGAATGGATTAAAGTGCATGGTGTGTTTATTTATTACTCTTTCTTTTCATGGATTACAACTTCATCACTCAATAAAGGGCAATCCCTTTAAAACAGACTACTTATATGTCTTAAGCACATTTCCATCAGATACATAAATTAGGATCTAAGTATAGCTTAGCTATGTGACAAGGCACATAGACTCAGACCTAGAGATTCAGATGGACCAATTATACTTAAATTTCAATCTCCAGACATCCTCAGATATGTGGTTTGGCCAATTTTCCTCAATGTTTTTCGTACCCACTGTGAAGGGCATCCAGAGGAGGCAAGGACTGCCTCCCCTGCTCACAGGTGGTGCCCTGTGTCCCACCTGGAGCAGCCACTGAGCTGCAGGAGCACACAGAGCCCAGCTGTGCCTCTGGCCAGGCTGAGCCGTGCTGCAGCTCATCCCAGCCCACACAGCCAGGCTCAGGCATGCACAGGCTGGGTCCAGGCAGGCACAGAGTGCAGGGCACAGAGTGCAGGGCACAGAGTGCAGGGCACTGCCTGCAGGTGACTCACCAGTCCTCAGCCAGAACCACCTGCACATTTAAATGTTTTCACAAAGGGAGCTACCCTGCCCATCACACGTGATTTTGGCTGCAAGGATGATTATTGCAGCTTTCAGCAAGTTTTCTGGAAGTCATCACTATTAGATATTAACATACAAAGGTGGGAGCTGTTTACACCAGACCACAATACATTCTAATTGGCTATTGATAGCCTAGATATTAATGAAAACAGTCCTCACAAAAAGGTACACTTACATTAAATGCATCCCTTTGCCTTGATTTGGTAAATTAATTTATCCCTGTTTCCTGTTTCAGCAGTGCAGTCTAAAGGGAAGTCTTTGTACTTGGCTGCTAGATATTCCCATCTCAGTCAAATGAACTCAAAAATCTGGTTTCCATCCATGCCATGAGCAGATCAGCTAAAGCAGATTTAAGTGATTAGCAGAACACCCCATCTGGTAGGAGGGCTCCTTCCTGCACTCACATCTGAAGCTCCTCCTGCCCAAACTCTGCAGTGCTGCACAGGGACTCACCCCTGACCCAAGGCAGGCACACACTAAGCTGGTCTCCACCTGAGCTTGGGCTTGCTTTAGGAACTGTGAGCACTCTGCTGAAGCTTTGCCTCTGTCTGTCCCAGCAGCAGAGAGACAGAACTGATCTGACCACTTTGCCTTTATCAAGGGGAGTGCAAGCGACTGGCACAGATCTCTTAAACAATCTGCACAGACCTCTTCCAGCCACAGGATTCTCAGCTGGATGGACCTGTGGTGCTTCCCAATACATTTAATTCCACTAAAAATAATAATCCCCTGTAATAGGCTCATGGCTTGAGCTAGAGCCATTAATCTGACTCCCCTCTCCCTACCCTAATTCTGACCAGCAGTCAGGGAATCTCCATCCTTCCCCATCCCTGAGCTACAGATTGTGTCAACAGGAATTAAGCAGGCACCTGTGATACCACCTGCTGCAATCCATTTAATTCTTTGTCACAAAACCATTTTGGTCTTTTTATAGTTCATTCAGTGCAAGAGGAGGAGGAGGGGAGGACTGGCAATTGCTATAAAGGTAGTGGATTTTCAATTCCTGGAACATAGTATGAGAAATTAATAACAAAATTAATAATAGATCTACTTACAGTGGATGGATTTTGTGCAAGTTTTGCTAAAGGCACATCATAAAATTGTGAAAATTAAAGGGTATAAGAATATGCAAGGGCAGATGGGAGTCAAAAAACAGAAGAAAGTATTCTTAATAGAGTTTTATCTCTGTATTAGGTATCTAAATTCCTAGGCAAAGGAATGGCATGTTTCTATTAAGGAGCAAAATTGGCTGAAAAAAAGCTTTGCTCACAAAAAAAAGGAAGTTTTCCATTTTCAAATGTAATATAAATCTACGTTTAACCTGGACCAACACAAGGTCAGTGGCCAAAAGGTAGGATAGAGACATTACAATGTTTTACATACTTTCTAGGGTTTGAATCTTCAGTCAGATAATTTTTAGCAGGCATTTTAAGACATTAAAATGCTTTAAATAAGCATAAAAAAAATTACTGTGAAAGAATAGCAGGCAAAATTAAGAATGAGTGAGGTTTTGCAGAGCCAAAATTCCCTTTGATTTTACTAATCTATTCAAATTCTAAGTAATTTTGTAAAAAAAAAAAATCAAGTATTACCAGTATTACAATTACCTGTCAGAATACAGAAGTTACTAAACCTTTTCATCACAGCTAAGGAGATAGAATATTATACTTTCTTGTGTCTACCTCTTGCACTAAGCCCATCTCCACAAAGCCTGCACCCTGTCACCAGCCACCTACTTATCTCTTAGAGCTCTCATTGGAGACTCTCTTCTGAGAAAAAATAAAAGAAAGACAAAGCTCTACTTTGGAGGGTAGCCTCCAGAGCTGATGCCTTTACACTAATTCCATAAACTCAGATTTTTCCATTTACATAACTATAATCAGATGGTCCCTACTTGGCTCCCATCCAAGGCGGCAGAGCTTTGGGTGTCCCTCTCTGGGACTTCAGAAAGAGTTTGCATCCATTTGTACCTTGAGCAAATGTTCCGTTGTCTCACCCCTCACATCTTCAGGGCAGGCCTGTACTGCTTCCCATGTTTCTTGTAAAGAATCTGCAGAAGGGGCCTGGAAGGAACACAGCAAGTGTGCCCAGGTGCCTCTGAGAGTGCCCCTGCTCCACTGGGTTACAGAGCAGTGCTGATTCAGCTCAGCACCTTCCCAGGAACAGAGATGCTCTGATGAAGAGAGAGGTACTACTCAAGAGTACTTGCCCTGTTAAACACTGCTGCTCTAAGCCTGGATCCCTTTGGGGATTACAAGGCCCTGTTTATGTGGTCAGTCTGAGATGGATAAGCTGTAAATTCCAAGCAGAAATGCTGATTTTTGCTTTCTGGTGCCTGAGAAGGCTGATTTTTGAGGGCAGCTAAGTTGATCCATCCTAGTTTGTTCCATCTTTGTCTTCAGCAAGTTTTGTTGCCAGGGGGAACACTAAGGCAGTGAAACATCATTTTTGCTCTGTACAATGTGCTTTTTAATGGTTTTATTCCATTTTGCTTATGAAACTCAGAAGCCAACTATTGATTCTACCAAGACCTTGTGAGTGAAGATTAAAGCATTCCAACATGCTTGTCTACAGGTGTGCCATGGTGAATTATGATCTTCGCATAATTCATTGAATGAAAAAGTTGCACCAAGAAACCAACTGTTAATCAGTGTATAGGTACAGGAGATCAATCTTTGATTCTTGTATTCACAAATCCTGTTTACTTGGCCACATTAGAGAACAGACGGGTGTTCTGGAATGGATTCTTAGAAATGATGGATGTAATTGTCAAAACTGCCAAGGTCAATGTATAATGTTCAAAAAAGAACCAACTCATTTCAAGCACCTTCCATTTATCATTCATGCAATTTGACCCCCAGTTCTCTTTGTAATAACATACTATGAGGGAACAACTGCTGTGTTCATTCCTATATACTCCTGTGGACTTTCAAATATCATGCAGGTCACAGCCTTTCCAAAAGACTGAGGACATTTGTATATAACTTTTTTCCACCCTGAAGTATGTGGAAGCTATTACATTAAACCTGACTTTAATAAGAGTAAGTTTGTTTCCTATAGAATTTTTATCCTCCAATATTATACATATTTGAAAGAAACTTGTTCCAGAATTTCATGGGTTTTCCATTTAAGAAATGCAGATCGATTAATAATAAGTTTTGAAAAACATACCTAAATAATTTGCTTTTCAGAACAGAGATATCCCCTCCATTGATGATGTATCTTAGTTGCTTAACATCATGCTGTGGAATATAAGCCAAACCTAAATAATGAAGGTTAGAGAAAAACTGTCCCTGTGGACAGCGAACTCCATAACTCAGCCATTTCTTTTAAATACCAGCCTTGATTACAGCCAGGACACTGAGTCAAGGGGAATGGTATGATAGTTTGCATTTGTATGTAGGTCTAAGTATCTGGAAGTGATTCAAAGTAGTTTAATTTTCAGATTTAAAGGAAAAGAGAAATGTAAATTTTAGGTTTTTTATGGTTTAAATGGGGTATTTTAGAACACCAGAATCTCTTTTTTCTGGTATCACTTTTCATAAAGACAAGGGGAAGACCTATGCTTCTGTTGACTTTTGGTTACCAATGTGTACACTTTTTTTACTTTTGAAGTTTGCAGCTTTTACCACTCTATTTTCAAAAACAGTGGTACAGGTTAGTGGAGAGAACCTGAAAATAGATACCCAGCAGGTCATTTTCTCTCAGAAAAAAAAGAGGATAAGGCCATGCTTCACCATTGCAGAGGTTCACAATTATTTTTTAAATTGAATAGATTCATAACATACATGAATAGCACAACCTCGTTTTTCCCCCCTAGGGCATGATGATACCAGATTGAGTTTGCTTCTCAAAAATCTAACACATAAGACTGGGTCATATTCCATTGAACAATTTAGAAACCAATATAAATCTGAGGATCTGGCTCAAGAATTGTACAAGCCACTAAGCATAACTGAACAGCAAATCAAGATTTGGAACCAAACAGCTTTATGAAGAAGGTGAAGGGACTGGGAGGCATATGAACAGCTTAAATCATATGCTTTAATCCTATTGGTTTTTATGGATTCAATAAGAAAGCTTGTGGATGTGAAGAAATGCTATTTCTGCATTAAGACAGCACTCCTGAAACAGAAGCTTATGCTTTCATGGAAAAGTAACAGGCAGGCACACACTCCTGTTGGGATGGCATATTTCTCCCAAATAAACGAGTTCATTTCTCCTCAAGCTCATGACATTGTAATCAAGTGGGGAGGTAATTTGCATAATTTCTTCATTTCTCATATAACCCTGAAATAAGGCAGTTACTTGTAGGTGTAAAAACTGTGACATCACCCTAAAAGGCAACAGAAAGGTACACAGAGAAGCAATCATGTCTGAAAAAGTAGAGTCATTTTTGTCTAACTTTTGCACCTTACAGCTAGGCTGTAATCTTAGTAACAGAGCCTTCTACTTAAGGAGCACTTTCTCCAAAAGTACTCTATAAAATAGGAGGGAAAAAATCTGGGATATCTAGACTAGAGAATGTCCAGAAAAATTAGGTGATGCCTTCTGCTTACATGATCAAAACATTCTTTGTGGTGAGAAAATTAAGTTTAAAAAAAACCCAAAAATTCTGCTCAGAAGGAGCTTCAGAAATACAACACGCCAGAGCGGGCAGTGCAGAGGAGCTCCACATTCCCTCACAGGAACATATCTGCTGAAGGCTGTAAATCTGCACACTGGCTGAAAGGCAGGCTGCCATGGGATGTCAGCGTGGTCTCCCTGTCAGACACCAGGCATTTATCAGACTGAAGGGAACATGAGCTATTGCATCACTTGGCTGCAGAGCCAGCCGCGCCTCGGAAGGGCAGCTGGGGGCCAGCGTGTGTCTGGGAGCAGCAGTGACACTCTGGCACACGGGGACATCTGCCAGGCACTCCAGCACGTGGTGTGGAGCTGGCTCAGGCACAGCCATGGGGACACACAAGGTGCCAGTGGGTTACACTCAGCTGAGCTCACACATCCACCCGCTCATTTTTAATGAGCTAACACGATAACAGGGTAAAAACTTGACACTTGGAGAATATATCTCATCTGTGATCACTACAAAGGGAGGTGAATTAATCTGATTAGTTTAAAAATCCTTCCCTCTCCACTGCTTTTTTCAGCAAGCTTGATATTCAGGAAATAAATCCACTGTGGAGACAAAAGAATGCTTTGTAAGCAGCATCAGCTTTGAAGTATAACCTGTGCTGCAGGTGGAGTTTGGGTAGTGCTGCTTTTGTACATAAATCTCGGTCAACAAGTCAGACACAGATCCTTAAAAAACACCTATGAAAAAATATACAAATTAGTGCTCCTGAAGAAGCCACTCATCACACACTTCCAGTGCATCATGACATCAGGCTACTGCAGGTCTTCGCCTGCTCATGTGGAATTTATCAAGAAGAGCCGGTGGCAGCAACTAATCAGTAACCACAAATATCAGGGACACCCAGAGGCAAGATTGCACCCCTGCAGATATGCTACACAACAGTGGATAACAGGCACACTAATGATGAAGGCTCATGCTTAGGTACTAGATATGACCCACTTACTTGCCTTCAAATTAGATGGTGTAAGCTTGGGGTGCAAAGCCACGGAGGTATTTCATTAGAAGGCTGCACGGTTCCAGGTGCCAGCCTGACACCATGAGGACAGGAGCTGTGCATTACCCTGGCCATCAGGACCCTTCACACACAGGCAGTGGTGTTAAAAGTTATCACTTGCAGATGAGAACTGTGAAAGATGTGAACACAAGTGTCAAGTTCTCTCTCTGGAGCACAGGGCTCATCCACTGAACGTGCATATTCTGCTTTACCTCAGAGGCTCAGTATTTGTGAACAGAAGCTTCTTTCACATCTCACCTTCTCCATGTCTGCTGGGGCTTCCATTGAGCAATTACTATGCAGTTTTTATAGAAAACCTATAGAAGTTTTTATAGGAGTTTTATTGCTTGATGGACCCTGCCTCAACCAACTCAGCACCCAGTCCTTGGAAAAGAGCAGGTGAATTTACAGTTGGGATACTAAGCTAGGATGTGAGGCCCCTGCCCTGAGATACCTGCTGTACTGTGCAGCTATGAGAGGTTGTGTAGAACTCTGCTCAAAGACTGAAATTTCTGCATCTCACAGGGCTAGGGAGTCTTAACAACTCTGAAGAGCTTGGACACTTCCTTTAAGATGAGAGGTTTTACTTCCTAACATAACATACAGCAAAAAATTGTTATTACAGGGCATCCCTGAATGCTTTCACTGTAAATATTTTTACAAGACAATGATTACAGCCCAGAGTGAGGGTTTAATTCGTGTATTGCCACAGAAAGGTATTGGAGAAGAGTCACTGAAAGAAATAACGCGGTGAGTGTCATTAATGACCTGAGCTCACTAAGCAGAGTGCACACCCTCAGCTGTCTCACTACCAGCACACAGCTGGCTGCAGCTGTACACCTACCTTACTGATGCAGTGCAGAGAGGCAAGATCAATTTGTTTATCAGAAGGCAAGCTTCTGTCAGATGTCAAACTTGTCCTTTTCACAGTTTAAGTCATCCAACCCTTAAAACATAACAAGATGCTCTAATAATCTGAATGTGCGATTCCTTTAGAGTCTCCTACCATTCCCAGCACTTCTGATTTGCAATAAAAACAGTTTTCAAAATGTAGAAATTATTATTTTATAACAATCTGGTTATATCACAATAGTGCATGCTTTTACATTTTTCTTATATAAATACAATTGATAATATGCCTCTCTTGTACATGCCAGGAGTGAATCCATCTTCACTGTTCTTTTATACCTTGGTTAATAAGAGAGTAATTATATTTCTGCTTCCATTTTTTGCTAACACTGTCAGATAATGAAGTATGTATTACTTTAGGCTTCTGCAAAACAAACCAAAGGGACAGTAATGTCAGAATGGAAAATGGAAGAAGAAAGTCAGCTTTGAAGTCTACCTGTACATCTCTGCACTGCCAGCTCTGAGCTCATTTTGAAATCAAAGAACGATCACACAAAATTCGAAGCAATCAGACATATATTGCTACATGGAGACTTCACATCAAGTTCTTTCTTTTTAGCATGGAAAAGTAAAAACCCTGATGTTTTGAGATGAAGAGTACAAGCAAATTAGTCACATCTAGCATATAAATAATGTTTTCAGCATAACAGTGAAGAAAAACACTTTGAAATCTTATTAAAATGTAGGTTTATTCTCCTGAACATTTAGTAGGAAAACCTGTCATTTTTATGCAGTGATGGTAATCAATTTTGAAATCTTCACAGATGTGCTCTTAAAGTTATTAATTTCACCAGGATGATTATGAATGCTTTACTTGACTGTTCCACAAACACTGGAACAATACAAACCAAATCAAGTCTTAAATTATTGTACCTGTCCTCCGTGCAGGGATTTTGGTTTTGCTTTGAATCTCATTTTGTTAAATGTGACTGAAGCTGAAGAGTTAAAATCTTTATAGATGCTTGACCAAATGAATGGAACAACAAACACCATGGTTTTATTTAGTAAGACCTGATATCCTGGGAAGGGGAGACCTTCAGCTGTTTGTAAGCTTCTCGTGAAAATGCCTGGGCATTAACACTTGGGAGAGCTGACTCCAGTGGAAAGGAAAATAACCTGAATGGGTCACATCTGACAACATGACAGGGCGAACAGAGACAGTGAAATAGAAGACTGTGTAAGTGTCAGACATGTTTGGTTCAATACCTGTTTCCTGGAACACTGTGGATGTTAAAATTTGGCAATCTGTTATTAAAGACAAAAACTCGCTAATGTTATGTAACCCAATAAAATACTGGGTTAACAGCATCCCATTCAGGGCAAGACAAACAAAGCTGCTGTCAATATTCCTTTTAATTAACCCAATAGTATTAGCTGCTTATGACTTCATTCCCCTCGGTCCCAGTGGGCAACCTGAAAGGCAATTCTCACTATTACTTAGCTCCCGTGGCGTAATCCACAAGCGGCTGTCAGCCTGCCATGGCTGCTGACCTCTGACCCAATCACTTGCTTCCTTTTAACATTACTACCTTTGCACATTTAATGAACTTTGTACATGGCTAAAAAGATGTCAGCACAGCGAAACGATGGTTCCTGCTGTGAAGGCTCCATTGTTTCTATAAGTCTAATTGACCTTTCACATCACAGAAAACGAGCAAAAAATCAATATAGTTACTTAGTCACCAGCCCAATGCTATCTTTTATAATTAATATGCTAACCACATTGCTTTTGGAACACTGACACCCAAACATCCCTCGATGTACAAAAGTGAATTCTCATTAATAACCATTATATTAATCACTGTTGCCCAGAACTGGAACCTGACTGCGAAATCCCCCGGTGGAAATTGCTATAATCGTTCAAACTACAGGAATGAATTTTTTTCGGCATAATTACTGCTGTCTTCTATTGAAAAATATCCATTAGATGGCAGCTTTTAGTTACGTAAATCGAGCTGATTAATTTTTAATTTTTCCCATTTATATGACTTTGCACAAGTAAAGACAATTTAAACGATTAGCTGAACAATTATTAAAGCAACTCACAGTGGTTCAAATATTCATTTAGTTACTAGAAAAGCCATACGTCATTACCTTCCAATTAAAAATCTGGGAAATGGTAAATGCTGATACAATAAAAAATATGCTCATCTCCTT
The DNA here is from genome assembly GCF_051311805.1 of Agelaius phoeniceus. Lineage (NCBI taxonomy): Eukaryota > Metazoa > Chordata > Aves > Passeriformes > Icteridae > Agelaius > Agelaius phoeniceus. The sequence continues at coordinate 13,885,196 of NC_135274.1, forward strand.
GTCAATAAAGCAGTGTACTGCTGTAAAAATACTGCTTTCATTTCAGCTGAAAGCAGGAGGTTCATCCAGTACCAGGCTTCTCCAGCTATTTCATGAGCAAGGAAGAAGAGATCTGTTACGTGCCTGAGAGTCATTGGGAAGAGGCATCCAATGGCAGCACAGCACTTCTGTGCCACTCACTCCAGTGCTCCTGCCTCTCATCCCATGTCCCAGACCAGGCTGGCACAGACTGCTGTGCTCAGAATATTCCAGAAGAATTATCTTTCCAATAAAACCACCTTGCAAAAAAAGCCAGCCACTTTTTAAGCACTAGCCCAGTGGCTAGATTGACTTATTCCAAATTACAAGGGGATTAATTTCAAATCTTACTTTCTACCTCCTCCAATGGCTATGGCTGAGTTGGATACCAGCTGAGCTGCCTAAAATCTTTCATCTGAATAACACCATGAATAGCCGGGACCTGCTTCACTGAAATCAAACAGCAAACTGGAAGGAAAAGAACTGTGATGCTAATGCTAAGCAATGAGCCTCATCTCCAACATCAGGTCAACAGCTGTATTGCATATGGACTTAAAGATATTGTACTGGATTCCAGTACAACATTCTGCCAGTGTGGCAATCAAAATCTTCACATACATACACAGCATTAGCACTACTGCAGCTGCATATGTAATTTTGTACCTTTCTGGGCCCAGCTGTTTCAAATATCCTAATGAGGTAAGACTAAAATGTCTTTTTCTGAGACACTAACACTAATTGTGTGGTACAGCATTGGGTGATGTGTTTGGGGATCTGGAGGCAGCATCACTGCACAAGAGATGCACTTCCCAGGATACCACATGCACATCATCCCTGAACTGCACTGTGCCACCCAGGGCTCCTCTGAGAGACCATGGTACAGGAGGAAGGGGTGGCTGGAGAGGTTTTTATTTAAATTGAAGAGTACTTGGTTTCTTCTGGACACAAGTTCTTAAAATCAAAGTCAAACTCATTGATCTTCATTTGTCAAAACACAAATTCATTCAACCATCACAAAAAATTGAGGTTTGGGGGGTTCTTTTAGTGTCTTCAGGTTGATTTTGCTTTTGTTTGTTTAGGGTTTTTATATAAATTATTCCATTGACACTGTCACAGGGAAGACCACAATGAATACAATTTACAGGAGTTCTGTACAGAACCACATGCTGCACAGAAATTTGGTTTATCTGCGTGGTTGTGAACTTTCAGATTTTTTGCCTTTTACCTCCAATTTTTAAAAACCAACTTAACCTTTGCACTAACCAAGTAAATTGCTTTACCACTGAGGTATGAGCAATTCTGTACTGCACTTCTCTCTGTGTCCCTTCATTCCTTCCCTCCCACCTCCAACAGAAACTAGAAGATAAAAGCTTCAGTTTAGACTGGAACTTAAACCTGCACTGCCATGAAATATATGCTTTCCAGGTAAATATAAAAAACACAAGGAGGGTGAAGTGAAAATATTCAAAGTGGTGTTTATAGATAAAATCACGGTGGGTTCAGGTCTTAGAGACAATTAGGTGTCCATGAAAAATCTCTCTAGATCAGTACTAGACCTCATAATTTCCTTAAAGAGATTCCACATGCATCATGGAGTCACCTCATTTAAGGAAACTTCTAAAATAGTGCCACAACATTTCCCATGCTCAGGGAGTTCTGATCCAATCTAATGTTTTTCTTATACTCTACCCAAATTTATTAAGAATTCTGCTTTTAAAAGCAGTTTTCACCTAGATTAAGTCTAATCAAAAAGTGTAATTGCTATTATGATCATGTGAGTGCTCGCAGTGTAAAAATTTAAATCTTCTCTAATTTTGTTATTACTGATATTAGTTCATTTGGACTTGTCAGAAGACCTCCCTGTGTCAACATTTCCTTCCACTGAAGAGAAAATGGAAATGCTGAAATTTAGAAGTGGTGATTTCCAGCCTATTATCATATCTTCCTACATATAATAGCAGGCTGAACCTATATTCAGCTACATTTTCCTTCCATACATTCTTCAAACAACCCACTGGAGCAATTTATAAATTGTAACACACACTCATAATTGTATTTTTACACAGGTATCGTGACACCAGTTTGCAAACTGAGCCTGAAGCTGGGGGTGAAAAAACCAGACTTATGTGAATTTTAAAAAGTCTTTCAGAGAAGTCTGTCAGGAAAATTGGAAGAAATTGAATGAAACACAGTTCTTAGTGTCCCAGTTTTCCATTTTAAACCTACCTATTCCTTCCTCTAGGATACTGGTGCCTCTACAGCAATGATCATTTTAAAGCTATTTTTAACAGTTAACTGTCCCTCCTTGATATCAAAACTTATCCTAAACATTCTGCTTTGCTGCTTTAATGTTCAGGATATTTGGCTTTTAGGGGAAAGAATATGATTTAAAGAAGACTTTTTTTTCCTTTCAATAATAATTGGAGGGGTTACAAGTCCACTGAACATGGTTCTTTGGGAGATTATTGTTATCAACATCCAAAGGGTAACATCTCCACAAAGAGAACAGAGAGTATGAGCCACTACTGTGTCAATTAAATCTTGGCATTCATTCATTATGCCTTATGTCCTTTTCCTGCCTCTTTCTTCCTTGGTGGTCTTCTGGTATTTTTCTTAATACCAGCAGCCAAAAAGAAAAAAGAAAAGATACTAAAGGCAATTTCTTTAGTACAGTCACAGACAGGCTTTTTTGTAGTTTAATATTTGAAACTGCAGCCCTTGTAACTTAGAGGGGCCACCACTCCAGTATTTACACAGATGTTAGAGAAGGCAGCCTGGAACCATCCACCTCCGCCCCTGCGGTCACCTTTGCCTCTGAGCAGTCTTTGGGAGATACATTAATAACATTTGTATTAGATACCCATTTCTCAGTTACAATATTTGTATTTCGCATTGTCTGTGTGGAATGTAACTCAATATATATCCTTGATGCAGGGAGATGTTTACATAGTATTTTATGATTAGTTCAGTTGGAGACCACTGGGTTTCACAGGTTAGTAACAAAGGCAGAAAGCAGGCAAGATGTGATTATGGAGTTCCAAAAGAACTGCACACAAAAAGTCAGGAATACATTTAAAAGGGATAATAAACAGCCAGCTACAAAGAAGAGATAAAATTGATTCAATCTTGAAATCTATTTTTATTGAAACGAAAGTAAAAAATCTTCAGGAAAACCTCAATAAAAATAAAAAGGCTGAAATTGCAGAGGCATTTTAATTTTTTAAAGTCATAATTGCTTAGTAATACAATTGAGCAATAAATTTTGTCTCTCCCTGACCATCTTACTTTGCCTTTTTGAAGTGCTCCAAAGAAGCAATAGTACAGTTAATAAAAAGTATGAGAGGGACTTACCTAACACTTCCTTTGATTCTACCTTTTAATTTGCTCCCCTCCTTCTATGGAACACAGAATGAAATTGGCAGAGGGTTTGTTCCATAGGACCCTCCTGCCTCTTTCATCTGCAGCTTTGCTTTCCCAGTGCCTGCAGGTGCCCCTGCCCTGCTGGCAGGGCCAGTGCAGGTCTCCCACTGGGAACTTCACTCAGCCAGGTGTCCTGCTGCCCTGCTGAGCCACAAACACTGAGCACAACCTGCCCGGGGAATGTTTGCATTGTGGCCTTGCCTTCGAATCAAAAGGTGTTAAAGATGTCATTGAAGAGCTTAGAATAGTGACTAAGCAATTTCTATACTTCAGTCTCTCAGGCCTGACTTAGTCATATGGCCTCCTGCAGGTATGCCTAATAACTCCAGCCCCAGTGCCTATATCTTTTCACACCTTTTTACCAAGAAGGAAGCATTGTCTTTGATTGTCCATCAGCCCTAATCCTTTCTCAGCATGAAGCTTGTTAGCATAATTGGAGAGAAGAAACCAAAAAGGTACATTATGTGCATCTCTGTGCTTCTCTTTCAGTCAGGAAGGCTGTTTGGATAAAAGACCACTGTATTTATTGCACTAATCCAGGTTAGTGCACAGGTTCCCTTGACAGAGGAAAGTCTCTACTTTTCCAGGTTCTGATTTAATGCAACTGATGAAAATCACACACACAGTTCTGCAATTGACAGTCACCATCCTCTTGAAAGACTAGCACAAGTGCCTGTCTCTAATATCAGGTTCTCCATCCAAAAATAACTATGGAAAGTGACTGGCACCCCTGAACTCAACCTCAGCTTCCTGGTCAGTATAAAACTGATTGTTAAGAAATTAGTGAAGATTGTTTTTAGGCTTTTTTCTCCAAGAACAACAAAGATTTTTAATATCTTGCCCAGGACACTGGAGGCTAAGAGAATAAATAGGAAAGTAATGAGCCATAAAAACTTCCAAATCAGTCTCCCTCTTCTACCATCTTAGTCTTTAATGACAAGCAGTTAGAGAACGATAAGCAACAATAAGAGAAAGCCTACCATCCATCAAAGGTGCTCTGTACTGGGATTTACTTCATATTTCAGTCTTCATCTCTCATGAATAACAAGACACAAATGCCAAGATAAGTACAATTTATCATTGATTACACACTCTGTCAAGCTAGGAGAAGAATCTTTGGTATTTCTATTTGTATGACCCAGGATTTCCACACAGCAAGATTGGGATGACCAGCAGCAGTGAGGTATTTGGCTTCTCTCTCATGTAATACATCCAGTAGGACATGATTCACACTAATTCAGTCTTGATCAGACTTCCACCTTTCCTTTCTGTAACACCCAGCCACCCAGGCTTGTCGTAGACAGGAACATGACTTTGGTTACCTTGGTTTTTAATAATTTCTGACCTTGTAAACACAAAGTTTTTCCTCCATTCCATCAACATAATACTTGTAACATGCTAAAAAAAGACTACTTTCTTAAGGAAGATAAAAGATAGGCAACAACCTGTCCAGATTTTTAGTTATTCCTTTTATCAGAAGGCACTGGTAGCCCTAGCATTCAAGAACCAGGGAAGGGGAAGGTGAAGCAGATAGAACTCAAGACAAAAAAAAAAAAAAACACAAGGCAAAAAAAAACAAAAAAAAAAAACAAAAAAAACCCCAAAAAACCACACAAAAAAACCCCACCAAAAACTAAGCAACAATAAAAATCCATACATCACAAAATTATGCAAAATAAACATTTTTTAACTCTGAATATAAAAGGGAAAAGATGATGAAATGAAAACCAGGATTCCTTCCATACACTGAGTAATCTCTTTGCTATTTTTGATACCAGAAATGTAGGATTTAAAGGATTTTGAAGCACAGACACAGAATGCTCAGTTTTCAGCCACAATATCAGTCAGTCAGTTTTCCATAGCTGTAGATCCATACATATACAGAAAAAGAAACCTTGGTCCTATCCTGGCAAATGAGCCTAGCACAATTACCCAGGTAACCTGGCCATCTACAGCATTCCTCTCCTAGATCCTTCATAAATCATTGCCAAAGTCTGCTTGGGGATTAAACATTTACTGAAATAACTGATGGGACTGCAAAGCACCTCGAGCAGTGTCCTCAGGTGAACGCACTTTTCCCACAAAGGAGCACCTCAGACTGCAGGAGAATAGCACACTGCACACTTTTGCAGAGCCAAAACATGCATTTCCTTAATGGTTTTCCAGGACACTATCAATATTAAATAAGTATCAGTCATTACATGTAAATACATATAACAGTTTTAACATAACAGTTTCTTCCCTCTGCAGGAAAGAAAAGGAAAATCCATCAAAGAACGGCGCATGGGGAAATCAAATATCAAATGCTTCCTGCTTCCAAGAAGAGATGTAATATTCTGTGAATGACTGACCTGGCTCTGACCTTGATCATGGTAAGAGATTTGTTTTGGTAGTCTGCTGTAGCCAGCAACCTGCAGAGCAGTTTGGGAATCCTACCAGAGGGAGTTCTCAGTGCTGTAGTTAAGAAGCACATTTGTTTATGTGGAGATACTACTGCAGATATGGTATTGCAATAATATATTTCAAATTGCTTGAACAATACATTGAAAGAATACTAGATAATTAAATATATAAGCATGAAAGGCTTTTCTTGACGATAACATAAGGTGAGATGTAGCGCTCAGCACAGTGACTTCTGTAACAAATGCAGCATTACAACAATATTAGGGGATATAATTATGGCCAAACAAACTCAAAGAAATTTTCTCACTCAATTTATGCCCTACTGACTCCAGGTACCACAAAAGATTGGAGAACAGTTCAGACCTCTCTAGAAAGCAGCAAGTAGAGGTATTACCTCCACATAAAGCACATGAAAATACAGAGAAACTGAACAAAGCACCAACATTTTCATGTTTATCACAGACACAAGCCATTTTTTTTCTGCATTTAACTTGGTTTTGCTTGCCATAAAAAAAAAAAAAGTCAAAGAATGTCCAAACTTCTAGCACTTTTTATCTGAATAAATATGAAACTTTCTAATTAGACACTGACAACTGTTGCACCTAAGCAGCTTTCAGACCACTTAAGGGTGTTACTTCATACCTAAATCTTTGTGTAATTTGTTTCCTTCTCAAACCCAGGTTTTTTTAGGTGGCCTTACATAAATACAAGTTGAAAAAAAGATAAAAGTGAATCCTGCAGTAATTGTCCACCCAAGATTTATTGCTTATTATTCCATATTGCTGCAGCCCTCCCATATTTACAGGGGGCTTACAAAAAAAGAAGGACAACTTCTTTTTCCTCAGGCAAAAAGTGATAGGACAAGGGGGTATGGTTTTAAATTAAAGAGTGTAGATTTAGATTATTTATCAGGAAGAAATTCTTTAGTGGTGAGGCCATCCCTTTAGTGATGCCACATCCCTTGAAGTGTTCAAGGGCAGGATGGATGGGGATTTGAGCATTATCTAGTGGAAGGTCCCCTGCCCATGGTAGTGGGTTAGAACTGAATAATTTTTAAGGTTCCTTCCAACCCAGGCCATTCTAGAATTCTATGATTATATATATATTTTTATATATTTTAATGTATTTATATATTTTATATACGTATATTTTTATATATTATACATAGACTTATAGGTCATTTAGGTTGGAAAAGACCTCTAAGATGGAGTCCAACCACTGAGCCAGCATTGCCAAGTCTACTATTAAACCCTGTCCCTAAGCATCACATCCACACAAATGTATATTTATTTATTACAAGGAGGCAAAACTCACAGCTGGCTCACACATGGTGACTTAAACAGACTACAGAACCGTGAACAAGAAAATCCCCAAAAATTATACTTCTTGGAAAACTAGAGAAGAGACAGGTAACCAGCAGTAAGTATCTCTGGAAACCTGTGAGTCTGAACAGGTGAAAGACCAGCACAGGACTTTCAGGTAAATTCCAGTAATTAAACAGAACACCCAACCTACAGGGCCAATTTGGTGCCACAGGAGGTTCAGTGCTTTAGAAGTGCTCTGCAAGCACAGCACCTCCTGCCCAGGGCACTGGTCTAAACTCTGTCCCAACAACAAGAATTTGCTCTAAAAATGCTCTGCCAAGTCTATAGTGGGGTCTCTTCTCACTGCTGAAATCACCAAACTGTGCAGGGAGCCAGTGAAGGAAGACAGGGACTGCCAGGAGCACAGGGCACCAACTGCTGGCTGGGGTAAGGGATGTTCCCTGGGGAACAGGAGCAGCTTCCAGCAGTGCTGTTACATGGGGAACACAGAGGACACACCTGAGTGCTTCCAGCAGCCAAAGGCAGCGCATCCCCAACTGGCAAACTCCACTTTCTGACGTGGCAGAAAGCAGCTAACTAGAAGGCTGAACATGAAATGAAAAAAAAATATTTCCCTGACTAGAAAGAAATCAGGAGAAAAAGAACATTTTGCATTTTTTTTGTACAGGTATGAAAGGGCTCTGCTAACCAGAAAAGCTTTGGTGGTATCACAAAATAAAGGTGTGAACCTTACCTCAGCATGAGAGTAATTATGGATAAGCCATAATGTGTTCTCAACTCCAGTGTGATGGTGTTTATATCTCAGGTGTAGTGGGAGTTTAACTTTAGTGGGTTGGTGATTAAATTTAAGGTGTATATGAATAATACATGGGGAATAAAATGGGGCATTATTATGGACAAAAGAAGTGAAATAACCAGTTGGAGATGTTGTTACAGGACTCTGAAAGTGCAAGCTTCCAGATGTTTATGTTCCCCAGCTTAAAAGATTAATGAGAACACTAAAGATTTATACCCAGCCCCTGGAGCAGAATACAAGTGGGGTTTTCTAGGCATGAATCTCACCACTTCCTGAACGAGGCAATTTTCCAGGTTCAGTGTGGTTGAAGCTAATTTGCCTGGAATTACCTGGACTCAAAGCCATTTAAATTCAGTCTTGACAGAACCTCAAGGGAAACTTGCTGTGCTGGCACATAAGACATTTGAACCTTTGGAGCAATTTCATGGCATAAATAACAGTTTTCTGTGTTTTGAATTCTTGGATTAGCAATGATTAAGTAGACTGCATTGCCCTCTGAGCTCTAAAGCTGCTTCCAGAGCAGAGAGAACACACAGAAGACAGTATCTCAACACATGACCTACTACTGCTTGCACTTCACAAACCTCATTTTGATGTTATTTTGTCATCTGTCACAACTTGGTTTTGAATAAAAGAATAAAGAACATCAACCCAGCTCCATCATCCAATACCAGAAAACCTGCCTCCTATCATGGTAACCCCTCTTCATTTGGAAGACCGTGCAGCATTTATCCAAAGCTGTGTCAAAATGCAGGAACTGATGTATTCCTATCCTTGCCAAACTGTAACACTAACAATTCCACATTTCTGCTACATTTACAGTTTCTACATAAAACATTTTACAGCAATTATTTTTTTCTTGACTGAGTGTTTTGTCTTTCAATAACGTAAGGCTACTTGCTTTTGGAAAACTGGTTTCAAGGAATCAGCCAGCAAGCTTTTGAAGGTCCACATTTGCCTGTTCTTAGTCATGATGAACACCCTCCACTCTGCCAAAGAGCCCTTCTCATTAAACCAGCTTACAACGCCTCAGAATCCCTGCGGTGAGAGAATTTGGGAACCACAGGGATAAGCACTTCCAACAGGCTAACCTGGTAACAGGAACTGTTTCCTTCACAACCATGTCTTCCTTATTTTCAACCCTCTTTAAAACAGCACCATTTTTCTTTACCCAAGCATGAGTTTGTGACCATAACATCCATATAAATCACTTACCACTTCCAGCCAACACCTCCAGCTTCGGAGCTAAAGGAAAGCCTTCAAGGAAAGCCTTCAAATCAGCTGTCTTCTCACCCATACCTAGGATAACCTCCTTCCTTTGCTCCTGCAACAGTAAACCACGCCCAGCCTGCAGAATTTGGCAGCCCCACCCAGGGTGGGGTTGCCCCTCAGCTGCACAGGGTCAGTGCTGCTGTTAACCCTTCACAGGTGGCACAGTGACAGCCCAAACCTTCTCTGCCCAGGTTCAGAAATAAATAAATTTCATTCTGAACATGAAATGTGGTGTGGATTACCTGAGAATTTTTCGGGCACTGCCATAGCTAACTTACATTAGTCTTAAATAATAGTCTTCAATAAACTTAAAGTCTACTGGAAAAAAACCCTATTGTAAATTCAATGCCCTGAATTTATTTTTGCCTCCATAAGGATGCCTTGCTAAGAAGTAGCAGTAAGTTTTGATAGCCAAAAGACCTGATCAGAGCATTATGGTCACAACTGCGTGTGAATGATTTTTATACGTGGACTGACGTGCAGAGATGTTAAGTAAAAGTGGTCTCAGAAAACTCTTATGACATTGCACAAATTAGCAGAACTTGCCTGGAATTACCTGGACTCAGGTAACTGTAGGGGAATTTATGGATCAGAATCAGAGTTTAGCATGCAAGACATTTTTGGAAGCTCTCTTTGCTCCAGACACATGCTTTAAACATTCCTGTTCTCTGAGGAGTACAGAGCTTGGATGGTGCTTTTGGTAAGAAGCAGTAGATAAGTATTTTTATCAAACATGGTGCTTGCAAAAGCTACTCCAGACCCTCTGCTTTTGCTCAGCTTGGAGCACAGCTACCAGAGTTGGAGTTGGCCAGAGCAGTTCAGCAGAGCCCCCCGTGGGTTGCGTGTCGTGTGTGTGCATGCCAGCAGCTCTCCACAGTCCCCTCCTCACTGAGGGGCTCGGTGACATTTGATGCAAATGCTCAGAGAAGCAGAGAAGTGTTATAGAATTCAAATCCAGCACAGTACACGTGTATCTCACAGCATCTCTGTGAGAAATCAGGCTTGGCTCACTTAGACTAACCAAGTAGCTCCAAAACAGGATGAGTGTTGCTGTACCAGAGCTGTCTCCTGCAGAGCTATTTGGTATCCCTGCATTATGCTCATCTAGTTGCATGGACTTAATTATATTAAGATCTAAAATAGCCCTTTGGAAATCTGACTGTTACCAAAAAAGGTATTTCCACATGTTCAGTTCAATGGGCACAACCTGAGTGGACTCCGAGCAGCCCAGCTGGATCTGACTGGCTTTAAGATAACTTATCTGTCCTCTACCTCCTGCCATGGAAACACAGCCAGGCAAGCCAGGAGGTGAGCACACACACCGCCATCATAGATCTGGATGGTTTATTGGCTCAGGCCCTGTGTGACAGGAGACCAGCTGTACTTGCCTGCTCCTGAGAGCAGTGTCAGTGCTGCTGCACCTGGGCAGTTGGTGCTGAGCTGTCCCTGTGCCCCTGGCACAAATAACTCCAATTTGGCTGACTGAAAGCTGACCACATCAGCTTCTAAGCCCCTTTCTCCTTATGTGAACAGAAAAAATTCAGCAGCCAAAAGATAAAGGAATAATTTCCTGCAGGTCTCCTTTCTACTTATTAACAGGCATCTATTTGTTGACAATCCAAATAGAATAATAGTATTTCTTACTTTTATGTTAATAATGTTTAACTTAATAACTTCTTCTGAAAGCATTTGCTGCCAAGCACCAGGATATCAGATGCAGCCCATCATATAAAATGAGTGCGATATGACTTTTTTAAAAAAGCAGGCTTACTAAAGATACAGTGAAGAATCAGTGGATGAATGTATAGATGTACATATGTGCACAAAGACAAGTTGGATTATCATGGAAGTGGTTCATGTGGTTTTACAAAGTAGATATGAATTCACTAGTTGTTTCTTCTTGGAATACTGTCCTACCTTAAACCTACCCACTCCCAGTGTAGAGATTTCTTTTACAAACTTGGTTACAAATCCTGAATTAATAATTCATCTGACTGGAGCTAATGGCCATGGCAGCAGTGAGGAGTCCCAGGGCACAGCCTGTGCTGGCACAGCTCTGGGTGCCATCTGCCATGGGCTCCTGGATCAGGTGCCAGCTGTGCCCACCCGCGGCAGCCAGAGCCCTGCCAGAGCCTGCCTGGAGCAGCAAATCCTGCTTGGGATGTGGGCAGCCAAGGGGAGCCCTGCTCAGCTCCACAGCCCTGCTCAGCTCTACAGCCCTGCTCAGCTCCACAGCCCTGCTCAATCAGCTCCACAGCCCTGCTCAATCAGCTCCACAGCCCTGCTTAGGCCAGCTCCACAGCCCTGCTCAGCTCAGCTCCACAGCCCTGCTCAGCTCAGCTCCACAGCCCTGCTCAATCAGCTCCACAGCCCTGCTCAGCTCTACAGCCCTGCTCAATCAGCTCCACAGCCCTGCTCAGCTCCACAGCCCTGCTTAGGCCAGCTCCACAGCCCTGCTCAGCTCCACAGCCCTGCTCAGCTCAGCTCCACAGCCCTGCTCAGCTCCACAGCCCTGCTCAGCTCCACAGCCCTGCTCAGCTCAGCTCCACAGCCCTGCTCAGCTCCACAGCCCTGCTCAGCTCCACAGCCCTGCTCAGCTCAGCTCCACAGCCCTGCTCAATGAGCTCCACAGCCCTGCTCAGCTCAGCTCCACAGCCCTGCTCAGCTCCACAGCCCTGCTCAGCTCCACAGCCCTGCTTAGGCCAGCTCCACAGCCCTGCTTAGGCCAGCTCCACAGCCCTGCTCAGCTCAGCTCCACAGCCCTGCTCAGCTCCACAGCCCTGCTCAGCTCAGCTCCACAGCCCTGCTCAGCTCCACAGCCCTGCTCGGCTCCACAGCCCTGCCAGCTTCCATCCTCACCAGCTCCTTCACATTGCACAGATACTGTCTGTGGGTCACAGCCTGGCCTGATAGATGTCAGTCATTTGCTTCATAAACTAATCTATTTCCTAGATTAGTCCCTGAGAAAACATTTTAATAATATTTTAATAATATTTTAGCTATATTAAAACATTAGTCCAATGATTAAGTTTGAGAAGTGATGAGGTAATTTTAGAAACCACCTTGGCACAGGTTGAGTCTGTGAGTTCCTTCGTATTTCTCACACAGTGGATATAGTAACTCCCTGATTTCAAAACACCAGTTACATGGTCAATATAATATAAACTTTAAAGATATTCCATTGTAAGCTTGATATCTACCTTTCATATGCTGCATTTGTGTTCTCATTTGCAAACTATTAGCAGCAGTTTTATCCAATAGGCTGGATTACATTTGGAAAATCACCCTGGTGATTAAGTTGCTCTTACTTAAGTATTCAGAACCAAAACATGCTTATGATTATCATGGTAATTTTTTTCTCTCTGTGCTGCTAATTTGTGACAGGATGGTACTGATATTTGTTAAAATTGATTAAAAATAGTAATTATGTGAAAAAATCTGAATATTGTTTGCCTGGAAAAACAAGAACAATGTAAAGCTTTTCTTTGCCTATTTAAAAAAAATTATAGTAGTTGTTAATATTTGAATTTTTCAGTTCTGTGCAGTTTGGGTCAACTTGATAAAGCATACTTGAAATTGTTGTGGGATTTTAGATTATAAGCAGGACATCTATGATTAAAAATATATTCTTTAAAAGGTTTTTTCTTTTAGTTATCTTTCACTTTCATCTGATGAAGGATAAGAGATAAAACAGGCTTTTGTTGTTTACTGTACATCTGGAGTATAAAAAAAGTGTTATATGAGGAAAGGATATTCCATGAAACACTATGTCAGACACATTTGCAGTCAAAATTCCAGAAATAGCAAGATGTTGGATAATTAAAATGTCTTCCAGGTCTAAACCATAGGGAGCTGGAGTTTTAATCACGTACAGTATATTCATGAGAAGTTTCCTCTTTTATCTACATGATCAGATTTTGATGCTTTCTTTTAGGAAGAAATAAGATCCTGCTCTGGAGCACAAACGTTGTTACATTCCCTCAGTATTGGCAGCACTCACGGAATCAAACGCTATTGGAGAAATCTGGTTTTTTGTTTTCCTTTGCCTTAAGAAGGATGTGCAAAAAAAAGTTCAAGCTCAGTTTGTCCTCCAAGTACACCCATCCCTTTGGGTCTGACCCACCTGGGAAGCAGCTGAGCAGGGGAGCCCTTCTGCAAACAGCTGCTGCCCCTGCCAGAGCAGCCCTGGGGAGCAGCAGCCAAGGACCCGAGCCTTGTTTTACTGGGAACCCCAGATCCATCCTTAAAAGGCTTAATAAAGGGCCTGCCACAATAACAAGGGAAATGTAAAGGGGACATTTCTGCAGCTGTGAGGCCTTCACCAGGCTGCAGGAAAACTGGAATGAGCTTAGTGGGGGAAAAAGAAGATTAACCATTTTTTCATAGCTAGAAGATGCTTTCACGGCTAAAGCACTTCACTAATCTTATTTTCTAATTCCACCACATCTTTTATTAACTTATTTTTCATCTTGTAGCCCCCCCACAACCATAACATTTAAATAATGATACACTGGTATCTGTACCATCTTAGTCTACCCCAGTCAGATCTAGTTATTGAGCAGTATTTTAACAGCTACAGTAATTTTAAGGAACAATTTAGATCTAGGCTACGGTAAGAGAAAGGAAAACACATCAGTGCCAAATTAGGCTCTGATGAGGCTCTTGATCACTTTCCTTTCTCCTGACAAAAACAGAAGGTGCTAGTAATGCTGTGAAGGTCTGTGTCCCTGATGAACAGATGTTAATAACAAAGAGCATCTTCCCCATGTTAAATAGCCAAAAGAAGAGATATTGCAGCCATTGATAATGATGCCCATATATCATGCATGCTAAATCATGACTAAATAATTAAAATCTGTGCATGATACTTGTTTCAGGCAAGTAAAGCAGACCACAGTTTTAGTGGTCAGAGGAAATGAAATGCAGCTTTGCAGAAGTGATTGTCACTGAGCACACAGAGCACTATAAAATGCGCAAAGAAAATTAAACTAGGAAGAAGGCAATTGACTGTGAGCAGCTTATTCAGGACTGAGGGCTGGTGATTCAGTGGCAGTTTGCCTTCTGGTTATTTTGATGAATTGCTTGACTATGCATTAACGTGGAGAGAGTGAAAGGAGGAAGGTGATGAGCAGGAAGTTCTCCCAGGGTAGGGATGGTGGCTGGGTGCTCCCTCTTGCTGGTGGCAGGGCCTCCCTTGTCACTGCACAGACTCTCCACCCTTCTTGGCCACAGGAAACCATGGATGGATGGACTGATGAGATTTCCTGCAGTGGGGGGAGTAGCTGCAGAGAGGGAACTCCAGCCCGTTAACAAATGCCACACGCCGCATTCTCCGCGGTCTCCTCTTCACCAGCTCTGGAATGATGGTATTGCCCCAGACTCACCCAAGAGCACATCACCCAGCTGCCACATTCCCTCTCTCCCCTGCACACATCTGTGTGCAGAACTGGGGGAAGGCTCCATTTCCTGAGGGCTGCCCATGTGCTGTGGCCAGCTGAACTCCTGGAGACCCATGCAGAGAGAAGCTTATCTCACGTCTCATAAAATGAGGGCTGCAAAGCCACTGCAGCTTTGTTAGCTGTCACACAGACCTTTCCTTCAAAGCACAGAGAAGAAAAAAAACCCAAAACAACCTATTATTCAAAACATGAAAGAAGCATTGGTTGAAATTAAATTTTTCCTCCTACCCATTTATAGAAACAGATTAAGAGACTTTTGAGGAATAAGAGAAAGTATCTGTTTCATGGAAGGTATATTTACTTGAAGTATTAAAATTGAAGTGTAGCTTTTTGCACAAATTAATTTAAAACAGATTTCACTTGATAAATTTGCATAAGCATATACACAAAACTTTGAGAATATTGCTATATTCCTATAGCAATAGGAATACTTTAGAGAACGAATTAGCAACTTAGCTAACAATAACTAGCAATAATTAGCAAGTTAGCAAACAATAAATCTTGTTTTAATCTATAAATTATCTATAAAAATCAATAAATCTTGTTTTAAATCTATAAATTCCCAAGGAGGACCGTGTACTCACCCATGCTGCTTTTTTAAGACTAGTGCTCTTTGAAAATCCAAATTCAGAGGGGTGGAGGGAACCAAACACGTTTGTATGTCATGATATTATGACAACTTATCCATATTTTCTACCACTTATAAATTTTATTAGCATCTACATTACATGAAACTTTATTTTCAAATTTAAAAGTGTAGAGAAGTGTTTCCCTCATTTTCCAAACAGCTACTGATATAGCAATACTGAGAAGAGTAAGTTGTCTTTTACAGGTGCAGTAGTGGTGTCCTGATATTAATTAGAGTAAACATAATGATACAAACAACTTGCTTCCCATTACCCTAATTTTCATATTACATTTTTCCATTATACCCATTATTTTAGTATTAAAGAGCTACAGTAGCAAACAACATATACAGATCTACTTTATTTTTGCTGTCTTTAAACATGGTACTCTTTTCTTTGCACCTGAACCCCAAAGACTTTGTGCTGATTAATGTAAAATATTTCAGTTAGAGAAGGAAAGTTTAAATTTTGCAATTGTTGTAGTAAGTGTAGAATTTGCCTTAGGCACGGACATGTAGGCATTTGTCTTTTGGGAATGTGCTCTTTATTCTGTTTCTTGCTCCATCTCCTGTAATCTTAAATGGTTTGGAGTGCTGCAGGTTAATGATGTAATTTAATCAAAGATTATTCTTTCTAAGCAGTCATGGTAATAGTCAAAGATTATGGCAATGGAGTTGTTAAAAGGACTTGAAATAATGGCAAGAGATCAACATCACTTCAAAAATGCTCCTACGTGTTCTGACTCTGAAAGTGGAGATCCACTGTTTGCATCTTTGTGAGAAGCCAAAAATGGTTTTTAAAAATTTGAAGTACACCTGTGGCACATCAGGCAGCCCTTTGTGAGAGCAGATACAAATGGGACACAGTTTAGATCTCTTTTATGTCACTGGAAGTGGATCCTTTGGCTTGGAGAGCAATCCTAGCCAAGTGACAGTACATGAGGAGTCTTCCAGCTAAAATGATATAGAAATAACAGACTCTATTCTTCCTCTCTGGTTTTGGTTTGTTTTGTTTGTTTGGGTTTTTTTGTCTTTTAACAGGCACTAATTTTTGTAAGTTTTAGTTAGTAGTACAAGATAGAGACTTAGCATTATATTCTGGCCAAGATCTGAAGTTATTTCCTTTAGATGTATCTGTGTGGTTTCATCTGTAAAATAAACACTTGAAAAATGAAGCGTGTTAACTTTAGATTTCTTCTTAGAAACCTAAAGAATGACTCTTGTGTTGGACTGACTGTAAAAGGTGAATCTGGAAAGAACAGAGGATAAAAGTAAATCCATGTATTTCAGATTACAGTTTTAAGCAGTTATCTTTTTGTTGTAGAGGTTTCTGTATGTGAGTTAAAAGGAAAAAAATGCACAAAAAAAAACCCCTATAACACATTTTAACATTATAAAGCAGTTCTTTAGGGTATAATAACAACTGTGAAATCTCCAAACACAGTAAATAAAGTGGAGAAAAGTATTTTAGCAAAAGGCTATCTTAACAACTAGGAAAATGTTCTTAATTGTAGCAAAAGGAATCTTTTGAACTAACATGACAAGGTACAGGCAAAAATTAATATTGTACACTAATGTTCTTTTTAGTGAGTAGCTTACGTTGATTTATTCATTTAGGTAATTATGTACCATAATATTAGTAATTCAGACTGAAATTGAATTAGGAAACACTGAATAAATTGAAACTGTAGTCATATTTCTTTCTCACTGTGTAAGGAACAGAGATGTATTGATGTAAGTTCTAAGTGTACAGCATAAGTTAAATTCCCTAGACTGCAATTTGATCAAAAAGCATTAGACATTTACTTAGGCTATAATAGGTCCTTGCCATTGGATGGCAGTAAAATTCTACATCAATCACTAGAAGCAAAGTGAACCTAGGAAAACAATGGGATTTTTTCCTTTTTTATTTAAGAGTAGAAAGCTTGAGGGGGGATGGTGTTGCCTTAAATGCTGTGATAAGCACTAATATTGAAATATGATTCCTTTTTCTATGTTAGGAGCATTTTAGAAATAGTAAACTCAATTTTCTATTATATAGAAAATCATTTATTTCTTCTTGAAAAGAAAAGCAAATCTGAGCATATTGAAAAGACAATGCAAATTTATTCTGTTTATTGCTACCAATCTATCAGAGGTTTATAAATATATATATAGCGTACATTTTTTTACTCAACAAGATTTGTTATATTTTGCACACTATGGAAATTATTTTATAAATAATCGGCCTTGTGGCATTGTAGAAGATTAATTCTTTTCTTTTGCAAACATTATTACTGCAAATACTATAACCAAAAGAGTTCCCTTTTTAATAAGGAAAAAAATCCATCTTTTCTGCATGCGCATGATGCCAGTGCATGTACTGGGAACACCCTTTTTAGGCAGAGCCTTTTTGTGCAGCACTGTCACATCCCAGGCCTTGTTCCACCACCTTTGTTCAGACCATTCCAGGATCAACAACCATTCAGGTGTCCACGAAGCAATTGAGTTTCTACAAGGTGATCAGCACTGAAGATTCAAGTCATTAAAACAAAAGGACTCAGTTTAGCTCTATGCCTTCTCCTTGACTCTTAATTTCAAGATTTAGACCAACAATAAGTACTTTTTTTTTTAATTGATATGATATCAAACAACGAATAAGGTGCAGCTACCATGTTCGTAAAATATTGTTCATATTAATTGCACATTAAGTAAAGAGAAAAAAATTATTGTCAGACAAATTATCCTGCAATATTCATTTCCCTCTTCCTATTTTGGGAAGCTACACATGTAAATTAGTTTCACTTTTAAATGTGCAAGTCCTTATCAATGAAAATCAATAGGAATATTATGAATACAACCACTATCACAGTAATTGTACTAGTTTTTGACTGGACCCCCTTTCATACCAAAAATAGATTTCATGTGTTTAGCAAAGATCGAGAATTATATTTTAACAGGACTGAACTAAACAGAGCAAGAAATGTGTTCAGCATATGGTCTCACATGAAAAAATACAAATTCTTATGTCTTCATTTAATGTTTTCTAAAAAAAGTTAGAAATTTAGTAGCTTGAATTACAGTCTAAATAGCAATAAAATAAGTCAACTGTTTTTCA
This sequence comes from Agelaius phoeniceus, assembly GCF_051311805.1. Lineage (NCBI taxonomy): Eukaryota > Metazoa > Chordata > Aves > Passeriformes > Icteridae > Agelaius > Agelaius phoeniceus. Next base: position 13,903,611 of record NC_135274.1, read on the forward strand.
CAACATAGCCAGGGTGGTCTAAAAGAAGCTAAAGGCTATTAATCAGGATTTCCTGGGATCAAACCACAGACTCCCTAGCAATTTATTCACTCACTTTATATTTGGAGTCTGTTAAAACTTTATAGCCTTTCAAAGATCATATTAGGTACTAAAATTTGGAAATAATTTAACAAAAATTATGGGAAAAAAAAAAAAGAGAGAGAAACTAGCTTATCACAAACTTATTCTTAGGAAAGAATGTGTGAAATATATTCAATGGACCCATGCTAATCTGGGGTTTATGACAGTGACTGTGAAGGGAAGCAATGCCATAAACCTGGTGGTACAGTTTCACTCACAAGGACTTGTAATTACAATGCTCCTGAACTGAAATAAGAAATCCCCCACAGAAATATTTCTGCCCCATGTTAAGGCCATGATCCTACAACTATACTATCAACTTTGGAGGTTTGAGCAGTACCAGCTAAATCAGCTGAATTACTCATGTATTTAAGATAATCATATACTGTCAGGATCAAAAGTGTAAGATTTTTTTGTTGAAATCCCCGAGACTTAGTGCTTGGGACTAAATCTTCTGAGGTCCAGACACTATAAATTCACTTACATTTAGTGAGCCTGAACAGCCAGCAATTGGCTGTTGATATTCTTCTCACATTTGTATTTAGCCCAAGTCTCATTAAGACTCATAAGCAGAATTTCTTGAGGCGTTCAGAATTTTTAATCTATCAGAATTTGAGATTTTCGGCATCTCCCAGTGGGATTTGGTGCAATAAAGGATCAGACTGCAGCTGAAATAAAATTTACAGTGCTGTGATATGTAAAACAAATCTGTCAGAAGATCATGTTCTTCTAGAGTCATGTATTAAGCCTGTAGTTCCATATAGGAAGAAACTAAACAAATTGCTGCACTATAACCACTCTTGGTGATACAAATGAAGCCCATGTAATATCTAAAAGCCTTTCTACTGCCACACAGACACTGCTGCCCACAATCTGGCCTTACTTCAGTCATACACCAAACTAATTCTACTTTTCTTTGGAGCTCCTAACTTGCTATGATGTGAAAAGGCCTGTAGTGTTAGTGTGAACATTCCAGGAAGCTTTACCCTAATCTTTGAAAGCGTGCTGTAGATTTTGAAATAGGAAATTACTCAATTTGTGCTTTTATAAACTTTAAACAGAAATGGGATCACCAGATATGCACAAGTGTATTTAAAAAAATATTAGCACAAATTAAGAAAAAAACAACTTCTAAGATCATTTTTTGTACAGAGTGAGCAACTGAGCATAATTGTGCTGAACTTGAGAATGGTAAATGGTACTCACTTTTTGGTGAAAAACTATACCATATAGACTTAAATTTCAAAAATATAAGCATCTTTATTAAAAATAAAGGCTCAGAAACAATAAGATTAGACCCAAGGCTCAAGTAACTCAAAACCCACTAAGATTAGACCCGTGGTCAAGCAGCAACAGGCTTAGAGTGGCTGTTGTTAAAGAGCAGGTGTGGCAGCTTGTGGGTTAGTTACTATTCTGCTTTACAAGTACAAGAACTTGGGGCAATGTCCACATATTCTCACTCTGTGTGTTCTGTGAACAGGAGTTGTGGGGAAGAAAAAGGTGCTGGGAGAGCAGTGGAAAAGCAATAGTAAGACATCCTACAAAGCAAATGAAAGTTTGAGAGTCAGAGGAGCTGTGGACATGTGACTAATAAAGGGTGGGTGGAGTGGGGCTGGGGAAAGTGGGCGGAAAATAAAGCAGAAAGGCAGGAAGTTGTAGAGGCAATAAGGTGGCCCAGCAGAGTGTTGAAATGTCAGTGAGTCATGGCAGTGGGAGGCAGCTGGATTGCAGGTGCTGAGCTCAGGGAGCTATGGCAACACCAGCAGGAAAGTTTTCCGAGTGCCAGAATTTAGTGCTATCATCAGAGGGCAGGGCTGGTGTTAGGTAGGTGCTGAGGGTTTCTGTTAGCACTCCAGCTTCTCCCTGGTCCTGGCAGACCTTCCTTCCAGAGAAAAGGACTCAATAAACAGAATTTTCACAAATTCTCAAAAATTGATTTTCTACCATAAAACCAGCCTATTTGTAACTCAAAATCCTTCTTATTCCGAGTAATTTCAGATCAAATTATGGCCTAACATCACTGTACTAACAACAAACTTCAACTAAGGACACTACATCTAAAGGAAGGACTTCAGTTATGCTTCTTAGGTCTTTAAAAAGGTAACAAATTTACTATGTAAAGCCTATTTTCCTATGAAAATCTCAGCCAAAGACCCATAGCTGGATCCAGTAGACACTCAATTTTCATGGAGACCCAGTCTGGAGAACTGAAACCTACATTTCATGATTTACTAAGTTGCTATATTGATTGGCAACACACCACTTTTATTTCCTGAAGAGTAACCTGTAATGCCAGCAGCACAAACTCCAGGCACATCAAAATAGAGAGATCTTGTAGGTGACAAATATCTGAAGAGGGAATTGAGTAAGCAATGACCTGCTGAAAAAGTCCATTTCTTGCTCCTAATTTTTCCTTTTGTGGGAGTCTGTCATAAATACAACTCTAATGCCCAGAACTGGTCTTAGTCTTACAGATCTCTGTTGTCTATGGAAGAGGCAAATTGAGAATGCACAGAAATGTGCACAAGGAGAAGGACTGAAGGGCTGACCCAACTCAGTGACACTGCAATCAGCTGCTCTTCCCACATAACCACCTATCCATCAGACTAGAGCAGTTTGCAGATTTTTGCACAAATGGAAATAATTTCCTAGTCTCTTTTATACTTGCTGATACCCTAAACATTCCCCTAAGGGAATCAAGAGGCTGAAACTTTAATCTTATATTATTTAGTTGGGTTGTACAGCTGATGTGACTTGATAAATGTCAATTATTAGTATCTCATTTTATCAGTTGCAGCATTTATGCATTCAGAAGACTTCCAAAGCCCAGACAGTTTTTGTTGACTCTCAGAGGGGAAGTATGAAGGATCTCTACTTCCAAACGGGTCGCTCGTGCTCCTACAGATGTACATTCCTTCTGTCAAGTAACAGGCACAAAATTATGCCAAGAAGTCATTAACTGTAAAACAAGTAGCAGGAACCAGGTGCTAAAAATAGATTTTGAAGACAATCAAGTAATTTAGAAACTATGATACTTTTACTTGATACAACTAATTACAAATAGTAAAAAAAAATTGTCAGGAATCCAGTAACTCAAGAATCAACAGCTCTGCCCAGAAACAGGAAAATGCAAATTGTCTACAAGAGCACTCACTGGAAGCATTTCTCTCAGCTATCAGCTAGAATCAGCCACAGGTTGTCTCCAAAGGATGTCTCCAGTGGGGCAGGGCTGGTGGGGAGGACACACAGCCCAGCTCTTTGCCCTGGCGTGCTGCCTCTGGCTGGGTGTGCCCCAAACCACCAGGTGTGTGCCTGCAGGTACCTGCAGCCACCACACAGCCCTCTTGGTGGGGATTAAGCACATCTATCACACCTCTGCTTGCCAATGGATGTTTTAGTTTCTGAGCACAGACTTTCATACATAGACAAGCCCCAAGTTAATTTCAACTCATGATTAGTTTTTGACAACATTTAAGATCTCTGAATTGGTGTTTATTTTGAGGCTCTTGATATGCAAATCACTTATGCTAAATTCTGCAGCTTTGACTCAGTTTAGATTATCAGCGTTTACCTGCAAACATTTGAATAAACACAAGTGAGACCATCCTTTAACAACCCTTTTAAGATCAAAGAGTCAGTATTCTGCCTTTGAGGCTTGTCAGTTTAAAACCTACACTAACAATTAAAGGATTCCTCCCCCTCCTCTCTGCTGTCTTCCTCCCTCCCAAAACCGGCAATGAAAAGATTCCACCCTGCAAGAAATGTCCAGTTTTATAAGAGAACTTCTCATTAATGAGTAAACATGCACTGTTCTGCAATATTGTTTCCCTACTCTTCTGCTTAATGGGCTTCATCCTGCATGGCTAAAATCTTTGTATAAAAAAAAGGGCTCTGGTGAGATCTAAGCTTCTATTAAGAATTTATTTTGTGCTATTTCACTAGGAAATACCCTAAGATTTTTTTCCATCATAGTTAATGTCAGAATGCCACAGGAAAAACACAGTGAATAAGTATTAATGTGCTTACTGCTGACATCCCTCAATCAATAAAATGGAGTTTTGTGCTTTTTGGCTTGGTAGAATAGGGCATTGTATTTTTCATAGGCGTACAAAACATTTGTAAATCTGTGAAATAATAAGTAAAGAAAGATCATGTGTCTTGAAACGCATTTTTATTATCCAACAGTGGCATTTCTGAGCTAACATCACTGTCCTCACTAGGATGGAGAGACTGTAAGGAGGACAAGAGTAGCCTTCTGCTCTGCAGGAGAAATTATCTTTTGGTTGTTTTCAGAAGCAAGATTACTGTCAGCATCTGTTTTGAAGAACTTAGGTTTTCTATCTGAAAATATTCCAGAGCAGAATAGGGTTATTGGCTGCTCCATGGTCTGACAGTGTCTTGACTGACAGGCATCTTCAGCCACATTCAGCAGTTGGAAGAGCTGCAGAACACTTCAGAGTATTCAGTCTGCCTTACAAAGACTGTAATGCTGTTTTCCTCCTCAAAAAGCAGCCACCCCGCCTATGGGGTGGGTGGAGCTGCAAACGCTCCTGGTCCCGAGGCTGAGCTGCAGCAGCAGCCGCCGGTGGCCACCTGCACCACCAACCTCACCTCCTCTCATTCTGAAAGGGTCATTCTGAAGGATCAGGACCATACAATGATATATTTTTGCAGCCACAAAGACAGAAAATAGCATTTTCTGTGTTATTTCCATGACTCTGGAGAGGTGGGGTCAAGCATAAAAAACAGGCCATCCTCTAGCTCTCCTAAAGCAAAACCTGTAAGTTTGATTGTAGAGAAGGATATAAGGATAAAAATGAGAAATAACCTGTGTGAATGAACACAACTTGAACTCATAGTGGATTCTGATTCACACTAGGTTTGACTTATGGTTCACTGCTTTGCACACAGTCCTATCACAGGACTTTTTGTCATTTTTTCCCAGTGTTCTGATAATAGACAAAGCCAAAAATCTGTTGATAAAGCATAAATACATTTATATATCTATGTTTTCTGACCATTTTTTGTCAATGGTCAATACCCCAACCACCAGCACCCATCAGGGCTCTGCCAAGCTGGGAAAAAACCCAGAAGGGAACCCAGGACAGAAGGGGAAATGGAAATACTGCCTAAAACCTATTGATATCTCTTCTCTGCTAACATTATTGGCACTGGTTCTACTGACAAATGTTTACCATGATTAAGGAACAAATAATAAACTTACTGCTTCAATAAGATTTTTTTAATGCTGTAACTACATATATTAAAAATATAAAACTCATAATATTAGTACTACCTTAGTATCCAAAATAGGCTAATGCTGCCCAGAAATCCCTTTTAGAGCATTCAGTGGAGAAAAATTAAGTAGATATGAATGTGGATTGCCTAAGATATGCTTTTGAAAACAAAAGACTTAATTAATGGGGCTGTGACATAGAAAAATACAGAACTTGTTCTTGTTTGTGTGTTCCTACTTGGAAAGCTGTTGGGAAAATTTTGCCATTATCCTGAAGGGAATACAAATGTGTCTGTTTAAATGTTTATAACTATGTCTGCTTTATGAAACAAAGATGTCTATATAGCAGCAAAGTGAGTTCCAAACAGAAAAGACAAACTTCTACTGAGAGCTGACATTAAAAAATAATGGATAGAAATATTTCCATGAAGCTTGGCAGGAATATGTACACTGTAGATGAACAACTGTTTTAACAAATGTTCAATAGAAGTATCCAGAATCCAAGGAGGAAATAGCATAACTACTGATGTCTGATTCCATTAGGATCAGAACCAATGCACTGCTAAATTATCACAGGATATTTTATGAACTGTTATTGATGATTTAGTGGCAGGCTAGGTTATGCAGCTTACAAGCTGTCACCTTTAAGGTGAAGCCAAAAGCGAGCCCAAGGATATATTCTAAAGGAAAATGTAACAATTATTATAGCATGTGTGTCAGCAAAGTTCATATGATTCATTGTCCTTCTGGTAATAGGAAAGCTGTCAGTGGGTGCTCTTGGGCATGGTTCAGCTAACTATATAAAGAATGTTCTCTTAAACATTCACCTACGGCTTGGGATTCAGAGGTTGCTTGTCTGATTAAATGGAAAGGAGGTAATTTAAAAGCATCTTCCTTTCCAAATATGTTACTGTCAATTGGCTTTGGTTCAGAGGTTTCCAATCTGAAGTACATGAGGCAGCTGCAGAAGAACTCTATTAATATTCCTGCATAAAATGCTTTCTTAGCCCAGGTCAGCTCCCCTATGCACTTTTGATGTATTAGAACTTTAATGTTCAACTGAATTGACAAGTGATGGGTTTTACAATCAATGTGCACAAAGGACATGCCATTCCCAAGCAAGCTCAAGATTTATTAAATATAATGATAAAGAGGAGCATGTCAGGTGGAGGCTACTGTGCAGTGTTTTGTTCCTCTGTAGTTCATATTTTGTGCAAGTTACATCTGTGATATCTGGTTTAACACTGGGCTGCAGCTCAGCTCTGTTTCAGTAAATGAAAGCTTTGAATCGTTAAAATGCAGAGTGTCAACCTGGGTGCTTAAGAGAGGCAAAAAATAAATCTGTGGCATATTTTCCTTAATGTTTTGCCACAGGTTCATTTCTGAACTCACAGCACAGATGTTTTAAATATGATACAACCTATTTGTTCCCACGTTCAATGCTAATTCTTTGGGAAATATGTACTAAATTAGGGGAGGTTATGTTTTCTTGTGATGAAGTAGCTCAGCTCCCACCAGTGTTTGCAGGAACTTTCTCACTACTTTGTGCTGGGTTTTTTTTCCTTAATGGGTAATGTTGGAATGAAGTGGCAGGGCCTTTCAGAGAAAGGCTAACTTACAGTAGTTTTTGTATAATGCTCCACAGATGTAGATGTTCCCCAGATGTGAACAGACTAGAAACTTAGTTTTGTCTCTGGGTGTTCATTCACCATATAAATCTCCCAACACATTCTTATCTGCTATGTAAATAAGATGTGGAATTCCAATAGTGTCTCAGCCTTCTACAGCAGATGGTATAGTGAGATTTACCACACCATTACATTTAATGGGATTGAATTCATTTGGATTTCTTGATGTTCACTCTGTCCTTCTCTGAGCAGCAGTGTTGCCAATGTTCCTGATTATATATGATTTGAGAGAGTGCTTAAAGAAGAAAAAACCCTTTATCTTAGAAATACGAGTATTTTCTGTCAAATTTTAAAGTGTGTATATATTGCATTTCAGAGGATTTATAACCCCTATGAGAAAAGGATATTTAATGAATATTCAACAAAGAACTTGAAGTCATTACATTTGAAGATTTTTGTAAATATCAGCTATCCAGTTAACTGTTTTAGTACTAGCATCATTATATATTCATTTGGAAAGAAATGAGCTTTTTACCTCATCACATCAGTGTAGACAGAGAGAAAACAACAGGAAAGAATCTCTATTAAGAAAAAAGGAATATTTTTAAGAACAGATTTAAAATAAAAGTTTTTGATTTTCATTTCAAAGTAAAATTGGCTCACTATATGCAATAATGACACTAAATTAATAAATAATATTCAAAATTGAAGTGCAAACTGACACTGCTAAAACATAATTTAAAATGACAGTGTAAAACACTGTCAAATTCTTGTAGTGCATTTTATTTTCAAAAAATGCTATTGCAAATGCCTTGATCTTCCACAAATTGCTGTGTACCCAAAATGACATTTAAATGTATACAGATATCATATGTAGTCAGCCATTAGATGATGCTTTATTTTGTCTGCTTAGCATTCTATCATTTCTGCAAAATCTTACATGGCCTAAAAATTTACTCAAACCAGTCACAAATTTTGTCATGCTATTGCTACCATTCCTCACAATAGTCACAGACCACCAAAATCAGCTGAATGAGAAAAAATATTTATTTTTATAATGAAATCTGAAGATTTCCGAGTTTTTCTGCCTTGAAATCACCCAGCTATTCTAGTTATGTTGAAGTTATTTCTAACACCAGGCTTCAGGCTCAAGAGATCTGAACTGTTCCATAAATTATGTTATGAATTGTAAACCAGTCATCTGATCAGCAATAACACACTCTGTACTACAGTGCCAGGCAAGGGTAGCAATAATGCTGAATCTACATGCATGAATGAAAAAGCTTTAATTAGCACAGTGAATGGAAAACATCTCACTTTTCTCAATAGCCTATAGAGGCAATACCAGCTCTACAGCTGATCTGACTTGCACCCAGAATTCCTATTCCACTGAGCACTAAAACTTGGACTTTTTTTAGAAGACCGATGAAAAATGCAGTGTCAGACTTCTAAAACTATTGGACCACTGTGGAAAACCCTGAAATACTGATTTTTTTTTTATCTAAATAGTGTATAATCATGGGATAAAGAGGTGTTTCCCCCAAGTCACAAAGCTCCAAGTGAACAGAGCTATAACCACAGTGGGAGCACTGGGCTGGAGATCCCAGGAAGAGGCTGGAGGGGACTGGAGGTGCCTTTGCCCAGCTCCCCCCATCCTGCACACTTACAGACAAAACCAAAGTGCAAAATCCAAACTCTCCCCTTAAAAATGCTGGGTTTATGAGAGACAGAGTTTCAATGGAGAAATATTCTGCTGGAGAGCTGAGCAAGCTGCAGTTCATGGCAGGCCATCCTCCCCAGCATCACCTCACAGGTGAGCAGGGTTTCCCAACACGCAGCTGCTGCTGGCAGTCATGGGAAGGCACAGCAAGAGATGCTCCAGCTGTTGCACAGGCAGCACACACAATGCTTGCTGACTCTGAACATTAACAAAATTTAAACATTAGGAAATAATTTTGCTTTGCTGTGACTTTCTGTACAAAAAAAACCCAATAAAGAATCTAAAAGAAAATCGTGGAAGAGGCAGTGTGGCAGCCCTGATTCATCTCTGCCATAGTTTGCAATGGGAGTGAAAGTAGCATCAGAGATCTTTCACTTCAGTGAGACTTCACTGACAAACCTTTTCCCCCTTCAAAGACAGTACCTTCTGATACAGCAGCCCTGCCTTTCCACACAGTCTGTGAATTGCTGCTTCACTCCCTGCCTTTGATGGCAATTAGATCAGACTGTCAGTAAATCTCATTTTCCTATTCCTCAGCCATAGCTCTTGTTGCTTCTGCCAAGGCTATTAATGTTAGACAATATATTAATGATAGATCTACATTGGTGTTAGGGAAATGAGCTACAGGAGGTTGCTGTAGGCCCTGAGGAGTTTTCCTATATTCTTTGATTTATTAATGATAAAGAGTGGCTTTAAGGCTGGTTCTGTTTGTGAGAAAAGCAAACTAACAAAAAGTCTTGTTGTTGGTTTCTCATGTTTTAAAAAACAAAACAAAAATGCCCCAAAAATGCTCAAGCACCTGTTGTTTTCCAAGTATTTATCTAGGCAAGGTGAAAAAATTAAGGGGAGAAGCAATTGCCACGCAAAACCCCCAAACTCATCCATACACTAATCCTGTTATTTGCATGTATATGGACTCCAAAGCCTTCTGAGGCATTTTTAAGAGTTTTTAGACAGAGAAGTCTCCAAAAAGAAAAACTAACTGTCCCAAATTAATTCAATTTTGCTTTAATATTCAACTTCTAATGGCACAAACTTGTTTCAGCTCCTCATGAGATGGACCAAGGGAAGCATTGTTTCATTCTGAATAAGCACTCTTGGTTTTAACATGTATTTAGATCAGGTGAAAGCCTGTAAGAATGGACTTTCTGTAAGATACTGGTGGTGCTTTTGGACTATCAAAGGAGCTTCATTATTTAATGTGTCCTTTCCAGTCCTAGTAATATGAAAAGCACAGGAGAAAAATGTTCATGATGTGTTCACATGTCAAAGTATTTGGGTTCTGACTTCCACTGAAAGAGTAACAAATTCATCTGTGAAAGGTCTGCTCTGCTCTTTTTTTTATTTTTATTTTTTTTCCCCTTTTTTCTTTTTTCTTTATTTTAATATATGGTTTGGAATCTCCCAAGCAGCAGTGAGGCAATGACTGAAGCAGAGAATTAAAGAGTAAACTTAGGTAAAGAAGTGATAAATCAGAATTCCATTTCTGTCTAGTCAATGCATCATTTACCCACTTAGATGTGTCAAATAGAGGAATGTCTCCACTTTTTTTTTGTAAAGCACTACAGGATATATTAATGAGCCAGTGCAGGACAAACATTACATGAAAAATACTGATACTCAGGTGAATTATGAAATAGTAAATGAAATGGCTTTCATTATTTGCTTGGGGGCTGTTCCTAGAGAAGTAAACAAAAAAAGAGATCTGTCTACACAAGCCAGAAAAACCTGCCCAAGAAGACGAAGGGAATTCACCAGTGAGATACCCCAGATATAGAAAAAGAGTTCTTCTCCCTTCTCTGTGCAATCTCAGGATAAAATAAACATATCCAGGCTTCCTGAAGTGCCTTGCTGACTCCCCACCAGTGGTTATTCATACTAGCCAAGCTACCTGTGTAACTTTGAGCTGTCTAGACAATTTTTATTTTAAAAAAATCTACCCCAAATGAAAATTTAATCTCCTCTTTCCCTCTTTCCATTTCCTTTAAAGATTGGCTTGCATTTTCACTGAAATTATTCTGAAAAAACACCCACAGTATTTACTTTAGCATTTAATTAAGAAGTGGATATTGTCTCTGTCTACTTTTAAGTTTCTCATTTAGGTTATTCTAGAAATTTATAGGTTTTGGGTGCAATAAGATGGTGCCATTAACTTAAGTGAGTTTTTTATGCACTGGGCATATCTTCAACAGCCATCACAGAACTGCTACCCCAGTCCAGCTTCACTTTTACACAAGACTTGGACACTCCCCACTTTGGGTAGGAAAAACTACCAGAGTCTTCCATAGAGTACTTATGACAGCAACTCCAGCTGGGAAAACATTTTTAAAATTATGGAGAGCTTGTTTCTACATCTTTGACCACACTGAGTAACTCCTTGCTCTACAGATGGTGCCACTGACATCAGCAGCTCCTGCTGTAGAGTCAGGTGCTAGACAATATGAACTTGAGACCTAAACCTGGCCCTAAATACAGTTCTAGCACCTGAAGAAGACTATTCTTTTATAACACAAAAGGAAACACATCTATTATTCCTTTTTTACTTGATAGTCACCATCTTTATTTTGTTTTAATGTTATCACTAAAGGGAAAATTTCAGCTACTTCTTCTAGTATACATTTGTGATAGCAACTCTAAATTTCACATTTCTCTTGCAGTTATGAACAAGATAAATTTGAGTCATGGACCAAACCTAGAAGCTTGTAAATCAAAAGGCACCACAGGTACTCTGTGTTCTTGTTAGTCAGTCCCTAGGATTTAGATAGGAAAAAAATTTTAAAACATGAAAATAATATACTGTTAAAGTTGATTAGCTGGCTGTAGTCTCCTAGATACAGAAGATTTCCTCCTTTTGCACAGCAGGTGTATGCATGACTTATGCAGGCAAAGCTCAATTTTGTAAAGGTTAAATTTGATCAAATTGATTAAATACAGATCTTTCTTCCATTCTATCAGTATCACATTTATCCTTACTGGTTTCCAAAAGCCATAGTCACTTCCTGTTTTCCAAAAGCCAGTCATTTCCTTACTTTACTGGGTCTGATTGTTAAGTATCTAAAATTACAAATAAAGAAACAATCCTTATACCTGTAACTTGAAAGTGCCTTAAATAACCCCCTGTAAAATGTTCCTGTTCACCTGTGACAAAGAAAATAAGTCAACATTTCTTCCAGCCCTCTGTCTCTGGCACACTGGTGGTCAGGCCAGATGAAATGATAACTTCAAGTAAAAGTACTTTTATCAAGTCAGAAGAACAAAGTTTCCAAAATCATCACACACTGCGAGAAATAAATTCAATTATTTCTTTTGGGCAAAACTGAGAACACAAGTCTGGATTTGGCAAAAGTTTAAAAATCAAGCTAAGACCTTTATGTATGATTAGCAACGTTGATTTTGACAGAGATTCTTATAAAGCTGGCAAATGTTTAAAATTCCTGCTAAGCACACATTCATGAGTGTTGCACATGACTGGGAAAAAAACTAGCCCTGTTTCTGGCAAATGAATGCATTAAATTTCATTTCATTAAATCCCCATTTCAAGTACCTGGTAGTCGATAATGTTCAACACCTTGTGGAAGTTACTCAGCCTAGGGACAAGAGTAAGTGCTCATTTACACCTGGGCTGGTGGTGGGCAGGGTTTCAGTTCCTGACCATGAAAAACCTTTGCATCATCCAGGAATTATAATGGAATTTATTCAGGGTCATTAACCACGCAGAGACAGCTGTGAGCACTAGTAAGATTTACTTAGCATGAGGATATAAAAATTAACCAATCTCCTAGATTATAGATACAAATCTGTGCTTTGAATCTGTACAGATCAATGCTAAATGAATCATTAATATTCTGCATGAAGCAGAAAAAATAAGTCAGTGAAAGCTGATCCTGCTACCTTGTCATTACATTCTCTATTAACACAAGTTCATCCAAAATTGCAAATCATTACAGCTTTTCCAGCATCTGCCACACTCCACTACTGTCCCTGGAGCCCTCAGAGAGTCAAATATGTTTACTAAAGCATAAAACTACTAGCACCACTCATCCATGGTTACACAGACACATCTGAACATTACTTTAAAAGTGTCATAGACCTTATATTTATTGTTCTGAATAAACATTAGTCTCATGAGCAGAGAAGCACCAAAGACCAGAGCCTGGTAATTACTTGCAGGATAGGTACACTGCCATTAGCTGCAATGAAAGCCTCTCTGTCTTTCCATGTCACTGGGTTTCGGTGCTAGGAAACACTTTCTCACATCAGACAGGAGAATTTAACTCCCTGCTTCTTCAGTCTCATGTACTTAGGCAATAAGGCCATAATGTTGCTGGATGTTTGACTGGCTTTTGACACAAATTGCACCAGACACAGTACATGGATAATTAGCAGTGAATACAGGCTCTGGTTTTAATCCAAGCCTTTTAACATAAATCTCTAAAACCAATATTAGGATTACCTGAAATGATATTTTAATTTTTACAAAAACTGTAACCTCTCCTACATTGTGGATAAAATCTTGATTGTTTTTTCAATGAAATTTTGGGAGTTTAACCTGTTTTGTTATTTTCATTTTAAAAGCTAAATATTTTAACATTTCCAACATTAATATTGTTGTATGAACCATTTTTATTAAAATTGAGCACATTTTTTAAGACAAAAAGAAAAAAAAAATAGGTAGTGAGCTCTAGCAGTGTAATTTTCTGTGAATAAAGGTTCAACTGTGTATTTGATCAGAACACCCTATAAACATCAAGACAATACAAAAATTTTATTTATACTGTCTTATTTCTAATTAGAAGGGAGAAGAATCTTTTCAAAGTACTTTCATACATGATAAGCTAAATATGGCACCATCAGCAGCACAAGGTCAAGGAATCAGAATCAAGTGTGACACAGAGATGTTTCTGTAAAGTGCTTTTTGAAGGGCTGTGACCCAGGGAGAAGGACACACATTCACCCAAGACACCAAAATGTGCCCATGCTCCCTGTACTCACTAGAGAGCAGAGGAGTTAGCTCTGTAGCACAAACCCAACAACTTCCTAACCCACAGCCTTAATGACTGCCAAAAATTGGAGCTACTTCTACTGCTATTCAAAATGTAAGTGTTGAACTCATTCCAGTCTTTCATTGATGTACTACAGCAAATCCAGAGAGGAAGAAATGCAAAACTGGCAATATCAGAATTTTCCACTATTTTTCTGACAGCTCCAGAACCAAAAGCCAATGTGTGCTTTGGCAGAGTAAAACTTTCAGGCTGACGGGAATTGGGATTATTCTGGTTTACATCAGCTACTGGCCTGACCCAGGGCCTTTGGCACTGTGCTCCAGTGGGAGGGTTGGACAGGCTGAGAGGCTGGAGAGCAGCCTCATCCCACTGCACTGTGCTGCAGAGTGCTCTGGGATGGAAGTGGGGCTGGAGAGCAGCCTCATCCCACTGCACTGTGCTCCAAGGGCTCTGGGATGGAAGTGGGGCTGGAGAGCAGCCTCATCCCACTGCTCTGTGCTGGAAAGTGCTCTGGGATGGAAGTGGGGCTGGAGAGCAGCCTCATCCCACTGCACTGTGCTCCAAGGGCTCTGGGATGGAAGTGGGGCTGGAGGGCAGCCTCATCCCACTGCACTGTGCTGCAGAGTGCTCTGGGATGGAAGGTGGGGCTGGAGAGCAGCCTCATCCCACTGCACTGTGCTCCAAGGGCTCTGGGATGGAAGTGGGGCTGGAGAGCAGCCTCATCCCACTGCACTGTGCTCCAAGGGCTCTGGGATGGAAGTGGGGCTGGAGGCTCCACATGCTGACAGAAATCGAGGCAGTGTGCCATAAGGCTTTTTAGAACTCATCTCTCAGCCTCACAGAAGGCAATAGCAGCCTTTTTTTCTTCAGTAAAAATCTGCCTTTATGCATTGCTCATATTCAGCTCACAATCAGATGCTATGCAGATCAGTGCCCAAAATATCAATCCAGCCAAATGTTTGCCAGAGCTTTAGGGAAACCTTACGGTCTCAGAACTATTTGCATTCTGAGCTGAATGTGCTTTAATTTCTATCTACTAGCATCTGCTATTGTTTTCACAATCTTTTAGATGGGTTACTTGGATTATTAGCAAGTAACAACTGTGATTTGACTCTCTTTTTCCACTTTTCCCTCCCCCAGTATGGAAAGGCAGCAGACTTTGTATGAAACTCTGCTACAACTCTGTCCATCCTGTTCACATGATTTGACATTTCAGTTTTTAAGTTTGAGGTCCTCCACCCATTCCTCAGAACAATATAGTCTAAGTGCCACAGAGGTAATACCTCTTAAATTATATTCCAGTTGTATTTGATCTTAGCCTTCCTATGTTGACACCTTTCCTTCCCAGTTTGTGTTCATATCCTTATACCATATATGATGTTCATATCCTTGTGTTTATATCCTTCATATCACTCAGAGCCTTTTCTTCCCAGCCCACAAGAACATTATTCTGTAAAAGACCTTTCACTGATATATCCTCCTTGATCTATAACTTTTATTCCCTGATCATTTCATTAGAAAATGCCAATCTCTCCTATTTATCAACTGGCAACAGAGAAATAAATTGCTGGATTTTCTCTTTTACTTTCCAGACCTGTACTTCAGATCTTCCTGGGCAGACCAAGCTGGGAAAAGAGGTGATGGCAAAAACAGTCATGGGGAATTGCATTCAACTATGAAAGCAGCAGGCAACAGCTGTGGTCCTTGAACAACAAAAAGCTTAGAACATTCACCTTTTTAATTTATCTAATAAAAATGGATGATATTGGTGTGGGATGGATTCTAGCTGCTTTAGGCTGGTGTTTGGATGAGCAACAACTCAAAGATCCTCAGGAGCCCTCGCCTAAGAGAGTGCTGATTCTCCCTCTGGTTTGCTTTCCAATACTTGGGAAGCACTAATGAGTGTTTTAAATCAAAGAGCATCTCAAATATTAATGATGTTTCAACGTGCCTCCTATTTAACGTAAAGCAGCACATAGAGCTTTTCACCTGATTCTGGTTTTTAAATAGATTTTGCTCTCTAACTGGCATTAGCAGGAGACCTCTGAGTGGCATTAACATATTAAGGGTGCTTAGTTCCCTGCCTGTCTGCATCCCAGCCACCCAATGAGTAACAGCTATGGCTGAGCTTGGGCAAATTCCTTTCAGGAACTGATTCATACACAAACACCTTTTACACCCTTTGGTTCAGCACTTCTTTGCATTTCATATTTTTATAGAGACTGGCTGTCAGAAGAGACATATCACATCACATTGTTTATATATAGCACCATTACAAAGACTTCATGTTTAGCTGCAGTTCACTAGGCCTGTTTTCCTTTTGGGGGGTAGTTTGTGCCAAAATGAGAGGAAATAGCATTTCCTCTGAGAGTAATGAGCAGCTGGTGCTTTTGCCCTGGTGTTTATGGGATGTAATAGGCACAGTGGCACATTTGGAACTGGTTGGAGAGAAAACTAAATGCTGCTTTCTTTTATCTTTATCACCCCCTCTCCCAAGAAGGCTTTTCAGTTTCTGTGGTTTATACCAGTTTTAGAAAAGACAATAAAAATAAAGCTGCAGCACTTTGCCACAACGTAGTCAGATATTACAATGTACTCTTCATAAAGATGGACTGGTTTTATCTACTGGAACCAGAAAAACTAAGATAATAAAATATTTTTCAAGCTGCTCCAAACAGCTCTTGGAAGAATTAAAGCAAAGGGATTACATCTGGAAATCATATTTGGAGAAGAACCAGTGAAATTGCCAAAACCTGTACAGCTGCTCTTCTGGCCATTGTCTGACCTTAACTTGCACATTCATGGCTGACATTCTCATACCAAGAAACTTTAATCCAGTGTCAGGACAACAGCAGAAGAACTTTAAAGTACCTATTTCTCCTCCATTGCATTTACCAGTTCTTCAACCAGTGTAAATTGGTATAGCTCCATTAACTGTGGTAGTGCTCTGCAACTCTCTGAAAACAATACAAACCCATTGAAACAGAACCAGGATCTGCTCCTTTATTCACAGCACTTCAGACTGACTGATTAGACCATTATGGATTGTGAATAGGGGTGGCAAACACTGTTCCACAGATAATGTCCTCTTCATCAGCCATACTAATTGGTATTTGTGGTGATCTCATAAACACTGCATAAACTAATGATCTGCACTTGATAGCATTTCAGTAGCCAAAAAGTATTTGTTTGTGTTGCTATAATGCAATGAAACAGATAATTATCTACCCTTCTGGTAACAGTGCTCTTTATGTGGATCACCATTAATCCAAAGACTTATATCATTCTCAAGTAGTGATGTCACACCAGTGATTTTAGCAATGGGGTTATGGGCAAGCAAGGAGCAGCACTCTTGCAAGGAGGTTACAGAAGGAGGCTTTAGAAGGGTGCCTCTTAGGTATTATTCAGCTAAAAAGTTTAAACACATCTTTTTAAACAGTTCAAGGTCACATTAAGATTTAAAACTGGTTATTTACTCAACATTGTCTAAAATTCACCATCTAAATACAGATTTAGGCAGCTTATTTGGTTAACTTTAGTTTTTGTCAATTTACAACCTTCCACAAAAGCAAGTTAGAACTGGGATATGGATCAAGGGCACTCAGATGTGAATTTAAAATCCTACTAAGTAGGATTTTAGTAAGTACCTAGTTAGAAAAAAAACAAGTTTTAGTTTTTCTCAGTGGAAATATATCATGGTCAGAACTTTGGTCATGGGAACCTCCAAATGGGTTACAGCTTCTCTGAATGTTCACAGCATCCATGAGACAAGAAAACTCTGCACAAGCCAGGAGGTTATTTACTTGGGTCATATTAAACTCTGACAGACATTAAACTTGGTTTCAGGCTGTGCTGCCAGCTGAAGGCTCAGACTGAGCACACTGGATTCAGGACATATGAAACATTTTAGGCACAGTCCAACACAGCATTTCTGACAGGCTTCTAAAAGGAAAGAGGAGATGTGAGGAGGTACCTTGGACATGCCATGGAACATCAAACATCAAACTGCTTTGTCAGGGACACGCAAGAGGAGAGCTCCTCTCTGTAGCTTGGATCCCTGTCAGCCTCACTACAGGCAGCTCAGTTAGCTCACATTGTTCTGGCATTTTCCACACATTTCCTTACCTCCTCCCACACATTCCTCTTGTGGACACAGCCCTCAGGGTAAACTACCTGACCATGAAATAGCACTGCCCTTTTTCCTTTCTTTTTCATGCTGCTCTGACACCAAACTTCCTGCATTATCCCAAAGTTACTCTGACTTGCCTTGCCTTGCTGTCACCAACGTCCTTCTTGGCACCTGCTTAGCCTCATATTCCATTTACCTTGGCTCTTTCATTGCAGGATGTGACAGCCTGCTTTCAAAAAGCTCTGCAGCTGAAGGGCTGGGGGAAAAACCTCCTCATTCAATGCATGAAGAACATACAGAACCATATTTACAGCCAGATATCTCAACTATATTCTGATGGTGCAGGAATATATTGTATATTGTGCACAGTTTGCTGAAAAGAGAATTTATCTTGCTTATCAGCATGAGACTGAGAACATTACAACCTTTCTTTTCCTTTATTCTTTCCTTTGCATTTGAAAGTTTTAAGTAAACTAAAATAAAATTCAAATCAAGCCTGGATCACCAAACCCAGAGAAAAACTCTGCATACTGCAAAACTGGGTCCATTTTGAAATCGTGTGCCATTTTAACATTCACTCTAGGAGAAATCTGGATTGTACTTACTCTTTAAAAAGTCCCTCACATTACACTCCTCCAGAGAAAAAGGGGCTACAGGATCATTTGCATTTTTTTATCTGAGTTATGACCATCACACAAATTTCCAGAAGAAGCCAGGTGTGCTCCAGCCTGATCTTTTCTACTTTACATTGCTCTAGGAGCTAAGCAGCTCCAGAGGTCTTCTTCCTTGCAACAAGGAATGTGTCTTTGGAAAAGCATCCCAGAGAAAAATGCAACACATAAGGCTTGCAGTCCCCAGACTGCGTGGTTAAATAGCGTTTAGGAATCAAAACAGACAAGCAACTGGTACGAACATTTGTACAACCCCTCGGAGACTGCAGAGAGCTTTTCTAACATTAGCAACCTCCTTAGGAGAGTTTCTGCTTCATAAATGCTTTTCACACAATTCTGCCCTTCCCTCAAGCTCCTTCCATTTAGTGAGTCCTTGTTCTGCTGTTCCGAAGCTCTAAGGTGGTCACAAGGTTTGTGTTGCCTGACACAGGACTAAGAGGCTGTGACAGCACATTTAAAACTGCTGGTAATTCATACTAAATATGGAGGGAATCTGTCAAATTCCCACTTCTTGTCATTAAAATCTACATCTTCTAGCACAATCAGTGGTTTGGGGTTTCTTGTTCCACCCCATTATTTGCCCATGTTTGACATAGTTTCAGTGGGGTGAAATGGGAAAGGGGCTTATTAAACTACTGAAAAAACTACTGTGCAAATCTTGCCACCAGTAATCTCTGCCAATTTTCCCTGCCCCTGTCACATTTCTGACATCTTAAAGCAAAGACATGGGAATTCATCTTCTTGTTGGAGTGAAAATATGGCACACCTCAAAACCTCCACCACTTGGCTCCATTTAAGGTAGAATTTTTCATAGTATAAAATCTGGAGCTTTATTTTACATATAATAAATCATCTTGACCTGCTGCATCAACCACCCAGCAGGTGGTAGACCCAGCAGGTTCTCCTGGGAGAACTTTGCACATGCCTCAGTATTCTCATGAATACAGCATGGTCAATTTGAGCTCTGGACCCAGGATTAAAATGTGCAGCCATATCTCATCTCCATCTTTGCCCTGCCCTGCTGCAGCCCCCTCTCTGGTTCAGACCAGCTGCTGAGCTTTTCCCTGCCTGCTTCTCAAAGACTCTCTTATGTCTTACAGCAAGCATTGAGAAAAGCCATTTTCAGCCTGGTAGGGTCTTGATCCTGGTTTTTGCCTTTTCCAGTCAGTAAATATTTTACACTTCTGGGTTGGACTTATCCTGATAGCAAAGTTTCCGTGCTCATGGAAAAGTGTATTCAAAGCAGCTTGCTTTGAGGTGCACATCAGATTATTTCCAAAACCCCAGAGGCCATCTCATCTACCTGGGACTAGAGGAACACAGGAGCCTCTCACCAGCCTGGCCACAGCCTTGCTGAAACAGCTGAAGAGGAAGGTGCATAAGCCAAAGTTGTTCAAAAGCTGATCTTTCACTTTATGTGTGCAGATACCTATGAAAGGCCTGCCACTGTGGTGTGTATGGAAAGGCTGCCCTGGTAGAAGTTGTGTTTGTTATATCCAAAGTTCTGCAGATGTCTGGCAGTGAGTTGGCTGCAGCCCCACAGCACTGTTCTCTGTCTCTGGGACACTTGGGTTACAATCTCTACTGGCTGTACATATGACTTCACATACAATGACAAACCAAGCCCCAGTAACTCCCAAGAAGACTCCCAAATGGCACATGCTTATCAGCCCATTCCTGTCTCATTTCTAATCTCTTCAAAACCAAAAATAACCTTTCCCCTGATTCACCAGCCATAAACTCACTGGAATGTTCTACAGTGAGTCAATCAGTTTGTCATGCCAAGATCAGTAAGAAGTGATATTTTATAATTGCACTTTAAAGGACTGGAATGATCTTTTGCATCTTTATTTACTTCTATTAGAAAATGTCTTGGCAGACTTAGCCATTAACATTTTCTGCTTTCTCAAGGAAAAGATAATTTATCCTCTTAAGGATATTAGACTCCTGTGTATTGTTTTTCCCCATTTGGTATCCTTGATTCCCCCTTCTGAACACTTGAGTGCTTGCAATCAGCACACAATGACACTTACTAATAACAACTGAACTACAACACCCCCCATAATGTTGTTCTAATACCATATATAACACCATGTAACACCAGTGATGTGGAGCAGCTTCACTGTGCAGAGATTTGAGGCTCTCCACACCTACATCTGTTTTCTTTTCCCTCTGGTACCTCTGCTGTGGAGCGTGACCCCTGCTGAGCACAATGAGACCCAAAATCATGTCTTTTGCTGTAGTTTTGAGCCCCAATTCAAATTCTGGTGCTTGGCTTTAATTTCTCAGAAACTGACAGATGCTGGATCAACACAACAGAAAGCTGTGTGTCATGTTCTGCTGTCTTTGTTATGCTTATTATGTTCTCCTGGAGGTGGCCAACAAACAAATCCTGCAGCACACCTTCTTGTTACATTATATGCCACATTACCAGCAACAAGAGAAATACACGAGGCACATATGGGAAAAGGGTGAAGAAATGTTATCTGGTTAATCTGTATAACAGACCTCTAAATTTCAGTGCTGCTTTACTTGCTTCAGACAGCAACAGATAGAAAAACATTCACTGATTAAGTTATCCTTCCTTTTTTTCCTGCTACATTTTGTCCTTATTAGTAACAGACTTATACATAAATATAGTCATAGACAGGAGTAGCTCCTTCATCAGTTCGAGTTTATGGGACTCCTGGGATCCCTGGCTCTGCAATTCCTTCTTTCTCTGCACCTTCTCAGAGCAGAAGAAAGTCCAAGCAAACTTTCCCCAAGAAGATAAATAAATAAATCCTTATCCCTCAGAGAGAGGATATCTTGCAATCATGCCAATTTTTTTTCTCTATTTAATTTTACATGTCTGCTTAATAAGGCTTGAAGCCTTCTGCAGAGTCTTGTTGAGAGTTGTCCCAATACTTGCTAGCACTTGCAAGAAACTACATGCAGACATGATATAATAACAATGAGGCTAAGGTTTTGTTAATGCTCAACATGCCAAGGTAATTCAGAGTACTTTAGGGTGTCCAATGCATAATTAGAAATAAGGGTTGCTAATTCATCTCTCTTTCTATGTCCTAGGACATGACACCATTTATTCTAGACAGACTTTCCATTTCTTTATATTTGTTGCTTTCTTATCTAAAATAAAATTGCTGAGAAATAATCATATCTGAGAAACTAATAGGTTCCCACTGACAAATTACAGTGTTCTGCTGACACAGCATTGTAATCCATTATTTACTGGACAAAGGAGACTTTGGAAATTTGGTGTTACTCAGGCAGAGGCTAAAGGCCCTCATTGTCAGCCACTGTAGCAGAATGCCTGGTTTTCTGAGACATCACAGCTTTGGGAGCTATTTACACTCGTTTATATTGTGTGCAAAATAAATATCATCTGGGTGAATGGTGAGTGTGAAATGTTAGAGATTTACACCTACTTCATATTTATGCTGTACTCCTTTAAGTAATTATAGGGACCAACCCAACTGGCTAGACATTATTCTTATGGTTAGCATTTGTAGAGAGGAAGCCTGGAAGCTTGAATTCCCCTCGCCTTCACAACCACTGAAAAGGAATTCAAAACAACAAAAAAAATACTGCTAACGTCATCTGAAACTGATGTAAGAGACAACTTTGCTCTGATATAAATGAGATTAAGCCCAAAGGAGTAGACAACTCACAGTGAATTTATAGATCTCACCTGTTTTCTTCTTTTCATTTCTGAAAATGAGGTTGCAGTGGTAACTGAGCCTACAGCAGTCTCAGAGCTTTCTCTTTAGTCCCTCATATGTACATAATTGTTAACAGCTCTGTGTCAGCTCCTCTCCATGAGAGTTACAAAGGAAATTGCAGAGCTCCACCCTCAGACTCGCTCTTGCACTGATTTCAGACAGTCAGCTCTCAAATGTGCCCCAACTCTCCCTCCTGCAGCTACAGATTTCATGACTGATCAGGTCACCTACTTAATGCTACTCCAAAGACCAAATTTAAAAGAAAATGTTTGGACTTGCAATTCCAACTTATGTGCCTAATATATTCCAGTTCAGTTAATTATTTTAATCTTGATCTGATCACTGCTTTCCACCTGTAGCCATCCATCCATCCACAAGCCACCTAAAACAGAGATAAATCCATTTTTCTTTCAAGCTGAGTTCTCCAATCTTTTAATTGGTGTCCAATTTAGGTCACAGAGAACAGGGAGGATAATGAATAAATCATTATTCTTCCTCCTTGCTTCACCTGGTCTTCCCTGCTGGTGACTTCTTCCTTCACTGTACTATTGGAGCACGTACTTGGACACTGTGTGGATGTCAGGGAAGACAGCTCTCCTGTGCTGTAGCTAGCATGTGTGTAGCATGTTGTCACCAAAGCAACATCTGTCTGATGACTCAGAGTAAAAGTGGTTCTGTTTGTTCTGTGTCAGAAAGAGAGAAATGCTACTTTGATGTTCTAGCGTGCATCCGAGTCCCAGACATGTGCACAGTAGAGACAGCAGCAAGCAGCACAAACTGGCTTCACCACCCCATACATTTTAGGTATTTTCCAAGATTTTTATAAAAAAGATCCTAAAACAAACAAACAAAAACAAAACAAAAAACCCACCTCAGTTTAATTCTCTAGGCAGTGAACTGCCTTTTGGCACTTCTAAAGAAAAAACAAAAGAACCAGTCCTCCCCCTTTCTTCAAAGCACAGACCACCCTCTATTTCATCATCTAATCTTGCCAGAAATGATGATGGCAGGATCTGCCCATTTACGCACAGGAAGCAAACTGCTGAAATTTTTCCTTTCTAAACATGTGGGAAATGGATTTATAGAAAATTCCAACATAAACACATGATTTTCAAATTATCACAAGTGAGATTTTCATAATATAAAGCAAAATAATCAGCAGATTGCTGAGAGCTACAAGAGGATTTTATTTGTGTTGTATGAAAGTTCTTCAGATGGCATTCACAGCCGACTGGTGAAATCACTATTCTCAGTTGCCAGCTTCACACACTTTTAAGAAACAATTTTCTGCAGCTGGTTGCACATAGCATTCTTTGAAAATTAGGAGCCTTTCAGGTGTTTCAACATGAGCCTCCAGAGACTGAAGCGGCAAATTATATTTGTCACTCTACAAAGTGTGGAGCTAAAGGTCCAGCTGAAGGCATCCATGAGCTGCAAAGCTCCTGCCAATCATTCTGGGCTGCAGCAGGCCTGGCATGCCAGAGAATGTGGGGACTCAGGAGCAGATGACAGAATGAATACTTTTGGGTCCATGCCCAAGTAGATTAGGGGAAATAAGAGCCTCCTGCTACTTAAGCATGGAGATACAGCTTCCAGGGAGGAGACAGGATCCACCAGGAGCAAAGCTTGCCAAAGATGGTTTCTAACAGCCAGCTCAGAAATCATCTTGTGATTTGAACAACCAGTGCTGCTGAAATGTGCTCCAGCAGAGTCCTGCAGCTAGTTATGTTATAATGGAAAGGGCCTGTAGCCAGTTTGTAATCCAACTGCTTAAGAAGAGCAGGAAATTCGAGGGGATACTGCCATTACCCCCGATGTGCAAGCTCAGACTCACCACTCAGCAAGGCAGAGCTCAGAGCCACTGCCTTCAGATGAAGCAGCAGACCAGCTCTCCTGCCACAGAGAGGTGCAGTTCAGCAACAGGCAAAATCTAACCCTCCAGATTGCCAAGTCAGCTAAATTGAAATGTCATCCTCACACAATAGAGTATTACTGCAGTCAGAGTCTGCTCATCATCTCTCTGAAGAGTTTTTACTGCTGTTTGTGCAATAACATCCCATCTTGAAATGGTGTTTGTTAAACTTGTACCATATTTCATTAACTCCTGCCATTTCCCATCACAATCTCTTTGAATTGCTGAATGTTATTCAATTCAGTTACTAGTTGGATTTCTTCCAGAGCTGTATGGCTCTGAGAACAGCACACAAAATAACAACATTGGCTTGTATTATTTTCAACAGCTCCCTTTGTTGTTTTCTGATGATGATAAACGTGTGGTGAAATAGCTGAGAATGTAATCAACAGTGCTGATTTTGTATTCACCTATATTACAGTCTATTATATCTTCTGCAGTTTTAGTAGTCTATGACCTTTTATATCCTTAACACTGCAGTTGTTGCTATTATAAGGGTAATTTTTTTGCTCACCAAAACCCAAGTGAAACTAGGAAACTTCTGTGGAAGTCTCTAGTGGAACAGAGAAAAAAATTAGCCCAAATTTTTCTCCAAAATTGTTAACAGTTCCTAAAAAACACCAAAGAGATGAAAGGCAAGACAAAAAGATAACTCTGCTACTTTCCACAGTGAATGATTGATTTCTTAGCAGACAAAACAACGTGAACCAAAAAATCAGAGGTGTCTTTGTATACCTATAATATTGTAGCTTAGGCTGAGCAACCGTAACAGGTCTAGCTTATCATTAGAAATTTAAAGGAAACAGTCATCACCTGAATGTATACTCTGAAGTTTCTGTGTGTCACCCATACAAGAGCACACCTGACAACTTTGCAAGGTCATGGTACATAGAACCAGCCATGGTACAGAGAACATTTTACATGGAATTATCAAAGGGGTTGATACTGCACTAAAATTTCCCTCTGGCTTTAAATGCAGGATCCTTATATCTATTTTGTTTTTGTAAGCAAGTGTTTGATGAAATATTATGCCCATTCTGCAGTAGACATAAGACTAAAATCCTGCCTTTAATTAATGTTAAGTACATAAATTTATTTTCATTTTTGTCTCAGCTTATCTTCCTTCTGCCTGTAAGTTAGTCAGATCTCTTATTGTAAAGTTAAACTATATAGAGACTGAAATTACAAATTTTTATTTCCAAATTTAATATAAAGAGGGACACTTAAAAGCACCCTGTCCCATAGCAGTGTTGGTAGGAATGTGCCACTGAGCCTGTTGTCTGAGGCTGGGTTCTGCACAATGCCATGCTGCAGTAGCATGGGCTGCAAGGGCTGTATTTTATAGTAACTTCTCTAGACCAGCTGCAGAGAAAAAATCAGCAATAAAATTCAAATGATGTTTGTCATAAGCTTCTGCTCTTGCATTGCTACATTTGTGTACATGAAATGTAATATACTAGTGAGAATGTCCCCTGACGTGGAGCTGATTTTTATATCCTTTAAATTTACCACGAGCTTTACAGATGCTGCAATCTCTTTTATTCCAGTTCTAGCAATTATAATGTAATCTGTGCTAACACTGCAGATTACTAGGGCAATTTTGAAGATAAATGATCACATCTCCATTTCCATCTGCTGGTCCAATCAGAAAAATTGTGAGAATAAAACCTACCCCTCATATTGGTGCATTTTGGTGCTTGTCTGGCAGTCTACCCAGTCAACTGTACTGGGCCTTGAAGATGGGAAAAAGGCACCCAAATCTCCCCCCCGTAAGTCTCTATTTTCCAACTATGCAAAGGTTCAGGCATTAATCTTTCTCTCAGTGGGCATGCTCCAGGATGTGAGTGATGTATTGTTCTTTGTGTTCAGAAGGTTTTTCTAGATGTACACTTGGCACATTCTGTCCCTACAGCTGCCATGAGGACATGCTCTGGTCAGAGTCCTTAGCCAAGCCACAGCCAGTCCCTCTCATCTGAGCACAGTGATACAACCAGGGCACTTCTGCTCATTGCGTTTTGTTGGTCTAAACTATATCCAGTTTGCAATAGATGGGCACTGATTTAAAAAAAAACAAAACAAAACAAACACCTTCAGAACATGCTCAGATGTCAGTTGATTTTAGAGCACAAACTAAACAGCCGAAACAAAACAAACACTTCTTCCTGCCAAAGCAGACAGACTTCTCCCTGCTTTCCTCCTCCCCCTCTCTCTCTAAAAAGCCTGTCTGAAGAAGATTTTTCAAGAAAATTAGGTTTGCAAATCTCCTGAATATAATGGTATCAGGTCGTGCATAACTGCTTAGACATTTCATATATTGTCAGGTGCAAGGTTTCATACCCTTGGAATGTGTTACAATTCAATGATTAGAAAACAAAAATATTTGGGGGATAGGAAACTAGAAGAACAATGCAACTGTATTTTCAAGGGAATTATTTGCAGCACTTTTCTAGTAGTAATTATTTTTTGTTCTGGTTTGCAGCGCTTCTGCTTCTGGCATCTCATCTCCTTCACAGCAGCCAGCAATTGAATTAGAATCGTTGCTGAACAGCAAGAAAAATCTGTCATAGAAGTCATGTTGACAGACAACTTTGTTCTCTTCTCATTGCTATTTTCCCTTTATTGTATTTACATCTGAAAGTCCACACCTACAAGTGAGCAGAAACAGACACAAATCATATTTGTCTAGCCTCTTCCTCCTTTGTCCTGCGTTTGTCTTTAGCAGAGCTCGCATTCAGCTGCGGCGTCGGGGGGAGATAACCAGCCAATCTTTACTGCCCATGGTGCCTGGCAGCATGTTAAACCCTACCTTTTCTCCTGCACGCTGTGCTAGTGGTACCTGCCTCCCATTATCATCCTGAATGACTAACAGGAGTAAAAGGGGAGGGAATTCTTCCTTTAGACATTCTGGATGTGGCTGGGTTTTGTACGGCACTGTGCTTCTCACTGCGATGTCACAGCACCAGCAGCACCTGATCCATGGAGCCAACACTTAGAGGCCAATCCAACAGAGCTGCCTTTCTCATAAACCACTGCAGATCATGTCTGCTGGGGGTTTGGGCTGTGTTTTGGTGAGGGTTTTTTTCCCCTTGGACAGGCCTGATGTTTTACTACATAACTCATTGTCTAAAGGCTGCACATTCACAGACCCAAGCAGGGACTGAGCCCTCTGTACTGCTGACTGATAATAAAAGCTGATAGAAATGGGTTCCACCTCCATGATGCATTTCACAAGGTTATAAAAACCTTGAAAACCCTAAAAGTGAGAGAAATTAAGACAGAAGTTGTGAAATAAGTGTATCTCCTCCTTTTTAAACTACAAAATATAAATATCACCAAAGATTACTTCCAGAAGTCAATTGGCAGAAGAAAACTGCACACAGCAAACTTGATACACTCATACCTTCCAGAGACAGAATACTTAGAGATAAAACATCTCTCTCCAAAAATTGAAGAGGCAAAAATTCTGCTAAGAGGTGTTTCTGCAGAAATTGGCACACAATCTTTGCTCTATAAAGCACGTGTGTGGAGGACCACTCAGCAACCTCACTGGCTGAAGCCAACCCATAACTAATTCACCAATGTCCTTGAGCCTGTGGCACCTCAGATAAAAACATTGCTATGGAATGAGCTACAATTCCTTCTGCACCACAAATGGGTCTTGAGCACAGTAACATTCCACAGGTTCTGCCAGGGGAGCAAATCTGTGTGGGCTGGTGCCTTGCTCTGCCATGCAGTGTGATACAGGTCATAAATGACCCCACCTTCCCAGCCCTGCATATGTGGCTGATGCAGGACTACAGTGTGAGAGACAGGAATGAACTCTGCTCTCACTGGTGCCAAAGGATGAACACCACCATGCCAAAACTTCACCTGTGTGTTTTGGCTCCTTTGGGGAAGTTTCCATCCCCTTTTCTGACCCCTCCACAAAACCAAAACCACTGCCATATATTTATGTTGGGAAAGGAAGGAACACAACATACATCCTGTTCTTATGCACCCATAGAAACCACTTATAAACCACATCTAAACCTGGATTATTAAATAAAATAAAGACATCTGAAAGTTGGGCCAAAATGCTAAAAAGCTTGTGTAGCCAAATAAGCCTAGGCAGTCACTGTGAGTGAAGCCTATTCCCATGGATCTGTGGTGACAATTCTTTGACAAGTTCATTCAGACTGGGTTTTTTTCTGCAGCATCCCACATCTTTCAGCTCTCTGAATTGTTTGTAAAAGCTTTGCAGACATAGAACCTGAACACTACCACCAAAAGCAAATATTTGTTCCTAAAGCAGAAGCTACATTCTCTGTCTTCAGAACAAACTTTACCATTTGCAGATATTTGTGATATTTTGCAGTAATATTTACATTTATATAGTCAGATGTCATAAAACTTATAAAAGATGACAGTGAAACAGAACACATCATTTATCCTCTTGCATGAACACAATGAAAGACCAGATGTTGAAAACTGGAAAATGCCATTTGATATTTCACTCCTTTGTGCAGCATGTGTTCTCTACTAAGTGTAAAGTAAAATTCCTTGTGGAGGGGAATAGTTTTTTTTTTTACTTGAGGACAAGTACTCAAATGCAGATACATTTTCTTTCTTGCGACAGTGACAGCTCCTCAAACACACTGACTGCACGTTCTTTGAGTAGGTGTAGTTTTTACAAACTCCCATGATATAACACACATCAAGCCTGTTTGTGACACAGTTCCTGTTACCATGGGTAGCTTCAGACTAAACTGCAGCACTAAGATAATCACTAATCTTATCTGTAGGGCAGACCACATGGAAAAAGGAGTGACATGGGATTTGAGTATGTGGCCTAGCTCGATCAATTAATGGCAACTGTTAGGGTCATCTTTAAAGCCATAACTCTCTGATACCCAGATTTTTTTTTTCTACTTTCCTGATTCACATGCTTTAAAGTGATGCTCTCAGTTTCCACTTACACACATCTGTACACACAGATCACCCCTAGCTAAACAGAAACAAGACACATGCAGAATTTCATGGGTTCACAGATTTATTCATGCATGTGTACAAATAGTCTAGATTGCACAGAACTGATTTTAAAGAAATTGTATATTTTAGTGTGAAATAATTTGAAACAACAAAACTGAAATATGCTATCCCTCAACAAAATGCTTGGCATGAAGAGTGGTTGTAGAAGGCATGTTGATAATTAATTTACTGCCTGATAAAAGTGAAATTATGAATAATTGTATTCATTGAAATCTCAACAAGAACCAAGTGAAAATATTTGTTGCTTTTCACCTAACCTTAACATTCAGGTCACACATAAAACTAAAAAGGGTTTGTATATATGCATGGGTGCATACCATCACTTGAAATGTTATTACTATGAGGAGAAATTATCTATTACTACAGAAAGTAAATCTTATTACCTTGTCAAAGCCTTTCAACTGGATGTTTCTACCTTGTAACTTCACAAATGACTATGTGGAAGAGGAAACATCATTCATCTCTAAAATCCCAAGACATCAGTATGCCACACAAATTTTAATAATACTAAAGTGATCTGTCCTTTTCCCTTTTAAATCACAACGTTGAAAAGTATTGCCAGATGAGTATTGAAGAGGTTTGCATTCACATGCCATTTTTTCCATTTGGTTCTGTTTAACACATGCCAATGTCTTTAAAAGGCAGAGCAAGCCCTGCTGAGGAGTAGCTGGCCCATGGGACTGGAAAGGAGATCTGCAGGTTTGCCCTGCAGGGTCCCTTGCTGTGTACCCGCTTGTGCCTCGGGGTGACAGTAAATTTAAATGCGTGCCCTTTGGCAGGTGTGCAGCAGCAATGGGAAATGAGCTGGTGTGTCAGGCCCTGCTGCTGGCGGGCAGGGCAGCACACTCTGCACCCCCAGCACATTCAGGGCCAGGCTGCCCTCGGGACAGAGCTCAGCAATGGCTCAGACACAGAGCAGGGCTCTGCCCTCCCTCTTACAGGTGGTCCATGCA
This sequence comes from Agelaius phoeniceus, assembly GCF_051311805.1. NCBI lineage: Eukaryota > Metazoa > Chordata > Aves > Passeriformes > Icteridae > Agelaius > Agelaius phoeniceus. Next base: position 13,933,733 of record NC_135274.1, read on the forward strand.
TTTCACGGTCCAAGCACGTGGGCAGGATCACAGAGGAAACTCAGGACTTCACTCCATGTGTGGTATTCCTAAACAAGCACTTCCACTTCCTCTGACAGCACCTGCCTATGTGATACCAGTCAAGAGTTTGGCATCCAAATTACAAAACAAAAATTAAACCAAAAATCACTGGGCCATTGTGTAAATATTACACATCATCATGATAATCTTAACATATGTATAAAAACCTAGATTGGTAATTAATTGTGGGAGACCATCATGCCTGGTTTCTTTCAGTACTGGAGAGGCAAACAGCTCCTCGCTGTAAGGAGCCCAGAGACAGCTTTTTACATGCTCCCTGTGGGAAGCTGGATGCCTTCAAAGGAGTCAGAAGGGAAAAACGTGGGAGGCATTCTGGCTCTGCTTCTCCCTCTGCTGTGGCCAGCAGCACCAGGAGGATTTGTTTGTAAGAAAAGGAAAGTAATCCCAAAGTGATCAGGAAAAACACTGCACAAAAATGCAACTGAAAAAAAGATCAGTTAGAAAAAGGAAAACTGTTGACTTCTTCAAATTCCCAGAAAACTATACCTGATCTTATAACACCCCTGTAGAAATAAATTATTTCTCTTCACTTGAAACTATTTGCTTTATCCCCGTTTATTTTTATTAGAAATATAGAAAGCATTTACCTAAATGGAAGACCCAGGGGACATGAAATCACCACAAAATAATACATTTTCTACCAATTCAGTGCTGGCATTATGAAAAAGACTGTGAGAGAAATCCAGTGAAGTAAATATGGGTAATGATACCACTTTTAGGTGCATGAGAAAATAAAGATTAAAAAAGGAATCAAACTATGATTCAGAAAAAAATCTAGAGTAAACTGGAAAACAACAGTATTTCACAAAGGGCAGGTCACAAGTGGTTGTTGAGACAGAGTCTAGAAAGGACAGAAAACATTGGCATAGAAATTGCTTTCATTAAATGGTCATAAAGTAGGGAAAAAGTAATATCTGCTTTATGATAAAAAAAACATGTCTTTTTTGACTTGAAGTATTTTGTTCCAAGACTATTCTAATATTTGTGGGGGTTTTTCATCTTCCTTTGGTTTAATTTATTTATAATAGTCAATGACAGCAACTACATTAAAAGTCAAATTAAGCAAAGAGCCCAATCAGCCTAGAGCAGTCAGAATTTAAGGAGCTTCTCTCACCTTTGTCTGAAACATCTCTGCCTTGCTCAAAATAATTATCTAATTATTTAGAACATAGCTAAGTTCTGGTAGATAAGTCACATTTTTGCATACATATAATTTCTAGAAAATTACAGGTGCAGGACTACAGAGGATTACAGATGTATGTTTGTCCTGTCCACTGTGGCAATGCCTATTTTTTTTTTTTTAATTATAGTCTTGCTAGAACTTCTAGACATATCTCTTGCTTTTCCACCTTGTGCTTTCTTACAAGTATTTTCTTCCTGCATTTTTAGGCTTTCAGACTTTTGCAGCATGCAAGGGAGCTGAGCAAGGTCAATTGCTGTGTAGAGAGTTTCAATAATCTTTCTCCCCAAAGCAGCATCTTTCGGAAGCTCTAATCTTTACTGTTCCACTACTCAGAGAGTTGCCATTGAGCACCACAAGAAGAATTAGGTAATCTTATCTAATTGTGCTCTTCCTGACTGTTGTTTAAACAAGGAAAGCCTTTCAGTTGTTGTGGAAAGTATTAAGAGCAGACCTTTGCTGACCTTCTTGAGCCATTGGGGAAAACTTGACATTACACAGAAGCTTACTCAAACAAGCTATAATTAAATTGAGAGTGGAGTGACACCACTTACAAGAGAAAACAAAGTATAGCCATTTAATGCAAAAATTACTTAAGGACTCCTGGGAGCACAAAAGTTTATCTCTACTAAAATAATTATGCTTTGCCATTAGATGAAGAGAGGATACAAATGGAATATGCATGTTCTTTTCAACATCACTACCCTTTGCTGCTCCACCAAAACTGGAAGGGGCAATGGAAAGACCTTTCAAACTAATGTTTTGCATTCAATTAGGTAGAAGCATCTGCTTTACCTTTAAATAACCTGCCAATCATTCACAAGGTAAAGGACAAATTCTGACTGCTGCTTCTTACCCAAAAGGCCCAAGGACTGACTGAAATACAGAGCCTTGGCCTTCTGATGTTCAGGACAACAGTGCTTTACCTCTGGCTTCCCACATCAGCCTCTTCTCTACTCCCTTCCTTGTCCATTTCTCCCACTCTCTTACTTTCACCTTTCACAGTAAACATTTGTTGGTTTTCATCTGGAGTTAAAATGTACGTTGAATAATAATGCAGGATATGTGCCAAAAATAAGAACAGTATCAAAGTTATGACAGTCCTGTCTAAAATATTAAGCATCTGATTTCATGAAAGTTATTTAGAAAATGCCTTGCACTCACTTCCTTTTACACAATTCCCACTTTAATATTCTCAAAACCCGGATATAAAATTGTTCCCAAAATACATACTGCAGTCTGTGTATCTATTCTATCTCTCTCTGAAATATTAAATGAGGTATTTCTTGGAAAGGAACAAGCATCAAAAACCACACAGCCAAAATCATCCCAATCAGTGAGATTCAATCCTATCAACTTCTCAGGTGGTTTTATTGGACCAGACACAACCCTTCCACTCAGGGCAGCAGGAATCAGCCATTCTACCCAACTGTCCTGCTCTTCTTTTACATTCCTCTCATGCTTTCTGCTTTGCCACTCATGCCAGCTTGCATGCACCTTTCATCTCCTTCCCAAAGGCCTCCTTCTGTGAACCTTCACGTATGAAAATAATTTCAAATATATTTGGCTTCAACATATTTAAATTATTCCTAGAAAAGCTCACTCCTTCATCATTGTCCATAAAAGTCTAGAGTGCAATCTTAAAATATCTTTAATTATCTACTCCTTTTCTCTAAATACTCATCCCTGCCAACCTCCAGAAACAGTACCTAAATAAAGTCTGATGTGTATGTAACCCGTGGAAGCAGATAAACTCCTGTAACCAAGGTCTATTTTAATGCCCATGTACAAGATTTGACTTATGGCCCTTTTCAATAATTTGTATAATACCTGCCCCAAACACCACTCTCATTCATTGGCATTTGGGCTGTGAGTAGGGAAATCTCTTCCCAGTTTAGTCAGGGAGTGCTTTCGTGTACTAACAATTAATGACAGAATCCCATTTGTTGAATATCTACAGGTCAATAGCCAAAGTTACTTCTTCTGATCATACCCGTTTCTGTATTTTGCAACCACCCCTAAACACATCATGCTTTTAGGAAAGTACAGAAAAACCAGGGGGACACTGAAAGCGCCGAGGTGATTTGTGAAAAGGTTTAATTTTGTAGCAGAACCCCTGCCATGACTCATGTACCACCACTGTAAGATATCCTTCAGAATGGTATCCATCCACCCATTCATCCCTAGGTGCCTGAAATCATATAAAAACTCTTGCACACTCATGCACACCCACTCACACTCGCACACATCCTATTTTTCCTCCAGTCTATAGATAAAAAATCTTTTACAATGAAAAACCAGGTATTTTTGTTTTCTCCTAACAAGAACTTATCTCCCCCAGATGCCTCTTAAAAAAGACCAAAAAGTCAAGTCAGCTAATTTAAATATCAAAATCAATTTTTTTAATTCCACTTTAAAACTACTGTTTGCAAGAATGAAGTATTTTAGAAGGCAATAAAAGAAGCTAGATTGATTTTGGAGAGAGAAAATTGGTTTTTTTAATCCAAATTTTTTGTATTGTTAGAAAGCTTTTGCAATCACATTCAAACAGAACAGTTTGGAAGAAAAATAATTTTATTTTTTTAAGATATAATGACAGAGTATGAAATGCTTTCAAATTCTTGCAAACCAAACAAGAGAATGGAATTATTTTAGTGCATCCAAAACAATATTTTCTCTCACACACCAAAAAATTACATAGTAACCTAGAAAATCAATAAAAAGTCCTCTTCTGGGGGATCTGTTTGTGGGTGATCCTTTAATGTTATCTTTTTGATACACAGTAAGAGCAGAGGGCTAGAGGCAAATTCTGCCCAGAATTATTGTGCTAGTGAAGTAGATGGAAGAAGTTTCACTGGAATGAAAATTAGTCAATTCAATAGAAAAGACATCCAGAACAGAGATCCTGACACCACTATTGGTGTTGGAAAATTCTGTCTCTCAGCATTAGAATATTCCCAGGTTTTCAGTAGATTCGGGGGGAAAGGCTGGTAAAGGTGGTGAGGAAAGTAAGACAGCACATAAAGCATGACCCTTGCATAAACCAGAGGCTGTTATCAGGGTTCACCAGAGATGCAGAGCAGCACTTCAGGCCAAGGGCATTGAATCCAGATCTTGTGTATTCCAGGAGGGTGTCCAGACCTGCAGGCTTCACAGACAGCCCTCTCACTTGTCTAAGTCTTGTCTCTATTTTCTGCCAAGTTAGATTAATTTCTGTTCTTAGGAGCAAGGATTGCTCTGTAGCAGAACAATTGAACTGAGGTTCCTCCACTGAATAGTGAATTGTTTGGGACATAAACCAGACCAGACACTATCCTAGTAGTTATACATTCTGGCTTCTAATAATCAAGTTGGAAAAGACTTAAATGCTATTAGAAAGTTATCCCACATCCTGACTGAAATTCTGGAGAAATAGGCCTGTCTTAGGTTTTTCACAACATGATTTACACAGCACTTACTCTATATTCATTCAGTGCAGAAAAAACTGTGAAATCTCAAAATACTTATGATACCTGCAAATTTATTTCATTTGAGATTTCAGTTCTATCAGTGTCATGAAACCTCTGGAAGTATCTCTAAAGATACTGAGCTATAGAATCAATTCACAAATATACTTTCATTGTGCTCTCAAAATCTCACAGAATTAACTGGTTTTGTACTTTGATGTGGAAATGAGAGGAAAGCTTTTAAGAGATGTAACCTTTACTAAGTTCAGATGAAGTCTACTTTCAGTTCTAAACTAAGATGCCATTGCCTAAAGAAAGCCAAATTCATTTCCTGATAAACACATTTTAAAGTCTTAAATTTGCTTTTATCCAAAACAATGCAAAAAGCATTTTACTCTCTTTCATTTCCTATAATGAAGGATTGCTTGGCACATTAGAGAAAAATGCCATAAACATATTCCCTGTCTTATTCCTTTGATCATTTTATTCCCTAAAAAGCACCCAAATACTTAGTCCTCAGTTTAGTAATTTCTTTAACAATTTTAAAAAGCGTTTATAAAAAATAAAACAACTAAACAAATCATAAATGACAAATAAGCCTGACACACTATCTGTGAACAAGAAGGGGAGAAGAAAAAAATACTTGTTTCTAAACCACAGATTATTATGTAGATGTTTTGTTTGTTGTTTATTTTATAAAAAGCCCAATGGATGAAAATTTTATGTACTGCCTTCATGTAGAGAAATAGAATTAAAGCTCACAATAAATGTCTCTCTCAATATTTCTGCCTACAGCCAAATTAAGAAAACAGTTTTGAAGCAGTAAAAGTTGTGGCACAGCTGCCTTTTGCTGTTCTGCTTCATACCAGAAATCTTGAGAAAACAGGGTAACGTCAGTCCAATATCAGTTACAAAGCAAAACAAAGAGGAAACCTAAATCAGGGAATGGGGTAAAAACAAAGACCTCTGCCATTCTGTATTTCCCCTTCACAATGGCCAACTCTCAGATGGTATCTGATGAGTCAAGAGGACGTGATGCAGAGGAGCATTAGCTCCAGGAGAACGAGGACACACAGAGGTCTTGTCCACCAGAGGGACGTTCCTCAGGAAAGTCCTAATGCAGGAATTTCCTACTATTTATTTTGGAACATTTTATCTCACCAAACAGCCCACTAGGGACCTGCACAGAGCAGGCTCCTGTCCTGGGGACAGTCACCTGCCCTTTGGCAAAGGAGCAGGAGCGGCCAAGCGCACCTTTCCTGTTCAGGTGGCCCACAGCATCTGCAGGTTGTTTCACCCCAAACCTTCAGAGCTGCCAACCAAAAAATAGTTTGCCATCTTTTGTGGGTTTGGCTGGGGTATAGTGATGTTTTTCCACATTATATGTAGCTGGTGTGGGTCTGTGTTTTGGATTTGTGCTGGAAATGCATTGGTAACTCAGGGATGTTTCAGTTCTTGCTGAGCAGTGATTCCACAGAGCCAAGGCCTTTCCTGCTCCACACCCCAGCAGCCAGGGGAACGGGAGAGCACAAAAACCTGGGAGGGGACACAGCCAGGACAGCTGACCCAAGGGACATTCCACTCCACAGGGCATCGTGACCAGCACGTGAGGCTAAGTGGGGGAAGGAGGAGGAAGGGAAGGACATTTGTAGTTATGGCATTTGCCTTCCCAAGTCACTGCTACTTATGATGTCGAAATGCTATCTGGAAAACAAACCAAACCCTCAATGATTCTGATAAAAAGTACTTTGTTAAGAAAAATGCCCAAATATTTCTGTCATTTATACTGATTCTTCCATTTACATTTATCTCCCCTTCTCTGGTATACTGAAAGGAAAAAGTAGAATGACATTTATCTTTCTATTTATGATATATTGGAGCTGAATGGTGGCCAGCTTTCTACAGAGTCACTGAACAGGTATTTCCACATTTCCAATAACTTCGGTTTTTTTAAAAATTAATTGTATCAATTAATTTATTAAACCTCTGTGTTTTACCTTCTATTGTAAAAGACATAGTTATGTGGCATGAAATCACGTCTTGCTAAAATTGGGCAATGTATAATAAAAAGCATTGTACAGTCATACCATCCAAAGTTAAATTAAACATATTCCTAAAATCTGGTTATTTTGTGTAAAATATTGTGACCTTCCATTTAACAGTGGTGCCAAAACAGTTGTTCTCCATTGTGTAAGAAATATTACTACATGTCTCCATGTAACTCAACTCACACCACTCTAAATATTTGATACACTATTTTACACTTTGGGGTTTCACAGTAATTTTAAATTCCCTAAACTAATAAATGAATCTTTTAAACTCACAAAACAAAACAGTCACCCAAGTGGAAAACATCTTAAAAGCTCTCTGAAGTTGGGAATAAAGCTTTATTAAATACAACTGTTCCGACACGATGGAAGTACTTACTGTAACTCTTGTGGGCTTACACTATTGCTGCTCTCTTGAACAATTCCCTAAGTGGAAATATATAATTTAGGACACCCAGGTCCCTCAAAATATACCATCTTAAAAGTTTGTCAGCATCTCAGTTCTAGCTAAGTTTTTAGTGGAAAACATCTCTGTGTTTAACAAAACCAACATAATTAAATTTAAAAGGGTCACTGAATAGCTCAGATAAATATAGAAAAGGCAAAGATTAGTGTCTGGAAAATTCTATTACTGACTCTGACATACCAGTGCCGTCAACAAACTGAACCAAGAGGCTTGGTGGGGAATGGCAGGGAGGGCAGAGCAATTTCCTGATGGGTTTGAGTCGCTTCAGTTCAGGTGTTACCTCCATTAGTGCATCAGAAAAGTTTGCCGGAAGAAAGCTTTGACTAGGGACATATCAAAGAAAAATATGTTCAGGCAGATAATTTTCTCAAAGTAAAACAAAATTTCATTCACATTCATGTTGTTTAGCTGCAAGAGGAGCTAATCCACAAGAAAAATACCAAATTCTGCATTCAGGAGAAATACAAATGGCCTAGACTGTACTGCATGGTCCATCCAAGAGTAAATTCTTTGTTGTGAACAGTTTGCTCAGTTGCAGTTAGAAGAATCTGTAGCTGCTTTACACAAGCAAAAATCATCCTTTTAAATATCATGAATCCATGCTCACTGAAATCCAGCATGAAATTTTCCTGGTAACTTCAGTCAGCTTTGGCTTAGGTTCTAAAGAAGAATTGCTATGGTAGAGCATATTTTTTTCAGAGTTGCATGACACCCTTCTGTGACATTACCTCTAATGTTTCAACCTTTACCAAGGAAAAGGTAAAAAAGTATCTGAAAAATCTAAGGGGATGCATAAGAGATAGATAGATAAGAAAGATATCTATCTATAGATTGATAAATAGATAGGAAATCATATTATTTGTCTTTCAAACAATGCTCTTTAGTGCTCTGCTTTTCATCAACAAAAAAAAAGGATATTTTCAGAAGTGCTTGTAAAACAAAGATATAGGGGGTTTCTTACACAGTAGAAATCCCTGGGCTCCCCTCCAGAGCACACTTCTACCTATTCCCATTAGTTTTGCATGGTAATGATCAAAGTAGCTTCTTTTTTTTAACATGGAAAAAAAATCATTCTTGTATTTTGCACATTTATTGGGTCCTTCTACATTTCTGCCTCTAGTTTCCCTAAAAAATGGAAACTGTGAAGATATGCTACTTCCTGTTTTAGTCCTGACATATTTCGATATGGTTGCAGTATTAAATTGTTTTTATTCTATGCAGCAGGAGAAGAAAAATACTTCACATGACAAGTCATAAAAAAGTGGTTTTCATGGTTAAAGTAAAACTTTTTCCATGACCATGTATTTCTTATTTCAGCATACTGTGGCCCAAATAAAGAACAAGCAGCAAGAATCAGAACATAAGAATTTTAGGCACAAGCATTTCTTTTGCTTCCCTTGCAATGTGAAGGTGCCTTAATTTGAAAGAAAATAACCTCCCAAGTGCCTCTCAGTCTTTAAAGAAAAAACTCCTTCTGTAGAGCTTGTTAAACATAATCTACAGCACAGCACACGTGAGGCTTGCCAGGCATTAGAAAACAATAGGCATTGCCTCCTGCTAAAACAGAGGGTGACCACTCCTGTCCTTGGTCCTACACAACTTGCAGCCTGCAGTCACCTGCATCTCACAGGAGCTGTCACTGATCATTCACTATTAATAACTGTCCTTTGGGAACCTAGCATCAAAGGCTGGACCAAGCACTGTTCTCACACAGGAGGGGCTGCAGGGACCACTCCAGCTCCCGTGCCTCAAAGCAGCTGTGGGATGAGGGATGTTAACTTTGGGCCAGCAGCACAAGGGCTGCCAAGTCACCAGGGTTTGCCATTGCCTCCTTCTGCCTTTCCCCTTGTTAGGAGGGCTGAGGATTGCGAGGGATCCTGAGCTGACTGACATGCACCATGCACTTGCATTTTAGCTGCTGTTAGGAGAGAGACCATTTCTCCTTTACTGTCAGAAGTGCCCTTGTGGAACCCTTTTTCCTTTCCCACCTTTCAGAAGCAGCTCCAAACACCATCCAGCACCTGTAGTGGTACAGACACTTTGTGTTTGTGCTGGTGTCGTGCATTTAATCCACGATCGCTGAGTCAAAACAGCTCAGGATGGTGAGGAAGGGGTGTCTGTCTGTCCCAAAGCCACTCTGCCTCTGCCCCTCCCTTGCCCCCAGAGAAGGGAAGCATGCCCAAGGAGAAGGCACTTGAGCTCTCAGCAGTAATCCTGGGACCATGTCAGGGCTGGGAAGAGGCACCTCCCTCGTGCAGGACAGATTGTGGAAGCGCGCTTGTCTCAAACGAACAAGTTGGATCCTCAGAGATGTTAAGTTAACACATATGCAGCCTGGTTAAACCACACTCCTAAATCTTGTCAGACTTTCTTCACCATCTGTGACAAGGTTTTTCTCTTTGAAACTATTAAGCTGACCTTTTGTGCTTACATGTATTTCCTCTGTTGAGTTTTCAGACTCATCATCCTACTGTGTCACTGCTTTCCTGGGGAGGACTCTGGTATATAAATAGCCAAGCTCAAAAGAAGATTCTTCTGATCTGTTTGACAATTTGTCTTCTTTGATTATATGAGGAGACAGTAACTTGTAAATTTTCTCCTCAGCACTTAACAGAGTTGAAGGTACTGAGCTATGTTGTTTAATGATTTCTAAAGAAGGTCCGATTTAAACTCTGGAATAACTGCAAAATTTGGAAACATCTGGTACTAATCCAATTCCTAGTCCAATCTAAAAAATACTGATTAAACACTGTAGTAACAGGTGTTGCAAACACTAGTAAGTCAATTTTAATAAGAAAGGTCAACACCTTCATCTCCACGTTTTTCTTTCCATAAGTACCAATAAATTCCTCAACAGGTGTGTCTAGGATGTGTAATTACATTGTTCTCAAACAAAGGTCCAACAGCTCTATGTTAAAGATCTCTTTTAAAAGAAAAGGAAAAAGCTTCCAATGCTTGAATATCATCCCTGACTTCCTCCAGTATTCTCTTTTAATGTGTATTTTTCAAGTCATGACTTTTTACAGGTATCAGACTGAAATATTACACACTGCTCAGTATTTCTCTAGGTAAAAAAGGGTCTGGATTTATTACTGATTCTTGTCCAGCATGTTCTAAATCTGTCTTAACTAGCACAAAAATTCAAATCTTTTCTGCATTCAATGGATGCCTATCCCTTTTCCTACAAGAAGGCTTTATTTAATTGCTGGTGGCTCTCATAAGTACATCAGTCTTCACTCTGATTAAATGGGTACTGGGGAAGGGGGACTATACAAAGTCATGTTTGTTTTTTATATTCTTTTTTTGGCATTCTTAATGTTCTTTGAAACATTGCAGTTCTGGGACAAACATTTCTTGGCACCTGAATGAAAATCACACTTCAGAGTTCAGTGCTCTGGTCTGAGCACAATCCAGGTGAAAGAGGAAAAATATATTCCAAAGGAACCAAGATCATCAGGTCAAAATGTGTATTGTTTCACTAAATGGTTCCTATGTCTTTTATTGTCTACAAGGGTTTTTTGGTTTTTTTTGCCTGCTACATGGGCAGATTTTTACAGAAATCCCAAGGGCTTATTTATTGTGGGTATAAGTAATAACAAAGCAAAGAATATCAAGGGAATGTTCAATATAACAATCCTAAAAAGAAAACAGTAGTGTCTGAATCAATAAAGGAAACCTTAGTTCTCCACCGTGCTGTGTAGGGGTTGGAAGGTCCAGTACAGCAGCAAATAAGCTAACAGTTATTATTCTGCAGGGACAGGAGTCTGAATAATCCCTTATTCCAGTTGTTTGGCAACACTGAGGTGATTACAGCTGAGAAGGGGTTCTGCGAACATAACAGGGCACATTTACAGCAAATCATGAGAATACTCAGAAGATTTGGGCTCCCTGGAGGGTCTGTTGGAAGAGGACAGGCAGCCTGAGCCAGTCAGAGCTCTGGAGAGAGGGGCAACCTCCGAGCTGGGCTGCAACAGGGATGCCCCAGGAACCACGGGCGGCTCTCGCAGGGGGAGCATGAGAGCATTTTCCACCTATTGCAGTGCCACACTTCAGCCACAGTGAGTCAAGAAGAAAGCTTTTTCTTGGCATTCCAACCCATCAACAGAAGGAAAGAGAGGTTTGCTCTCCTGCCTCCCATGGAGGCTGCATTTGTCCCACAGCGCCAGGCAAAGCAGGGACTCTGCACGCCTTGGCCTGTGGTCCCTGGCCAACTTCGTCTGCATTTTGTCAAGAGCTCTCTGAAAATCTGACTGAAAAAATACCCAGTGAATTCCTCCAGCCCACACTGCTCCCCACAGCCCCAGCCTGATCTCTTCTGCCCCCAACCACAAGGACTGCAGTTAATCAAAGCCTACACCAGGACATCTTCCACTTGATGCCCTAAAATCAGAAGCTTCACATGAAAAGTTCAGGACCAAGTTGGATCACTGAGGTGAAACTCTGTGTGCTTCAAACCACTTAAAAGGTGATGCTCCAGCCCTAAATGATCTGTCTTGAGCTCAAACACCAAAAAAAAAAAGCTCTGTAGAAATTCTTCTGGATTCAGTCCTACATTCTTTCAGAACAGCTGGATATCTGCTTTCTGACCAGGAAGTCTTTTTAGTTCTAAGAGTCTTTTAATAACTACTTGATGTAGAGCTACACAGTTCTTTGTTTATTTATTAATTATGAATAATTAGAGAGGGCACTCCTGAGAGAGAGAGAGAGCTTTTTCTTTTTTTCTCTCCAAGGTGGATATTTTAAGAACATTTTTATATAAGACTCACTGAGTAATCCTCACTCAATCCATTATAACCCAGGGCTCAGGGGTGTTTTTTGAATGCCTATGTGGGTATGTTTAAAAAGACCACATAAAACAAAATACAAGACAAAAAATATACAGGGTTTAGTAAAAGTCTGATTGGCATTTCTTTTTCCTAATTCCTATGCACTGCTTCTAGCCTCAAGAAAACAGAGATCTTTTGCTCCATTTTAATTACATGGACTTTAGAAAGCTATTATGAAAACAGGGCCTTTATGGGTTTTTCAGTTATATATTGATATAAAGATGTTAGCACTGATTTAGCTTACTTCCTTGAGTACATGTTACAAAATATTTGCCTCCTCATCTACACTTCCTCATGAGAAAGGAAAGAAGATAAAACCAAAAGAAGTCTCACAAAATTCTATACAGGGCTCAGACATTGCACCAAGGGGGCTTTTTCCTATACTATTGTATGGCCAGAAGGAAAGGAAGAAAAGAGAGCGAGAAAAAGTGTTAGCACAGAGCATTAAAAACTTATTACCAGGAAAATAAATTCTTTTCTGGATATACTCATCAGTAGCTTTTCAGCAACAATAGAGCAAAATTAGTAGAAAAAATATTTACAAAGACACATCTTTTTTCTTTAAAATATGTGGTCAGCCAGGCTATATGAGCTGTCAGCATGGCTAATCAGAGGGCACAGTAGCTGATGTAATGGCAGAAGAAAAGACATCACTTTTCCAACTTTATGATCTGCAAGATCACTAAATGATTCTTCTAACAAAGACATTTATAAATGTGTTGTTAAGAGTCCAAAAAAAAGTTGCTTTTGTTGTGAAAACCAAATGCATTTGAAGCAACCCATATTTTCACACAGTAAATTTTAGAAATGTTGTAGATGATGCCTCATTGGCTGTAGAACATCCAGTTCAGTGACATAAATCAGAAAGATCTGCCACCAGCACTGCACCTTTGCCATCTAATGGATCCACTTAGACTGGCATTTCCATCTTGGAAATTACACAGAACCAGTTTTCTGAAAGACTTGCTCAAAGTGGGATTGCCAAAGATAGAGTTAGGGATATTTTATTTGGGAAATTGATTAAATTATCCTATTCTATGCTGCATTGCAGGTGCAGAAGTCTTTATGTCCCTAAAAAGGCATTTAGACAAAATTAAAATCAAGAAGAATTAATAAAATACCATTAAAGACAAAGATAAAACTTTTAGCTCAGCAAATCTCGAAGGCTATGGTGAAAAAAATACATATTTTCCATGGTTTTCCATTTTAGCAGAAGCTTTTAGGCATCTGTTTGTTTTCAGAAAGATGAGGGTTTGTTTATAAATAAAGTAGGACCTGAAGCACTTATCCACTGATCTTTTTTTTTGTTTAATATTTAAATTCTATAAGATATGTAATTGCACACTTCACTCTATTGCTCAGCAAATACCTGAAAGCCAAGCGCCTTTCATGAGACTGTAAAGGTATAAGAGAAGCCAAATAAATTTGTTTTTAAAGGTAAATGTGTAAACCCAAGGATAGGGTGGAGCCCCTACCTCAAAGTAACCTTACTGTTGATGGTCAAGAGAGCTGCAAAATCCCTCAGGAAAAGACTCAATTAATTTTACTTTAATTGTCTAACTACTTGGGTGTTTAGCCTCACACAGTTGTCTAGGCTCTCTCTATGGTCAGGGCAGGGAGCAAGGCAACCTTGGAAAGGAAGCTGAGAGGTTCCTGATGCCATGGGTGCTGAAATGAGCCCAAATCAGACAAGAATTGGGCAGCAGACCCTGCCCATTGTGCCTCCTTTCACATTAGTGCTTCTGATCTGCTCAAGGGAGGGCTGCCTGCAGGTGCTGCTGCAGATCTGCCCCAAGCCCCAGTGACCCCAGGGGGGGCTCTAGGCAGGGGATGAGGCTGACAGAGAGGTACAGCCCATGCCTGAGTGGCTGCAGCTCCCTAATGTAGAAAGGAAATCTTAGTCATTATTCCTTATGGGAGCTATACACAGCCTCTCACAAACTGAGAAGCCAGTGCACATTTCTAATGCAGTCTCAAAAGTAGATCATTATGAATATCATTTGGTATAAACATAGTCATCAGGGGAATTCAGAATAGATTTATACCAACATTTTAATAAGTTTCATAAGAAAGTGGTTCATCAAATAAAAATAATGAATGATGGAATTAAAGAACCACTGAAAATTGCTAATGTGTTTAATCATCTCAACATCTATATTTATATATGACAAATTTGGATGATATAGTGGGTGTAATTCCATTTCAAGTCTCCAAGCAGAGATTGCATTCCAAGACACTCAACAAAAGAAAAGCCAGAGCTTGCCTGAATGCTCTGAAAGCAGGACCCTGTGGCCATTTGTGTGAGGGCACTTGGAAGCCTCCCTGACATCCAGATATTCAGTTAATCAACAAAAGTCATGTGCGAGCCAAAGGAAAAATAAAAAGACCAGGGCTATGCGGAAAATAAAGAGAATGTACTAAAAAGCTATAAAGTTCAGTAAACCTTGACATTTTTCTATGACCTAGAACCTCACCTACATGTCCTGCCTATTGACCTGGTCACTTAGCTGTGCTCACAGGTGCCAAATCCAGCAGCTCACACCCAAAGGACTGGGGCAATGCAGTTAACTCAGTCTGTGCTGCGGTCCTGGAAACACCTGGAAACTCAGCTGCCTCACAGCACTGAGCGTTTCTAAGGACAAAAGATCATAATTTCTGACCTTTTTTTACCACATCCTTATAATTATCTTCTCTTTTGCTTTCAGTCACAGTACCTCACCTCTCCATCTTCAGCAGAACTACCACACCTTGGGAGAAGAGCCAGTGGTGCCAGGGAAACCACACAGAAGGTACAATTGGCAGAGCAGAGTTCCCTGGCTGGGAATATCCCCTGGCACCCTGGCATTAGCCCTGTCTCTGGGTCCCCAGGTCTGTGTGATGGTGTCACTCTCACCACCTCCCTCCAAACCACTTGCCCAAAGGCAACTGTTGTATTTTTTCAGGCAGAAACAGAGCTGAAGACACAAAAGCCCAGCTGGACTGCTATGATCCTGGTTTGGCAACCACGAGCAAAAATGTCCAACAGGAAAGGATCTCTAGAAGTAAAAAGATGACATCTCTAAAGAAATATGGCATTTCTGGGGGACTCTACCCTAAGACCTCCATCCCTTTTTTCAGGTGATGGCCTCTCCTGCCCTGTCCCACCAGCAGCTTGTTTCTCCCTGCTGTCAGCACCTCATTCTTTCTGCCAGAAGAACACAAGCAGCTGCTTCCAGAACCTCCAACCAAACCTCTTCCAGCTCTGCCTAAAAGAACTGTGTGAGGTGAAAAAGTCTGCACACAGAAACCTTGAGCAGAGAACCTGGAGCTGTCAAAGACAACGAGGCTGTGTGATGGCCCTATTTATAACTGGCCATATGGCAACTGATTTCCTGTTGCTCACACAGGACATCTCTGTGACTCCAGCCTCTGTGCTTCCCACTTTGCTCTTCTGCCAGGTTTATTTATACTTTTCCCCAGCTCTGAAGGCAAATCAAGTTAATTGCCTATTACATGAGATTAAGCAAAATAACTAAAAGAATAAAGAAAGTGAGAATATAATGTTCTGATTACTCTCCATGGGAGCTGGGGAACAATGGGATAGTTATTCCTGCACAAAGCAAGGAGGTGCTCCCCATTTTCTGCTGTGTGCAGGGCTGAACAACAAGGCAGGTTTATACCTGTGTTACTGTTCAAATGCTCATTCTTACCCAAAGTTCCACATAACTTTCCATTAAAACTGACATCTCAATTTGAGATGCACTTAACACCCCCAAATCTAAAAAATCATCTTAAAAGCCTGCCAATTTTGCAACTGCATGATGAAAGAAATAACAAATTAAATTATTTTTTTTATTGAACACTGTACAATATTAGTCCATTTGGAATAGAGATAAGGAACTAAAGAGCCAAAAAGGCCTTTCCAGTCAATGAGCTAAGATGAAGGGATGCCTGGGGGAAAGAGACAAATTTGGAGTGTAGGAAATGAAAAACAATTAGAAGAATTAAAATAATTGTATTTTCCATGAGGGGAAAATAGAGATATGGGATAAATTACTAAGATGGGTTTCTAGAACAAACAGTGCAGCATTCAAACTGGTAATAATGGGGTTTCAAGTAGAGCTATGAGAAAACCTGCTTAGTGAGCATAAGCCCAACTTAAAAAAATTTCTAATCACAAATTTGGTGAACCTAGGGAGAGGTTAATTAAGACTAGCAGAAACAAAGAGGGCAAGGGCAAGGCCTACTGCAGCAGTTCCCTCCACCCTTTCAAATTTCCAGCAAGTGGAAACAAAAGGCTGCAGCGAGGGAGGTAAGGACTGCGGAAGAGAGGAAAGGCAAAGTTACCCTGTCCCCTTGTCCCACACTTAACCCATGTCGCAGGCAGACTGAGTGATGCAATCTGCACAGGGCATCTGTGGCTGCAAGCATTTTTATGAGCCAGCATTCCTTTCAAAACGTGGTGTTGCTTTGCTAATTAGTGAGAAGATAAACATTTCTGACAGATGAAATATATTGTTACTTCGTTAATTGAGCTGCACAGAACCTATTGGTTGAAGTAGTATATTCTCCCTTCCTCTCTAGGGTTGGAGTTCAATCTTTTCATTTTTTGCTTCCTTAAACACTAATAATGAGCTGAGAAACAAAGAACAACCTCCTACAGTGTGGGTGGGGTCCTAGTGCTTAAACTGGTTTCCTTCAAAACTCCAATCCATTTACCTGCAGATTAAAAGTATGTGCTGCTTGTGTCTTTTGCCATCTGCAGTTAAAAAATAAAAAATAAACCCTTGAAGGGATTGGAAAAAAAAGGTCCCAGTGAATGATCCATCACTGTCTAATGCAGATTACCCTCTTCAAAAGCACTCAGTCTTGCCTGTTTTTAAAAGATGGGATGTCGTATCACTACATAGAGTAAACCTCAACCAGGCATCAATGTCTCAGTTCCTTCTTTACAAGGATACTAGTCAGAATAATATGAAATATTATGCACAGCAATGCTTACAGCAATAGCCAAGAGTCTGTCTTGAAGACCAAATAGCCCAAATCCCCACAAGTTTGCCAAGACTAAATTCTTTCAGCTAACAGCAGCTGTGGCTGAGTTACCAACTATCAAAGCACACCCATGTCCCACGTGCAGCCCTATCAGTTTGTGCTTGGAGCCCAGGCTCAGCACTGCTTTAGAAGGGATTGCTTTGGGCTGTGCCTGGAGACGCCAGGGGCGAGGGGAGCACCAGTGCCCCCAGCTTTGCCATCTGCACAGGCTGCCAGGAGCTCTCATAAGGCATCATCCTTATGGTTCACTCTCATATTTACATTACTGCAAATTCCTTTATCACTCACTAGTCTTTCACTGTGAGCCCATTATTATCATAATTAAGAGGAATATCAGAGGACTTATTTAGTTGAGTCACCACTGCTCCAGCATTGCCAGCTTTGTGGCTTTCGTTTATTATTAACCAGGTTATGATGACAAGACTAGCACCCACTTCAAAAATTGTATTTGTAAAGTCCAAAATCAGAAAACAGACCTAGCAAGGGAACCATATATCACTTATTTGTACTTCAAGATTTTAAAGACACTTTTAAAGTTTTGGGAGACTGGGTTAATATTCCTCCTACTGATTTAGGATAAAAAACAGGATAAAGTGTCTTGATCCACAGTAGCAAAGCAGAAGTTGAAAACAGAAGGCTCTGCTGTCCTATTTCAGTGCTAAGATTAATTGCATTTTCATAAAAATTTTTATGCTCCACTCACCTTATGTCCCTTTGCCTTACCTCCTCTTCCTGAGAGTTTTAATAAATGACTCATCCTTACTAATTCAGCCCTGCCAGCTTTCTTTTGGTACATAATATTTCAGTACTTAATGCAGTATAATAGTCTCCACTAGCCAATTTGATTAGTCATAGCCTCATCTTTGCTTACCATGCTATTTTTCATTTTTTTAGTCATCTGGAATGTATTCCCTGCTCTGGTTCATGCTGTGTTGCTTTGTGTTAGAAATCCTAAACAAGACATACTTTATCTGTGAAATGCTGGAATGGCCTACTATTAACCAAATGCTGCAAGCCCTGAGCTTTACACTTTACTTGAACTTTGCTAACAACTTCAAACCAGCCGCTCCAGCTCCCTGAGCCGTTCTGCTCAGTCAGGTACATTTCTGAGAGCCAGACCCACCCCAGCAGCTCACATAGGACCACAACAAAAGGAGTTTCACTGTCCTAAAAGCCTCCAGATCTTCACTGCCACATCACCTCCAAACTTAGGCCTCATGTTCCTTCAAATCTGCCCATTTATTTCAGAAAAAGTGCTCCTTAGGACTCCCCTCCCCTCTGAGTGCTCCATACCTGTTTCAGATCACCTGTGGGTTCTTTATGATTAAGTTTTGTCTTTAAGAAGTCTCAAAGTTTTTTAGGCTTACTTAAAATTTTCATTAAAAGGCTAGATGGTTATTCTCCTAGTCACTACCGAAGATAGAAATGAAGGTGAAAACACAATATTGATGCCTACAGAACAACATTACTCCCTTTCACCTCTTACAAAAAAAATCTAACAATGCTGTGCTATATAAAGAAAAAGCCACATACCATTTCTCTGAAGCCAGTCACTACAGCCATTCTGTGTTTCAG
Source organism: Agelaius phoeniceus (assembly GCF_051311805.1). Lineage (NCBI taxonomy): Eukaryota > Metazoa > Chordata > Aves > Passeriformes > Icteridae > Agelaius > Agelaius phoeniceus. Next base: position 13,952,386 of record NC_135274.1, read on the forward strand.
GGTTTCTGGAAAAAGGCTGCAAGGATAGAAAGATCTCATTACACTTATCAGGTGGCCAAGTGTTGCCTCCCAAAAATAGTTTCACCTGTTTTAATTGCTTGTTAGTTAAGTCAACCTGCCTTCAGCTGAAAGATTTTTACTGTAATTAAGATAGGCATGGTTACTTAATGCCAAAAAAATGTATCTTATCAGCCTACCACTTTCATTTACAGAAAGTGCTATCTCCTCAGTTATAATAGACCAGAGAGATTTTATAATAATTAACCCAAAAAGGCTATTCATAGAAAAGGGCCCAGCTGTGATCTGATTAAAGTAGTCTAAAATCCTTGGGCCAAATGGAAACATCTTGTAAAATATCAATTGACTTAGCACACATTTTATATTTCACCCTTCCCTCCCCTGTTTTTGTACTCCAACATACTACTTTTTAAATGAATTTCAGCTTCTTTTTCCCCTGCAAAAAGAGAAAATATCATCGAATAATGCATTTACATACTAAAACAATAAATACAGAGTTTGGAAAGTGTCTGTGAACTGACTATAATTTTTGTTTAGCTGCTATTACATGAGTTCAGACTTAAAATCTTGGTACGTTCAATTCTAAGTTGACTTTCACTCTGTATCCCAATGAAATTGAGGGGTTGTATTTGTGAGTCATTAAGATGACAGCTTGGCCCCAAAGAAGTAAAGAATAAAGATTAAATCTTGATCTGACTGAAGTTAAGGGCAAGGATCTTCTTGAACCAGCTTCAGTTGGTTCAGGATTTCACCCTAGGTCGTGTGGCAGAATTTTAGCCTCTGTTTGAGGAGAAAATAAATTAACTGTCACATGCCAGACAGATGAACATAAAGCAAATTAATCTGTAACCAGAAAACAAGCCGCAGGGAGCATCACCATCACACACAGCTCCATACATCACGAGACCTTCTGTTCAACAGGAAGGCTGTGAAGGTGCCTCTTTCTCTCTGGTTCCATCATCCAGAAGCCTCCTCTGAACCAGCTTTGGAGGCATCTCTGCTACCAGCTCCTTTTCCATGAAAGAAGTCTGACTACCCCACCTCCCTGATTTTTGATTAATTAGCAAGCTATTCTGCATACTCACAATATGTGTTACACATAGAAGTGGGCTCTGGCACTGGTCCAACCCAAAGTGTAGGAAACTGAGTGAAAAATTCTCAGTAGTGATAAAAACAGTTAGGGTAATGGAGCTTTTCAAAAAAGAAAAACACTTCATTTTCACTTTACATTTTTCTTCAAAACAGATGGATATTTTGGATGTGAATAAGTACTAGAATGGGTTGAAAAATGAGCAGATCTTACTAAAAAACTTTAAAATGTTTTGCACTATACAGATTTTTAAAGAATTAAGTCCAAAATTTGTCAGTCCACCTTGGATGACACTGTAAAATGTTTTCAAAGAGCTAACACATTTCTCAGAATAGTCTGCTCTGGAATACAACAAATCAGAAACTACTTCCAGTACTGTTACCAAAGAAGAAAATCACATTAAACCTGTATGCCACTCTGTTAAGGCAATAAACTTCTAAGAGTAGGGCGAATGCCAAAAATTAGACAACTGGCCATAAAGTATCAGTAAAATCTATTAATGACCAGCATGTGGCAGGGCTGTGGAGCAGGCAGTGTTCCACAAGGCTTCATTTTGCTTGGTTTTCACCTGTCTTTTTACTCTTTCCTCTCCATGTGCATCAAGACGTGTCTGTACTAAGCATTATTTAAATAGATCAAGTTCTGTTTTCTCTCTGTTGGCCTTAACATTCCTGCAAGCTAAGGAAAATAAATGTGGAACCTGGGAGATTATTATGAAACTCCCACACTCCATTAAATTCTCTCAGGAAAACAAGAAGTGTGATGAGACAAACGGACTGAAAAAAATTGTCTAAACCCAGAAATTACTGAGGAAGAGCCAGAGCAAATAGGGAGCCTACAAATCCCATCAGGGTTTATGCCCAGCCCATGCAGGCAGGGCACAGGCTGCAGTTGCACACATTGCATGGACACTGCATGGCCTGTGCTGTCTGGAAGGGATTGGGAAGCTGCAAACAGGACCCAGCTCCGTCTCTTTATCCTGTCTGGACCTCCCCACCTCTGGAGGATCCTACAGCAAGCAGCAAACAGACACCAACTCCTTTGCACCTCACAGGCAACACAAAGGGGATCAAAAGTGAAGCAGGAACTCGAGCTGTGGGGCTCTTGTTCACACTTAACATGCCTTTTTCTTTCTGCCCTTTTTTTTTATTATTATCATTTTTTTCTCTAACAATGACGGGATTTTTAGAACTGGAGACACATCCAAATAATGTCAAAAAAGGAAAGATTTTGGTTATAGTCAGTTATCTGGCACTATCTATTTAGAAATGTCTGAACAAATAACTCCAATGTCAGATGTTCTAGTTCTGGCAGAGAAAAGAAATACGATTAGATCTGGCTGCCCAGATGTCCCAACATTGAGAATAATATTTTTAAGCACGAACTCATGTACTGCTGCTGTCATGTACTTCAATAGACTTATTTTGTTCTCATGGGCTATAAATTGTAGTAAAATTGAACCAGATTAATGGTTATAACTGGCCTTTCTTCTGTCAAACATTATTTCAATAGAAAACAAGAGTCTTTATGTGCACAGACTCTAGTTCCTCTTCCCTTGGTAATGTGCAGGTCCTTGTCATTGTACCCTTGCTGAACTATCCAGAAATAAAAGCTTCTAGCTGCTATTTCTTTTCACTTATTTGGTAGCACATTTCCTATTGCCATGTGTTTTCTACTTATGTTTATATAAACACAGTTTATATATAAATACACAATCCTATACATTTCTTCATATTGTCATTTTCATTTCTTTTCAATCTGCTTTCTGTTCTTTTCATTTCTAGGATCACTGAAATGGCAACAACTCCTAACATGCAGTTTTTTCTCTTTTTCAGTTATTTATGTGCTGGTAGTTTGTTGCACCCAAAGCTCTCTGTGCTGATTATGTTGGTGTTTTTGTGTTTATGAAATTTTCACTTTTATTTACAGAAGAAAATGCTTGAACCTCAGCACCAAAATACATAATTTCCTTTCTTCTGATTTAAAGAAGATAGCTTTATTTGAAAAAGCACTTGAGGATACCTGTTTTTCTGAATGGTTATCTATACTTTTTATTCATTAAAAGCAGAGACAAGCTCAAAACATGGAAGCGGGGTGTCTCATTTTTTTGCCTAGATCTTGTGCTATTTAAACCTATTTAGAGTTTCAGCTTTATACATCCATCAGAAGTGGACATCAAGAAAGCAGTTTTGACAGTAGGTGAGTGAAACTCTCCAGTAAAAGGTTCCAACCAGATTGCTTTTCCCTGAAATGAATACGCAAAAGGCTGCTTGTGCTCTCTTTAAAATTGTTCACAGGGGCCTCATTATTTACACAGAGATTTATATAATTGCACCCACTCACATGATTTCAAAAGCTGTGTGTATAAAAAAAGGAAGAAAATAAATATTTTAATATTTTATTTCTTCTTAATGTCTAGCAAGAATGTTCAATTACAGCCTCTCTACTTATAAAAATCATACAAAGGTTTCAAGTCTCAGCATGTTCCGGCAGTAAAGTGCAAACAATCTTGTGGTTACAAAGGCTACTTTGCTGAACCTCATTCCTTCTTCTTTCTCTCCCACCAGCTGAATAAATGAGAGACATATTTAGCAGCTTCAGAAGAAACTATTTTCTCATGCTCCCACTAACAAATCAGGGCAAGATATGACAGTAGGTCACGGGATAGGAGCAAAGGATATAGAGAAAGGAGTAAATTAGAATTGATAAGGGAGGACGAGATAAATAGAGGAAAAAACCCAAGCCCAAACACTAAATTCTGAAAGCAGATGAAAATGGAGCAGCATATATGGAGGAAACAAGATGGCAGAGCATAAAAAATGAATATATTACAACCTCTTGAAATCAGATTTTTTTCATTCATAATCATATCTGAAGAACAGAAATTACTGGCAATAATATATTTGCTTTTTACCTGCCTTTTTTCCCCTATTATTCCAGATTGTTTATCCTGTACACAGCATAGACAGAAACCTTCAAAATAAAAAAGAGAGCCACAATAAACCCCAATAAGCCACCCAGGCACTGACTTGATTAGGAAAGCTCATTTCTCATGAAGAAAAGCTTCCAAAATCTCACACTAGTGCATAGTATTTCTTCTCATGTTTAGGTTCAGGTTAGGCCTTTGCAGAGCCCTCCCAGAGGCAGTGTGTGCTGGTGGCACTGGCAGCATCAGCAGGTGACTGGGGCCTCCACCCAGCAGAGCCCTCCCTGAGCCCTGCAGCAACTGCTCCAAGGAGTGCAGATCCTGGGAGCCACTGCCCAGCTTCCTAGAACTGGTTTTACACATTTGCAGGAGCACAAAGTGAGGCAAAGCCAGCAGCTCCCCACGGGAGCCCCTGCAAGTGCTCTCCAGATGGATGCTGCTGTTCCCTGTGTGGCCCAGAGGGCCTCCCCAGCCCCTCCCCAGCAGCAGATTGCTCTCTGGTACTTGCTCTTTCTGCTGGCAAGGAAGAAAATGACATCTAACGTGTTTTAAATTAGAATGACTACAGATTTTCCCCAAAATAGTGTGTTTATATCTAGAGAGAGAGATCTCATCCAAAACTGATACAATTCAGGTTTGATTTTATGACCTTTACCGCAGGTGACAAACTTCAGACAGAAGACAGGGGGAGGTAGACTGTCCTAATTGCTCCACACACTCACAATTAATCTATAGCCTCACTACCTGGTTTTAATTTGTGGCAGAAGCTGCCTCACCACATCAAAGATAGTGATTCACCTCTGCACTAATCAAAATTTGAAGAGCTACTACCAATAGTAATTAGAGAGCTAAGGCCAGCCATCATGCAATTCAGCATTAATTAAACAATGTTACAGTGGTTTTCCTTCAGCTCACAAAGTGCACCAGAAATAGGCAGCGTAGGCATCATAGATTTTATCTACCTTTCCAGAAATCTTTTGCTCCTTGTGATTAAGGCCCTCAGTCCCCCAGTAACCACAAAATTCAGCCTCCTTTTATTGCTATAAGATGAACAACAGTGAATATTCATAGTCCCTTGGATGGTTCCCCCTTCCAATAATTATTAAGAAAAAGGGACAGTCCAATTTTTTGGATTTCAGCAATTACTTAGGTACTTCAAAGGTGACATAACAGACAATATACATTGATACTATAAAACAGTGTCCATCTATTCAGTCAGTTTGTAATTAAGGAAACTTCTTAAAAGCAGATGTAAAAATACTGCTCTTCAGTGATGCTTTCAACTTTCAAACATTTAAACATGGTCTTATTTTAACTTTGCTGTTCTGTTGCTGGAAAAAACAGTGGTAAAATGGGGTCCTTTTTCATATTCTTGTGAAATAGGCTTGGGTAAATGAAAGACCAAATCCTCACCTTTAATAAAATGACCACAGTTTTCTGTGGGGGGATAGCACCTTAAAATCTGGCTCTTGGCATGGATAAGGCTAAGATTAAAGAAGCATATAAAAAGAAGTAACAAAAATGTTGATGGTGAAAAAAACTCCAGCATGCTAAAAATAGGAAAGAACTCAACGTGATAAAATGAATCCTTGTTTAATCTTTTTCTGCAACAAAAAATTAGCATATAATTTGGCAAGAAATAATCTTTTAACTCTGTACTCAGGACCAAGCCCAAGGCAATGGTGCTAGCCAAAAGCAAGATACAAGGCTAGTTTTGTATGGGAATGCTCATTCCTGTGGGTATCCACAGGGGACTAGTTCATGAATCACATGCAGGCGAGTGGGGTAAGGGAGTCCTCTGAGACCAAAGTCAAAAGCAAACCCCACAGGATTTCTGTTTGGAACATCTTCCTGTGGCCTGAGCCCTGGAGGTGCTGCTGCATGACATCCTAGCTGAGCAAGAAGAGTACACTGCCATCAACCACCTAATTAAGGCAAAATGTCTGTGTGATTAACATGGCAGGACTTCAGGAGACCAGAGCAGCCATATTTCAAACCCATGTTAAGCTCATTTTGGACCTAAGACTACTTTAATAATGCATTGATTTAATCTGCCAAATGTGTAGCTAGAGCTGCAGTTCTGTGAATGAAAAATGTTCAGCTGTACGTGTCCATGTTCCACACAATTTCTTCCTTTTACCAACCTCTCTTGGTACTTCATATGCCTTAAAAATGGTATGAGTGATGTGCATCGGGGCTCCAGGGCATCTGGGAATGGCCCTGGTACTAAAAGGAAGCTTTGCAACAAGATGGAGAGGGAACAAGATATCATGAAATATGAGCTTCCAAATCAACCTACATATCATGGTTTGTTTCCTAAGGAAAGAAAAAAACAATTACAGTGCTCAGCTTCAAATCAAAATATTTCATTGGCATGCCACCCAGTACAAACACTGTCAATGTGTAGAAAAAGCAGAAACCTTGGGTAACTGTCAGCAATAGACACAACACATCGTGCAGCTGCCCAGGATAACTCCTCACAGTGTGTTTGGGGTTTTATCCCCTGTGTCCATTTGTCATTATTGTCCATTTCTAAGCTGGTGGCAGGTTGCTACATAGCATGATGCTATCCCTGCAGTTTCTTTCCTTTCTCCTAGGGTATGCACAGTTTTTCCTCATCGTTTTTTAATGGAAAGTCTTTTATCATTTCTGGTAATGTAAGCAAATATCTTCCTAACACTGTCTTGCACTAGTCATACTGGAACAGTAAGTGCCTTTTATCCAGTGTTTTTTTCTGTCACATGGGCTGCACAGCCTCTCTTCTTCCAGTTCTCTTTTACAGAAAATCAGTCTGGAATTAACTAGGATCTACCTCAGGTTTGCTTTCTAATGTAATCAATAGTCATAAATAATCTCAGGATTTCTTCAGTTGTCTCATATCAGTACCCCTAGATTTCTTTTATACCATCCAGAATAGTTAGATATGATAGAAAAAACTGGCTTGGGAGAAAGATAATGTTGGATCCCTTATTAGAAGGTTACTGTCATTTTCGCTCATTAACTTTGTGAAATACTGGCTTGAGCTGAAAGTTCCAGAGTCACAAGCAGCACTAGGATTGGGATTCTAACCCAACAATTACCTTCTTGTCAATAAGATTACACAACACTCAGCTTCTTCTCTATACAGCACTCAACTTCTTCTCTACATCCATCACAAAGACAAACCAATGGCAGCCAAGTATGAACCAGCAGTATCCATGCTCCATGTTTGATGCTTGGCTAGCAAGGATACCAGGATGACCATAAAAAAGCAAATGATAACATATGTTTACATTTTTATCCTGCTCACAGTCACTGAGCTATGACTCACAAACTTCTGAAAGTGCCCTGAGAGACCAGAACCCAAGCCAAGGCTATACAACAAACAAACATGGGGACGTGATTCTCAGCTCTACTAGATTTGCCCCCACAGACAGATATACAGAAGCACATTTCCCATTATTTTCAAAAGTGACTGCCTGGTGGACACCTATATTTCTGAGCATCAAAAGGATACCTGTTTTCTGGGAGCAGCTGAGAGCTTTTTCCTCTCCAGTGTGTGATTGTAGTGGGCAGGGAGTTCTCATCCCCTTCTCCTGTGAGTTCTTCTAACAAAAGTCACTGAATTTTGTTTCCTTTCAGGCCTGATGTGACAATGAAAGAATGCACATTAAAAATTAAAAAATAATGGAAACCGTTGCAAAGCTAGAATTTAATTTGCTAAACAGGGTAAAACTGAAGAGAAAGCTTCAATAGAAAGAAACTTGGAAGTCCGTGGATCAACATTTGTTACATAAGTAGGTTTTTGAAAATGAGTCATTCTCCAGTATAACTATACAGCAGAGGTAACCCCCATTTCACAAGATTCCATATTTTTTAATTCTTTTTGTGTTTATGTTTTATTTCTTGCATCAATGAGTCATAAGATGCAAGAAATTAATTTAAGTCTTGAAAGCTAAAAGGAAGAGAAGCTGATCTGTGTAGTACTGTAGACTCAGATTCTTGTATCTAACTACATAACATATTTTCTTTCCACAGGAGGTAGTTATGACAAATTAGAAGTCTGAAAATTTTCTGATGGTGTAAAGGCTCCAGCTGTCACTAGGGAGATAGTGATCAGATTTCATAGCTGCATGGTCCCATGGCACCACTAAGAGTTCCATATGGTCATCCAAATGTTTCAACTAAACCCACAAAAAAAATTCCACCATGGCTTTTGCTTTTAGAAAAATAAAATTCTCCTTGCTAGAAATTTTTCATAACGTGCCACCAATAAACAAAACTTTTTTGATTTGGTTGTTTTAATAGAAAATAATTGTTAGGGTTGTTGTCTTTGTTTCAGGTTGAAGTGGGTAGAAATAGTAGCAGTGCAGCAGTCGTGCCCGACCTCTAACTTTTTAATCTAGCACAACTTACATAACAGGAAGTAGGCTGGTAAGTGGGCATGCAATGAATAATTAAGGTGTGTATATGTACATGGTGATAAACAGTAATTTCTTCAAACCACTTCTCTTTTGGTATAAAACCACCTCTGTTAAATTGTTAATGCTATTACTGTGGACAGAGACTCTTTTGTTCATGTCAAAGATGTCAGCATAAGCCTCTACAATAACAAATGACAAATGCATAATTTATTGATTCTTAAATGGCTATGTCCTTGGATGTATTTCTTATAACTAATTTGCTTGGAGACACATCTGGCTCCTGAAGATAGCATCTGTTTTAAAGAAGGTCAGTGCTATATTTTAAAGGCAGAAGAACATAATGTTTTATCTGCTGTGCTGCTCTGCTCTTTTAGCCTACAAATTCAGCTCTCACTTTATTCTGTCTACTAATTTTTTTATCAAATAAAAAATTGAGCAATCTGTTGTTGAGTTTTGAAACAATGATAAACATGTACACAGATACTGTGAAGATGCAAGGAATGAATGGTTTTCAAATGATTGTATACTGTGCCAACTGAATTATCTAAAAAATAAGTTCAATTATGTTAATATTGCTTCCATTAATACTTCCTTTTTACAAAGTTCAATCAAGGTGTTTCAATAAATGGTGCTTGCTTGTCCAGAGCTTGTTTTATTTAGATGTGCTGCTTCTGAATGTGAGTCTAAGATCTTGCATAAAACCTGCAAACACAGAATGCTGCAATGTTTATTCTGCAATTGGGCCATGAACCATGACTTATCCACTAATTATTCTTGTACATGCAAAGCCTGATCCCTCACATCTTTGCTTTTTTCTGCGTGATATTTATGCCCATATATATTCCATGTGATTCCAATCAATATATCTTTGTTATTTCATCAAGTTTCCATTGAGATTTAGCAGTATTTATTTTTACCTACCTCATGGCTGGAACATTAAAAATATAAACAAGTGCTTAAAATCAGCTTGAAGTTTACATTAAAATAGGCAGACACAAGTACAAATGATTCAGAAACTGCCATTTTAACCCTGTGATGAACAGCTAGGCACCTTTTGCTTTTATACTTCACCTTGCACCATACACAAAATGTTTAATTATTTGAGGATTAATGGAGGTAGTTTATAATTAAGCTGAAGTATGAACTGATGTCATCATCTCAGTATGATGATATACAGTTTTATGCCAAAGCACCTGTTGTTTTGGAAGGAAGCAGCTGATATCATTATCTACCCAGCCAGATAGCCTAGTTTCCTGCTGCTTAAAAAATTATCCTAAGGGTTACCTAAGTTGGGGTAATACAGCATTTACTTTTTCATGCCCAGGATAGGAGAGAATGCATAAAATTACTTTATTCTCAAAGGTAGAGGGGGAATTAGGGGGGGTAGGGGGAGGGTCATGATGCTAAAACAGTTAACGTTTATTTGTGTGGAATACAAACCTTGTCATTTTTTTCATGCATGAATATACATGCAAAAAGATTTATAACAGGTATGTGAGTAAATATATGATTGGACAAGAGTCCTTTATGAAGCACAAAGGATAAGATCCTCTGCTTTGCTGTGAACATTTTTCACCATATGATTGACTCTGACCCCTGACTAGCAAAGGTTAACCCCAGCTGGGGGTTTCTCCTGTATGGAGGTACTGAGCTGCCATCCTGTTCTTTGTCCCTGGTGTTATGAGAAAAAGAGGTTGCCAGGGCAATTTGGGATGGGGAAGCTCTGTTATGGTGGGCACTGGAGAGCCATGAGGTCATTGCAGCATCTGATGCCAGTGCTGTGGATTAAAGCCACATGTATGAAGCACTGAGTCCTGGATCCACAGCCAGCCTTGGGAAACCCACGTCTCCAGCCATCCAAGTGCTATTCTGACAGAGTGTGGAATCAAGCCCAGTGTTTTTAGCATGCCTCCAACTATCAGGCTTTCCTCTGAATTGTGGCATTATGCCAGAGCTGTTCATTTGGGTTGTCATCAACCTGCACCTCCTTCTAAGGAGAGCTAAAATGCAATAGTAGCAAACGCATCTTGAAAATTTTTGGCTTTCTTCTGTCTCCTGATGAGATTTTTTTTTACCTTTCTCAGCCACATGATGCCACAACCACCAAATTTTCCTTTTGTAATTATGCCTGATGTGTATTCTGAGCAGGTGCAATATCATATATTTGCTAGGACTGGCCATCTACATACACACAATGTTGGAGGAAGCATCATAAGTAACATGATTTCTTTTTTTGCTTCCTTCAATCTTTTTTCATATTTTTTTCATTTTCTCTCTTTTTTTTCCTCTTATGAACTACCTTTTCCCCAATTTAGTTCGTAATTACATTTAATAGAATGTCTCTTGACTCTTCTTTTAGGTTCTTTCCAAGAGTACTCCTAAAGCTGCTCTTCCCATAGATCTGAAACTCTTTAAAAGGAAACAGTGACTAGTAGGAGGTACATTTCCCTGCCCTCCCCAGCTTCCCAGACCTCCTGTAGCTTGGCAGATCATACCACTTAATAATATGAATAAAGCAACTTTTGACAGAGCAAGAAGTTGTGGTGGAAAGAATCCTGAGGTCTTTATTCTCACATCTTGAATCCAGTTTTCCTTGGGATGTGTTTTCTGTTGGTTCCTCCACAGTCATCCTAAAGAAATAATATTTCTTCAATGTAACTATTTGGGTTTTACTGTGAAGGAGAGACAGCAGGATTTCAACTGTTTTTTCCCTCTCTAAATTAAAGTTATCTTATTTCATTCTCATCAACATTTCTGGGTGTTCTTTCCTTTCTTCTGAACTATTATTGTGCCCATGACTGTGCTATGCATACCTATGATAAGTGAAAAGAACACTTAGGTGATCTTCAATAGATAAAAATAGAGATACACCTATTCTACTTCCTGACACATCACCAGAGTTAACATGGCTTTCTTAGCAGTAACAAACATTATGAAATTGACACTAATTTTGGGCTTATATCTGTATTACAAACTGGTTTATATGCAATAGATTAATGAATGGTTTTAGGGGATTTTTCTTGAGCTTCACATCAGATGAGAAATAAGGTGTAGAGGCTTCCTGACAGAGGCATGCTTATTGTGGAGGTGATAATAAGGGTATGCCAGAGCTCAAATGAGTGCCCTAATGGGCGAGTTCAGCCCCGTGACCACGGGGACATTGTGCACATTAACCACGGGCGTGTGCGGAGGCGAGAGGCTCCTCTCTGGATATTTATGGCTATTGAAAACCACAGCCGCCGGTGCCTTGAGTGGAGAGAGGTTTTATCCTAACCTTCTTCCTCTCCCTTTCACATCATCAAACTGCCCTGCAAATTAGGTTTTCAGAAAGTTATTTAATAATAGAGAAAGCTATACTGCCACTCTGAATGCGCCGTAATTGCCTGTGGGTAGGCACTTGTGTTTACAGCTGGTGCATTCTAAGTCTTGGAAGCTATTTCTCTATTTGCTAGACTTCAAAGAAAGTATTGCTTGCTATTTTTCATGATACCCAGCATTGGTATCTGAGCAGCATAATGAAATGCTGACCAAAGGTAACAGTATAAATTTCTTTTCTGTACTTCTTTTCTTCACAAAATTTAACACACAGTTTCTCTAGAATCAGAGTAAAAAGAAAAGTGAAAAGTTTGTAGACATTTATAGAAATGAAAAACCTGTTGTAGACAAGTTCATAAATAGTGACTGTGTATATTTCTAAGGTAATAAAAAAATTGGAAACTACACTGTACTTCCAAGAACAATAAAACTAATCCAAAACACAATAGTAATTAATTGCAAATTTTTATCAAATCCTTCCAATCTACAAGTTTCTTTTCCTGTGAAATTTATTTACCAAAACCGCCTTATTTTTAAAGAATTAACTTTCAAAGTAAAGAAAAAATTAGAATTGAACTTTCACATTGAGCTAGAGAGAGAAAACCATGCATATATTTTTTAAAATGTTTTTGTAAAGTTTTATCTTGGAATTATATGGATATTTCTCTTGCAAACTTGGCTTTCAACACTGACACTTTTTCATTTCAGGATCATTAGCTGCATCAATAATAATTACTTTAAAAATGTCATGGTCTTGAACATTTTCTGAGGATCTGACACAGCAGTTTCAGGAATATTTGGTGTGAACTAAACTATAGCTCATAATCTTTGACAGAAATTCCAAAGCCTCCTCAAAAAAATGTGACAAGCAATAAGCCAAATCTTTAATGTTTCCTAACTCTTTGTTCTGTAGATCCTCAATTCACTGGATCAATGAAAGCTTTGTCCAAAATCTGCCAAGGAGTCTCTTCAATTTAACACAAAATTGAGCAACTTTAGTGTGTTAAAAGTCTTATATAAAAATCTGTCTCAACCAGCTTCTCTGTATTTGTTATCTTTGAAATTATTTTCCTTCCATATACTAAAATGAAATTGTAGAATAACCAAAATCTGCCCATTGACTTCTGCTTCCTTCTGGTCCATCACCAGAAGCTGAAGACACTGGAACAGCTGCATCAACACAAAAACATCCAATATGATGCTGGATCAAGCACAGCAATTGCTCTTTTGTTTTCTCTCTTGAGGATGTTTGGTTTGTATTTTACTTTTTGAAGACAAAAAGATACTTTTTGGATCTCTAGGAATGTCTGTACAAACATGCAATTCTGTCTGTACAAACATTTCTCTTCTGAACTAAAAATAAATTTATTTCACAGAAGACCTTGGGAAAAATGTGAACCAAAGTGAATCATGTGCCATATTGTTCCTTGGAATATTACAGCTAAATTCTTTACTGGCATATGCTGACGTAGGTCTGTTGGGTTTGAGGGAGTAATTCTATCCCATACTAGCAGGGAATGATGGAGCAGCTTGGTTTTGTTACATAAATTAGACTGATGCAAACTAGATAATTAAGACTACCAACTAAACTATGGGGTTTGTACAAACTGATTCCTCTGAATACATGGGTTGAATATACATGATCAGAATCTACTTTCATGTTTTGTATTATTATATTCTGGGGAGCCAAATAACCCCTTGATTCTTTGCAGTAATGGAGAAAAGAAGGATGTTTCTCATGGGGTGACAAAAACTGCAATGATGACATCTTTAACATTTGTGCTTCTCACATAAATCAGACTTAGCTAAATCAGTGTAATCCTTTACTGACATGAAAATTCCATTTTTCAGCTCTATTTTAAATTTTTAAGATATTATTAAATACTAAATCACTAAACATAGAATAAACCAGTAATTTCCTGGTCAGTTCTCAGCAATTTTACCTTATCTTATACCTTTCTTGTTGCACAACCAGGAAGTTGGAGCTCTTCCCTGCTGTGAAGGAGGACTAAAAAGGAGTCCTGGAAAGCAGAAGCTGAGCTTGACAGACATATATATATATATATATATATATATATATATATATATATAAAAATATATATATACACACACCATTTTAAGTAGGAATCTAGGTAGGGATCTGCAGGGAAAGGAAATATGTTTAGAGGAACTGCTGCTGCCAGCAGTCTGTTGGATCAAGTCCTGGCAGATGGAAACATCACTCAGCATCATCTTTGAGAAAATGTGTGTGCATCTCACATTTTCACAAAATTCTCACCAAGTCTTTTGAACAACCACAGAGAAGCAGCTTCCACCTGGAAGGACAAGAAGCTTCCATCACCCTTGTATCTACCACAGAGTGGCTTCCAGAAAACAACAATGGTGTGTCTGGATGGAATATGAGCCAGTTATAACTGATTTATCAGCAGTAATGAGTCTCTTGAAGCCGTAGGGCTGCACTGTTAGTGAGGCATTGACATTACAATCATGCCAGTCTGCACTTCAGCCTGGGATTTGTTTTCCAGACCATTCAGAATAGAGAAGGAAGGTCCCTTCAGGTCTTCTTCTACTGCTAAGACTGATTCTGGCTTACTTCTTTTCATTACGTATAGGTAAGTTATAACAAATATGAACAACATATTTTGGGAACAAAAATGCTCCTGACCACGTCTTCTGGTTCAAAGCAGCCACCAACACTGAGATTAGAGCACAAATAATGAAGGATGATCACATGTTGGCCATCCAGTTTCTGCTGTGTTTACTGTTCTGGATCATCACATCTTTTCAGCTTTGTCTTAGGGAGCAGAGCAGGGAAAAATTAATTATTATAAAAGAGTGATCCACGTGCAAGTGAGGAAGAGGTGAGCTCACTTAAAGTAGTGATGCTCACAGCTGGGAACAGGTCTGCCTGGTAGGAGCCAACAAGAAGATGAGAGACTGGGATCCCATACAGATCCACACTAAGAGGCCTCAGGAAGGAATCTGATACACAGACAGACCATAGAGGAGATGCACTTTTTCTAGATTTATTCTGTCTCCTGAAGCCACTGAGAATTTTTGGAGTGAGAACTAGGTTAGAGAAAAGGATCCAGCCTGCAAAGACGTTGTGGGCAGGGTGAACAACTGTTTTTCAGTCTGTTATTTTAACTTCAGGCAGCTGATCTGAATTCCTCTGGTTTAAAAGTTCATTTCATCTACCCTGTGTTCAAAAAAATTCCAGCATTACAGGCTGAAAACCCTTTGGTTTCTCACTATAAAGAAATACAGAATCAGCCTTACTTCACAGCTACACTTGGTTTGACATCGTAACTATGATCCCAGTAAACACTGGGAGAGCAAAGAGAAATGAGCTTTCTCTTCCTGTCTTCAGCTTTCTCTATTGTACAGACCTGAATCCTTCAGTCTCCTGATTGATAACTGTGCCTTTCCATGGCTATTTGAGATAATCATGTGGAAAATCAGTGCAAATGATGCATGTTTAATTGGGGCACTTCCAGAAATCCTGCATATCTGTTGACCTCTCTGAGAGAAATCTGGATCCACTTTGAAAGTCAACCAACAATTTCTGGCAGAGCCAAAGGCACTCAAAGCTTAGACAGTAAAAATCTGACATATTCAATGGCCAGAGAAAATGTAAGCCATTCAAATTGCTTCAGCCATGACAAAGAAAATAATAAATTACATTTCATTCAGGCATCAATTGGTAAAATTCATTCTTTTTTGTATATATATTTGCAAGGATCATGTAACAATCACGGCGTAAATCCCCAGCTGGCATAGGTTTTCCTCATTCTGCTGCTCAGTGAGAAACTGGCTCCATAAACTCTTTGTGAACACCACCATCATGAGCACAGGCCAGGACTTTACACTTTCTTGGTTTTAAACTTTGAGCCAGAGTCAGAGGAGAGAGAAAAAACAAAGCTCCAGAGAAAACCTTACTGAGCATTTTGTATCTGCTCAGGTTGGAAGAAACTTAGTAGGTATTTACAAAATTAATTAACTGTGGAGTGAGCTCTTTAAAGCAATCACACTGTTTCAAATACCAGTAAAATATCAGGAAGACAAAGCAAATATTACATAATTAATCTCAAATAATATTTTGTGCTATGGTCATGAACTGTCAAGTGCTTCAGCAAAAGACAC
Source organism: Agelaius phoeniceus (assembly GCF_051311805.1). Classification (NCBI taxonomy): domain Eukaryota; kingdom Metazoa; phylum Chordata; class Aves; order Passeriformes; family Icteridae; genus Agelaius; species Agelaius phoeniceus. Next base: position 13,968,281 of record NC_135274.1, read on the forward strand.
GGTGATACCTTTTATGCTCTCAGAAGCTACACCAAGGAGACATTTGCTATGTCCCCACCAGAGTGTATTGCATTGTTGAAATATTTGTGTGCCCATTAAAAATACATTTCTGTTTCTAGACTACTTGAGGCAACAGGTAAAGCAGCTAGGAGAAGCTGCTTGTTTGCTGAGCCTGTCAGAACACTTCTGTGTCAACAGAGGAAATGTGTGTGCACAGCTCTAATGGGATCCCTCCACTGTAGTACCTTGTCATTTTGAGAGAGCCTTGCCCTCCACATCCCGTGAGCATTTTTTACAGTCAGAATCAATATGCCTGAGTTCCTGTTTCCAACTTTCAGTAATGTTTATTATTGTTTGTCAGCAACTCAGCTCTGCTGGAAAAACCTCCTTCGGTGAATAATGAAGTCATCCCCACAGTGACTGCTGGGTTCCAAAATTTTCAGTACTCTACCTATGGCTATTTAGCTGTACATGAGAGGCGCAGAAAATCTTACTTTTCATGGCCCATAAATAAACACCCAATCCAACACTTCAGCACATTTCTAATTGTAATGCAGCATATAATGTTTCAGTGCACAATACAGATGTTTTCAGTTATTATATGAAGAGGAGACAATGATGGTTAAGTATGTGTTTGCATTATAGTCACGGCATGAAATCATTATGTTCAACTTTCCTGATCATTTTCTTCATATAAAAAAGAAAATTCTGTTCAGCCATTATTCTTTTCCACATGGAACAAGTTGCAGAAAATTCTAAGACATCCATTTATAAACCGCTAACTTATGGCAAAATGAAGGGCAAAATTTCTGTTTAAAATATTGGGCTCTTTCCATCCTGTTTCTCTGTTGTTAATCATATTCCACCAGTTAGCTGAAATGAGCCCAGGGGGTACAAGGGTATGAGCAAGAGCAGAGTTGTGCTGTGGGACATTCATGCTCAGTGATAACAGCCCAATAACCCATGTCCCTGGGTGTGTCCCTGCTGAGAGTTTTACAGGTGACTGTCCTCAGTGAGCTCCAGAGTTCCCTCACTGATACCAGGGTACTGCTATTTCTTTAATACTGGTTCTCATTAGCTTTTCTCTAAAAAAGAGAAAAGCTCTTTCTTTCTTTCTTTCTCCCCCATTTTCCTGTCCATCCATCTTGGCAGACCTCTGGAAAGTTGAAAGTACATAACAGAACCTGCTGCTATTATTTCCTTACCCACTCCAGTGCTATCTCCCTTCCAATCTGCCTAACTGCAGTAAATTATTGCTTGATGAGAATAACTCATTAGCTCACTTATAAAAAGGCCTGACTTCACAAACAGATATTTTTATGAGTTCTATTTGTGAAGGCAAAAATAACTATTTTGGTTATGTGAACATGCTACATGGATGCACATGGGCAGTAAATATCTAGGCAACTCCAGACCACAACTTGAGAGCATTTTAATTTTAGAAAAATCAAACCTTAAAAGGCAAAAAGTTTTGTATTCCTAGATTGGAAGGGCTGGGTTTATCTGTTCAAGAAAACTTATCATTTGAGATAATTTTTGATTAACAAAATCAGATTAAGTAAGAGAAGAAAGAGTTATGGCATTATTTATCAAAGTACTGAAATCAAAACAGAGTAACTAAAAGTGTTCCAAAGTCATCACTGTAGAAATTCATACAACTGATCAAAGCAAAATTTAAATCTTGTTCTGTCTCTTTTCCTAAAGTACAGAAATTATGTGAGAATGCCAAGCCAGACAAAATGAGAGAAATCAGTGTCATGGTACAACAAAAGTTTGATTTTAAGGTCAGCTAACCTGAGAATTTGTCATCCAGGTAGAGAATAAAAGACAGCAAGCTACAATGACATTGTGTGCATTAAATGAAATATTTCCAAAGAAAATGTAAGGCCAACATATTCAGAGCTGGAGACTTCAAAAAAACTTTCTACTTTTAGATCAGTGCTGATGATGAGAAAATTATGAGAAAATTCAAATTTCATAATTAATCACATTTAAGATCTAGCAAATTCTAACATTTCACTGAAAAAATTGTTTTACTTCGAAGATGAATTTCACCTTGACTGATTGTGAAAGCTTACCCATAGGGTTTAAATCCATATGCTAGAAAAACTCTGGAAAAACAAGTTGCAGCTGTTGAATGACATGAATTAAGATTGCAGTTGAATGTGCTGGTTTCAACAGATAATGTTTTTCAAAAGATTCAGTCTGATTCTAAATTCTGATTCCTGATTATAAAGTACTTACAAACAAATGATTGAAAAAATTGAGTGTATTTGTAATAATTTACCAAACTCAATATGGAAACTTATTTCAGTCTATTTAAGGTCCCAAACCATGTTTCCCACAACTCTGTACCATGCATTGCCTCAGTTGGATGATTGATCATGAGAAAATAAAAATCTCCATGAAAAACTTTAGCCCAATCCTTTCTTCCTTCTTAAGTGCCCTCTGAGAGCACTTGCAGGAGGTATTCCAAACACTGCAGAATGAGAAGCAAAATTTAATGCACTTATTCCCCATGCCAAAACCAGTTTGTAAGTTGTTTAAAGCAGCCTCCAATGTTTCTTGGAGTCTTTGCCTGAAAACTGTATATAAGTAACACACTCATTACAAAAATTCAGCACATCTTTTCAATGGATAAGGTTGAATGCTAAGCAGTAAAGAGAGTAACTTTAACCCTTTTTTTTGGTTCAGCAATCAAGTTCAAATTGGTTTTATTTCTTCCATTAGTGTTCAAAAATAAATAGCTTCTGTGAACAAACATCATGTAGACGTAGAGGGTTTATTGATCAAAGTTTCACTTTATGTTGATGCTCTTTACTTTGCACTGTACATTAACCAACCAATTTTCATTATAGTCTTCTTGTCATCTGACACGATGACAGAAGAAAGTAGAAGTATGTTATTATCAACATCCTTGTTTGTTCAATATTTATTTAATTCATATGTGAATGACATCTTTTCAGAGACCAAAATTAGCACAAATGAGGGGGAAAGATGCAGTTAAGGACAGATCAGGAATTTGAAAAATGGTATATAAGCAAAATTGTGCAGTATGGGATTATATCTCTGGGTACCAGTAAATATTTAAATCTTGCTGTCCTCTTTTCCACACAGCTACTTTAGTCCCACAGTCCTTCAATCCTTGTCTTCTGCTTGCCTCTAAACCTTGAAAATAATATTTTAAACAAATTCCTAGGAACCATTGTTTTTATCAGTCTTCACAAACTTCATACTGTACCCTGCATTTTAATTTTTGTATTTAGAAAAGCCGCTGGAAGCTATTTGGACAACTAACACATTGTGGTATGCTACCTGATACCACACTGAGGTATAACAATTATCTAAATGAAGCCTTTCAACAAGGTAGGCAAAGCCCTTTATAACACTAAGATTCCAAAGTAAAAAGGGAGCACGCTTTCACTAATTAGGCATTTGGTCTAACACATTAAATCCTGTTTGGGAATTTGCCTTGTTTATTTTCAGAACTGAATGCAGTGACAAAATGAATGTGACAGAAAAAACCACTTGGGGGTATGTTGATGATCTCTACAGTCCTCTAGAAATTTCCCTGTATTACAGGTACGGACCAATAAGATAGCCAAGAAAGTCATTCCTACCACTAACTTTTAGGCAACCAGGCAATAGCTTTCTCAGAAGTAAACCACTGGAGAAAAATAAATCTTTTTTCACCTGATACTAACACATCTCAAACATGCTAATAGTCAGGTTTCAAAATGCTTTAACTATAAATGAGGCATCTTTTTACTCAAACGTGCAAATTGCCGGTGAGTTGAGCATATATTGCAGAGTATGGATTCCTCACCATCAACAACTAATAACAATTAAAAAAAAAAAAAAAAACCTGGAGAAAAGCAGCCAAACCATCTGACAAAGCCTAGGGCACATGTAACCCCATCACTACAAATGACTGCAGAGCTTACAAATCGAGCCAGATGCTGCTTCTGGAAGGATTTCATCTATAATATCCGAACCGCATGACAGCCTATCACAACTCATGTTTGGCCTAAAGGTGTGCAGCCCTGGTGGAATGGGCAAATAATGAGAGGGAACAGGGGCAGAGCCCTAATCCTAACTAAGGAGGGGTTTTTTATTGTGGTTTATGGTGTGGTGGGGCTTTTTTAAATTTGAAAATTGAATTTGTTCTACCTGCAAACACAGGCACAGATGGTGCTTCTATAATATGCTGTTATAATCGACTGATTTGTTTGCAGTGTTGCATTCACGTCCAAATTCATGTCCAAATGCATTGGGTCTTCTGTAGTGTTGCTCACAATGGGTCAAATGTAGAGAAGATGGGAATCTCCTTGGTGCATAATGAAGGATTTTGCCCACAGCCCCTCTGGCAGGTGCAGCATCTGTGTTCTGAACTCCCTTCCCCAGCTAGGCATGTGGCTGGATAATAATTGCTGAATGAACAGACTTTATGAAAGGGCTGAAAATATGCATGAGAGGGCTGCATTTCACAGACAGGGATACTGGTAATGGTTCCACAATCCATTAATTGTGGCTTCATTTCATCATTTCTGATTTCCTCTGCAAAAGATTGCTAAGCAAGGCTTGAGACAGAGAGACCAAAACCTGACCCCTGGTACTGAGGTTTTAAGCAGAGACAATCACTAGAACTCCGTTTCCTCCCATTTTGCTTCTGTTTAACTATTTTGAAATTATCTTTATGAAAACCCTCCCTTGCTGAGCAGTCATGGCTGTGTTTACCCTCAGTATAATCTTTCTACCAACCTGCACCCCATTTTTCAACCTGCATTAAATGATACTTTGGATTATTTTCATTCTGTTTAATTATTTTGCTGGTTTATGAATGAAATTTTCTCTAATAAAAAAAATAAAATAATTGTGACTTCTAAAGATAAAGAAAACCATCTCGTCTTCGTGACTTTGGGACAAAATTAATATCCATATATCAGTATAAATCCATCACCATTGGGCATATGACTAAAATATATTTGTTTATCCTCTTGATAAATCATAAAATAGATTTAAGGTGAGAAACTTGCAGAACACCCCAGCCAGGAAATGGTAAAGAAACCATTATTCACTATAAGTTTCATCCATTCTGGAGACTGGAACTATCCCCACATGCACACTTTTCTTTCTTTTTATTCTTGTTTTGGTTTGGGTTTTTATTTTGGTAGCCAAGAGAGCTGTAAGTCCTTGGTGAAGGGTCAGTCTCCCACACAGTAGCACTCTGCTCACAGCAGCACACACATGCCCAGGTTTCATCAGCACTCCTGTGAGACATCTCCAAGTTGCAGGAACACACCACAACATGGGATTCTTCCAAACAGAACATTCCTGTCTTAACTGTGCTGATTAGGAACATGGGAGGGAAACTAAGTGTCAGGGGGAGATTTGATTCTTTTATAGTGATAGTTTAATCCATCTAGGCAACTCATAAGTTAGAGAAGGTATAAATTCTCCATTATAAAATGCATTCCACTTGCTTATATCCCAAAATAGACAATGCCTAAAATGACTGGCTCTATTCCCATTGAATCAGTCTTGGAATAAATGCTAAACTTGATGGAGAGTGGGATACCATTACGGTGATGCTATCATTGGATAAGAAAATAACAATAAGCAAGCATTGTATGATATTCAGACAATGGAAAAATCAAGGCCTTAGTCAGCTGGGATCTATGTCCTTGCTGAACATTTTTTTGTCTACTGTCCTTAGATAGTTCTTTAAACCCTCAAGGGTTGCTCAGTTTGGGGGCCAGGAAAGGAAGAGGAGAGTTCTCTTGTCAAAAGTGGATCTCAGCTGGCAATCTGCCCATAACTTTGGAGGTATCAGCAGCAGCTGATGGTTGTAGGAAAACCCAGAAGCCCAGCCCTTATGAGTGCGTGCCTTTATACAGTCCTGACAGTGCAGTTCCACAGACAGATCCCCACATTCTCATCCAGCTCCAATCACCAAAATTTACCTTTCTAAAGCCAGAATGCCTCAACAGACAGCACATGAGTGTCACAGTCAGGCACACCACAAACCCACAGTACAAATACTTTCTTGTTCCTCTTCTAGGGATCAGGGCAACTTCTGTGCATATTGCTGAAACCTTTCTTAATGGCTCCTACACCACTTGTATTCTTTCTGTGATCAGATATAAGATACCATATAATCACCATCTTTGTAAACACAGTGTTTGCTGAAGAGATTGCCTTGTACAGCACATAGCCAAGGTGGCCAAAATAAGTGAAAAGGGTAGAGTTAGTGAGTGGCAATGGCACATTAATGAAGTTTTACAGTTTGTCTATGACCCTGTAGGTAACAAAGTAAGATAGGACAAGAATTTTTTAAAACCTGTGTTGTGATTCCTCTTCCTCATTATATGTAGTGCAAATGACTTTCTGCTATCCTTAAAATCGAAAAATAATTCAGGTTGTGAGGGACTTCTGGATGGAGATTTTTATGTGTTTGCTTCTGTTGGCTTTGTAGCAGAGCATGTTACACCCTGTGCCAGCAGCCACAGCAGAAGTGTTGATGAGCACTAACTGCCAGCTGACTGTAGCTACTTCTCAGCTGTTCATAACCTGGAGTTTGTGAGCATTGTGTTGCATTTAATATGTTACTCAGAGATTCAGAAGATTCGAGAGTTAAACCAAAATTTCCACAGAGCATAAAGATGATATAGAACATGTGACTGTTCCTCTTCCCTGTGAAGCAGGCAGGGATAGGGATGCGTTCATGTAAATCTTCTATTCTGCACATTTTCTTCAAATAAAGACCTCAGTGTATGTGAAAAGAATAGAGTAAATAATGTCCATTTGGATTTCATGATGCCCGAACTGCTTAAGGAATTTTTGCCATTTAAAAAGCAATTTTAGACAGAATTAGGACAATAGATATGCCCTGACTTCATCTCACCTGTTCTCCTGAAACAGAGCAGCCATAATTCATGGACACACATTGGCACAATGTTGTTTGTTATTCGCTCTTTTCATCTGCTGCCTGATGCATCTTTGTCATGATTCATTATTCCTAACAGCTATATCAAGTGCTGCAATTACAGCACAATATAGATTTAACTCTATAATATTTCTAGATTGGAAAGAGAAAAATAATATATTAAGTGCTTGTGATATCTTTATGTATAAGTTTGAGAATCATTAAATATCTGTCACTCTTCCTTCCTCCTCAGCATCAATTACTCCACTCTGGTTTTACTTACTCCACTCTGTATAATGAGTCCCTAGAGCATGTTTCATTGCGGGAGAATGAACACATTTTTCACTTGCGGTCAGTGGGATGTGGTTAATTTGAAATCACTTAAACTATTATATCTGTCAAGCGTGGTTATTTTATTTTCAATTCACATCAGTGTTTTAGTATGCATGTCGGTTACTGGGTTAAACTGGCAGATTAATTTCCAAGCAGTCTGTTGCAATGCTCTTCTTCACTATCTTTACATGTAGGCTCTTGTTGAAACTTAATACATTCCCATTAAAATTTACTTCAGAGAAATCTACATTCAATATAAGCACTCATATGATAAACAACACTCACCGTTGAGTGAAAAAGGTGGCAAGATCAGGGGACTTACAGTTTTCTCTCCCAAATACTTGTTTTTCCTCCTTGTTCCATCTTAACTTCTTTTCATACACATCATGACATGCATCTGTGGGGGAAAAAAAAAGTTCAGTAACTAGGGTCATTTTGGCATGCTTAGAGGGGTTTTTCCTGCTATGTTTACTGATTGCATTGATCAAAAAAGCTGCAGGTTTCAGTTCAATGGGAGCAGATTCACAAGGGCCGTTTGGGATTTTTCTCTCTTTTTAAAATATTGTGGTTTGAAACTTATAAATAGCCAGAATTTGAAAATGCTGAAATACTGACTTACACAGCTACTAATAACAGGGTGCTCATACAGAGAATTAGAGGAACCGCCAATGGGCTTTTTATTACAGCAATATTGTACATATTACATGAATAAATTACATTGTTGCATTATGCAGCTGCTGCATCATCAGTTTAGAGAGTAGACTGCGATCCTAAGTATTCGGGGATGCAAGCTCATTATCTCTAAACCCACTTTGGTTACAGCCACGATACAATCCCAGCTAAACAGCTTTCGCATAATGTATTGCAGATACCTTTGCATAATCAGGTACATGGCTCAGAGACGGACTGATGAGTTTAGGTGTCTAATCAAATTTACAAAAAATAGTCTCTTTCTCTGAATCAGGCAGAATCTTTCACTTGGAAAGGTTATTAGGGAAACTATATTACCCATAAAAATACAAATCTACATATGTTGTGAAACATCGCTTTTGATTTGAAAGATGCTAGTAGAAAAATATGCATTTGTATAACAACAGATCTCACTGTAAAAGAACCAACTAAATTAAAAAGAACTGTTTTTTCTTTATCTTCTTATGATGATGACAACTGCCAGTGTTTGAATGCTGCCAAAGCATTTTTGAAACTCAATTGTTTTTATTCTCTGCACATTGTTCTCTCATCCCATCGAATAAAACACAAATTTTAACATCCTCCACGGCTGCAAATGTTTGCCTACGACTCATAGATTCATTTACATATCATATATTGATGCAAATATCTCTGGCTAGGCAAGTAATACTCTGTCATTCATAGTTCTGTTCATTCTACTCAGTCCCTGCTTCTTCTCATTGCTATTTTTTTTTTCTTTTTTTACTTTGCTTAAACTGTATCTATTTTCATTGCTATTGTTGTTCCCCTCCTCTGAAAAGCACATGCATCCCCCTCGTATCTCCCACCTGGCTCATTGTGCTCATCACCTCAGTGGAAATCCTGGGCCTGCAGAAATCTGTCAAGGTTTTACAAGTAGCCTAAATCTGAACAATGTTTTACTACTGGTCTCTTGCTAAATGAGGCTGCTTGTTGTATGACATTTCTACCAGGATATTCATAAGTGGCTTCTTGAAGAGGCTCCTAAAAGCCATAAGAATCATGGAGATAATGGTGGCTAAGGCGGGGACAAACGTGTAATGCTATATCTTTTTATGCACACACACTAAAACTAAGTGGGAAAATCACACACTTTTAGTCTAAGCAGTTTTAGAATAGAAATGTTCATCCTTCAAATCCCGAATTTTCATGCTGCTGCTTTCAATACTTTGAAGGGATTCTAGGCAAAGGTCGAAGCCTAACATGAAGTGATACATGTGTCATAATGCACATATCAGTAATGGTGCTGTCTTGGTTTGAAAGACTGGTGTCTGCTAAGGAAGGCAGGAGCCTCACTTGGAATGGAAAATGAAAATAACCTCCTTCTGAAATATAATTTTGAAATTAAGGGGCTCTCAGGCAAAGATATAAAAATAGGAATAACAGTTCTTTACTAGTGTGTATAACAAAGCAAACAAACAACAACAGCTCTGGCATTAATAACAACCAGAATCACAAACCAGTCACAGCCTTTCAGCTGTGGCACTTTCCCCTCTGGTGCAGTTCCAGGCATGGCCAGCAGTTCCATTAAAAGCAGAAACACACTTTTCTTTATATGGTCTGCCCATATAAAATCTAAACATTCTGCACTATTTAGATTTTCCCAAATTTAGACTAAGACAGAATGACTCCTGCATCTCCTATGCCATTTCTAAAGTGCTATCAGCTGTAGCTTTTATCTGCTCAGCAACCACACATTTTTGCAGCTGAGAAGATAGAAATGAATCCTAAATAATACAACAGCATAAAGTGAAGACACCCTATGCTACTGTTAGTAGTTCACATGGTTTGGTCCACAGAGCTGGAAGTGCAGAATACCAATTTGAATACAGTCTGTACCTATCACTGACTTGTTGCATTCTGTGACTTAGGAAAATCATATAATATTGTTTACATTGTTTACATTAAAAAATAACTTTAATAATGTCAAAGAAGATTTCTGTTGTAAAAATATGGTCAACCAAATGTTCCTGGAGAGAGACTAAGAGGGGGGAGAAATGCAAATTTGTTGATGTTGTTGACAGTGTACATGCATCTCTGTGGAGATGCATGTATCTGAAAAGAACAAAAATTGTTCTACATTTATAGATATGATTGTCATGGGCCAACACTGATCTACTTCCAAACCAAATCCACTTCAAGTGACAAAGAAAAGATCATGTCAACTTTCTCTCAGAACATACCTAGTATTTTTAGGAAAATAAAGATAAACTAAGTGGATAACCTGCTTTCTTTTGTAGAATGAAAGAGCATGGTATCTTCCTATACTAATCCTAGGAATGTTCTCTCTGTATGCTATACTACTTTTTGGGAGGAAACATGAAAGTATTGTTGCATAGAAAAGATAAAAGGTAGTTAAAATAGAAAAGGAACTATCCAGGTGAATGCTGCCATATTCATAAAATATGATATATATGTGTGTGCGTGTGTAATGTACATACATGCACAAAGGTGGACAGTGATGTATTCTGTAGTATGTGCTAGTTCAATAATTTTTTTGGCAAAACCTTGGGTTTATTCAGCAAAATACTGCGCTGATTTCTTCAGCTGTACTAGAGCCATTTCAAATAAATTTAGTCCCAAATAATGCAGTTGCAAGGAGGAAGAAAGTTGTTTTGTGGGGGGTTTTCATTTGTCATTATATCAAGAAATGGCTGAAGGAAGCTGGATCAGGGTCCCCTTTTGGTCAGTCATGACTTGATATGAAAAATTTTGATTGCAAGGATTGTTGCAGGCAAATGAGAACACCTTTCAGAATGGAAATGACTAGACAATCTCAACTCAACTTTTATCACATGCAAACTAAAAAGGCAGTCAACTCAATGGTAGCTCTGATCTCTGCATGTCTCTTTAGACTCAGTCAGTAACCAGTACTGTGAGCAGCTGTAGAAAGTGAATTTAATTTTGCTTGTGTGTGTGCGTATAAAGAAAATGTAAAGCTGATTTTTTTCAGTTCCTGAGCACAAGAAAAAGTTGGCATACATGTTGCCTGTATTTACTGGGGCTAAAACAGTGTGTGAGGTTTTCTTCCTCCAAGCTGTAGTGAGAGATGAAGAGATCCCATATGGGCCACTAGTACAAAGAAAGCAGAGTAACAGGAAAAGAAAAAAAAATGCAGTGTATAAGGGTAACAGAGGGAAATAAGATTGAAAGAACAAAACATCAACATTGTTAGTCATGAGGAACAGACAGGAGGGAGGTATTGCCTGCTGACCATGTGTACCAATGCCAGAGTTTAAAAAACACGGCATCTGTGGTATGGGATGGCGTCTCTCTAGATCTGAAAGGCAGCAGCAGATTGTTTTTATAGAAAGAAAAGGTGTCAGCAGAAAGGAAGGAGCATACACACATGGAATCATTTGCTGTAAGAAGCCATTTGAAAAACAACTGAGGAGTTGAGTGGGAGAAACATCTGTGAAACATGCAGCAAGACCACCATAGTGCTTCTGGGAGGAGGTGGGAACAGAAGGGGATAGACAAGCAGTGTTGGACATAGCATCTTGTCAGAACGACAAGGAAGTGTTGTCGGTACTCTCAAGGAGATCCAACATCTTGTGAATCTGGGAGGAAAAATATTTTGTCCTCCTTGTGAGAGACACTGGGTGTACTTTTGATACTTTTCAAGAAGACGACAAATCTATGTTCATTGACCATAGCAAATCAAGGAGTGCTATCTTTAAAAAGAAATTGCATTTTTCAGGGAACATGTTGGCAATTCTGCCTACCAGGATCAAGACTTTTTTACTGCTTTTCCTGGGCTTGCTTCTTTTGCTAGTAACCCTAAATGTGAAAGCCTTAAGAGATAGCAAATTGGCACCAGGGAAAAACAACGGTTATATAGTTTTGGGGTCAGTGAAAGCAGATATGATATATAACAGCAAGAAGGGAGAAATTCCACACCTTTTAGATGTCTGGGCTTAATTTTGCAGTCCAGACTTTTTTTGGTTGATAGTAGAAAGAAAAGTCTTCATGATATCAAGACCATATCTGAAGTCAGTTCAGCTATTCCTCATGAAGACACCAGTCTAGATGCAAAATAACCTGCCCCTAACACAAATGAAAAAGAAAACACTGATCAGAGGAAATTTTACTTCTCTGGGTTTGAAGCCTTCTTTACACAAAGCCTTTAATGACTTTTCAGCATTGCTGGGGGAATGGTGTGGGAAAGGATATTTTGTTAGCCAACTATTGCGTAGAGTTGTATGGAAAGCCCATGTGCTACCCAAAGGCCTCTCAAGGAGGTCACATAAAAGATGAGTCATAATGTAACTGATTTCTACCAGATCATCCTTCCATTTGCTCACTGCAGAAAAAACAAACTATGGAATGTGAAAGCACTTTGAAGTGACTGATGATCTTGCTGTTTATTAACCACACTGAAGGCGACCTTAGTAAAAAGTAAATGAAGGCAAATGAGTAATAGACACTCAATGGCTCATTCCAACCACTGTAAAGACAAAGCAAGCCTTTTATTCTTCACAAAGAGATATGTTCTTATTCTGTCTCAACAGGTTAATGATGGCTCTCAAGGGAGAATAATATTGAGAGAAATACTATATACCTTAATTTTCTACAAAATGTATACACATTTTAATTTAGGATTTTTTTTCAAAAGAATAAATCTTTACATTAGCAATCAGAGAATATTCTGAGTTGGAAGGGGCCCATAAGGACCACTGAGTCCATCTCCTAGCCCTGCACAGCATCAACTCCCAGAGTCACAATATGTGCCTAAGAGTATTGTATAATAAAAAATGCTGCCATTTATTTTCTTCCTCCAGAGGTTCATAGTTAGGTTTATTCATTAGCTTATTTTTAAGCTAATATATGGGAAAACCCACTTTTCCTGGGAAATAGAAAGTTTAAATAACTATCTCAATATAAGGGGAAAAGAAAAGTTCAGAGGAAAAGACAGCTTGTTCAGAAAGAGGCAGTGTCTGTCTGTAATAAGCTCCAGGTAATTTTTCTGCCATCAGTGGCTAGAAAAGATTACTTTTAATTAATTACAATTATTTGCTTGTTTTAAAGAATTTTTGATTGAAGAAAATGACTGAAAAAAAATCCTTCCTTCTTAGCACAACCTTTCTAAAATCACTTTTTAATTATTTTTATATTATCAAACAGTTCTTTAAAATCTGAATTTGTCTAAAAAAACCCAAATCTAACAAAAAACAGAATGCAAAAAATTTGCAATTTCCTGTTATTACAGGCTTTTTTGTTATTTTTTACATACTGTTGGCCAATGTAGCATTAGTTATACTTCCTTTCATTGTTTTTATTGTATAGGGATACATTCCATGCATCCTTCCATACACCTAGCTTTGGAAACTGAAAACCTGCTGCCCTGGTGCTCAGCAAGCAAATCCAATTCACAGAGGGTCCAGGAGCATCAGACCGTGGGTTGTGACTCACAGAAATCCTGATTTAGGAGAGAGGTCTGTCATCTTGCACATCTAAACCTTAATCCACAAGCCTGGCACTGCACACTGATCTTGACAGGAGCAAAGCCAGCTTGGCACTTGGCAGATTCCAAAGTTCTGCCTCCTGGAGATTAGATGGCTTGGCACAGTGAGAACACAGAGGTCAAACTACGATGTTTGCCAAATGAAAAAGAACCTCTCATTTTCAAACTCTATTGCTGCTCCCTGGATAAGAATTTTTGGCCTTTTGCCTTGGTTTGAAGGCAAGACTTGTTAGGATTTAGCCTGAGGGACCTGGTTTACTGTTGAAGGTCAAGCTAGATTTTGACTGTTGTGAAGCCCTGATATGGTAAGGTCATATGCTTTCTCGTTAGGGCTGATCTCTCAAGGCTCTGGGTAACTCCTGGGATGTCATCAAGAATGGAAATTATTGCACACCTTGCTGAAGCCAATTCCTGAAGGCCTTTATGCTCCAATTTTGTGAAATACAGACAACGTTGCCTGAGAATGCAGCAGAACAGAACATAGTATTTTCATTTAATATAGGATTTCAGAATAAGAACATTTGGATTTTTTCCCAGCAGTATACTTTGTCTCAACTACTACTCATTATATGTATATTTAATCATCATGTATATTTTTAAACCAGAAGTACTTAGACTCTAAAAATGCTGAAACCAGATTTATTTTAAGGCATTTAATTCTCAATGAAACAGATTCTCAAGAAACACAATCCTATTATCATTTTTCTAACAAATTTTCTTTGTCATGCATCAGTGGCTGTTTATTGTTTAGTTTTGCTGGAGTAGCATCACTATAGCAAGGATGTTTTTCTGCTCTGAACACTCTCTCTGCCTTCTGGTTACTCAGTGGCACAACCAGTCCTGGTCATAGTCCCCAGCACCTCACACCCTGCAGAAAAGGCCACTCTTGCCTACCAACTTTTGTGGGTCTGCACAGAGCCAAGGCTTCAGTAGCAGCACAGGAATCCTCTTTCACAGTTTGCTGGCTCACACAGCTGTGATTTGGGTATCGCTGCAGTGTGATTTAACTTTTATCCCCTCCTCAAGTCAGGCTGTCAAGGAGAGCACCATTTGAAACGCCTCAGAATTCACAGGGCTCACCCTGTGCCAGAGCCTTCCTCCCTCCTTGTGGTGTCTTGCATGAAAACAGAATTTCTCAGAAATAGCCAGCTGTTTTGAAGCAAAGTGTAACAAAAGAAACTTGAGCAATCTCAGCATGTTTTTATTCCTCACCTGTCTTGTTGCAGCAGACTGTGCAACAGAGTGAAAGTTTTACCTACCATCACACTCACAATTCCTCCAGACCTCCAGTACCACATTTGTAATCCCTACAGTACATATCAGCTGCTCAATTTTTCATCATTGTGGTAGTGCATTGGAATTAATAATACATTTCTCTTGCAGAAGTATCATACAGAATCCTTCTTTGCTCAAACATTAGTGCAAACAGCCTTCTGATTGTGAAGGTAAAATTTATTTTTTAATTAAATCAGACCAAATTGGCTTTTGGGCAGCGGTGAAGATTTTGTTTCATTTCTCAAGTTTGAAGAAGGTTTTCTAAAGTTTTGATTGAGGATATCTTGACTTCTACAAGGTTCTCTCTTTAACAGACTGAGCAGCAAGGAGCTTCTGTCACTACAAAGAAAACATTCCCAATCTCCTTCTCTACTGTCAAACCCACATTAAAAACAGAAAGAGTCAGCAATCTAAGGATGCTGCCTGAAAAGCTCCTAAACAAAGGTTTAGTTCCTGGAGTTTAACATGACAAATTGTATGCATAAAGTCGCTCATAGATGCAATTATGTGATGTCAGAGCAGGGGAATTTTTTCTCCCATATTTTTAAATACTGTTCAATACTATTAATACCGAGTAAATTCACTTCTGTAAAAATTGAGTGAATTCAAATAAGTAAATTTGCTTCTGTAAAAATTATACTTCCTGGAAATCATTGTGATTTCTATTGCCTTTGCTCAATATCACTTTGCAGTCTCATTAAGAATCCTTGAAATTTCAGAATTCAAACATTCATTTTTTTTCATTTTACTAAATTTTAATCTCTTCAAAGTTGTTTCATTCTAGCCCATTATGTCTTTTATATTTGGTAATAGTATCAAACCTGAAAAAAATACCACTCCCGTTATTGCAAGAATAAAAATACTTGCAAAAAATAGTCAACCCAAAATGTTGTTTTGACAAAATGTAATAATACCAGGGAAAATACAGGAAAGACTAATATACTTCATTGCATCTTTGAGAAAATGTAATTTGTGTAGAGAAAAGTAGCTATAATAGAAATAAAATCAGGCAATAAAAGCATAGAAATAATGTCTAAATAAGCATATCTGGATAGGGCTTTGCTCTCCTTTTGTAGCATGATATGGAACAGCAATGCAGAAAAAGCAGCCAAAACAGTAAAGGAACCAAGGACCTCAGTTATTAAAAAGGGTTAGACAATTACTATCTGCCTGTATCTTTTAAAGTAAAGATTAAAAGCCAAAGAGGGGCCTCAGAAGGCTGTGAGGCTCATTGGAATCAATGGGAAAATGCATGCACATCTGAGGGCAGGGCTTGGCCTGAGCAAGGGAACCTCACTGAGAGAAATTGTTCTGCAAAGGCATCAGAAAGGATCAAAGCTCCTGCACTCCTTGAGTTCATGTCAGCCACAAAAAGAGAGAGCAGAAAGGAAAGCCAAGGATGGTCCAAGAACAAGAGGAATTGAGGTGGAATGTCTTTGCACATACTATCATTGCAGAAATAAATTATGGAGAAGGGGGAAAATACAGTTAATATAATGTCTTGTAAAGGGAGAGATCAACTTTCAGAGCAAAAAGTTCATTTTGGAATGTAGAGCTGCTAATGCAGAGGATGGGGCAGAATGGGCAAGGCATCCCATCCTCCTTCTGCCAAAAACAAACAATCCCTCTTCTTGTATCATCAGCATTTAATCAGGTATTAAACATAACTCAAAGCCCTTTCTGTGTTTCCTCCTGATCAGGAAGGACATACTCTGTGAGAATTCAGCATTTCCCTAAACCAGCAGTGCACTGTGCAAGACTCAAGCTCCCCAAATTAGATTTAAAGGCGGAGAGGCCTTTAAAATGCTGCGGTGGCCGTTGGGCGAATGGCGGCGGCTGCGGGACCGATGCAGCCACCGAGGCTCTAAGCTGACATCAAAGGGGGAAAAAAATCAGCTGAAATGACAGCAGCAGCTGCAGCATCCGCCTCTAAATTAGGCTGTGTTTCAAAGTCTGGACTCAACTGCTAAGCAGTATAAAGACCCAGGAGGAAGGCTGCCCAAGAAAAAGAGTTAGATTTCTAACCTAACACATCAAAGTAACACATGCTTAGAAGAGCAATAAATGCATATGGCACACATTCACATGCTGCCTAATTGCAGTGGGCTCATGAAGCCAAGACAAACCTTCAGCTGATTCCTACTTTTAGAGAGGATTTGAGTCCTTTTTGAATGCAGAAAGCTGACACAAATTGGTAGCAGATTAGAGTCTGGCATTGTGATAATGCATCCCATAATTTCAAAAGATGGCCATTTTTCATATCATAAGACACCTTCAAAATACTGAGATCCTTATTAGATAATTTATATATACACCAGATTACAGAATATGAACAACATAATAAACTAAGAAAACCTTTCTCTCAAAATTCAGAAATATATTAGAAAACCACCAATTTCACTATTAATTTACTTGCACATAAATTTAATAATGCAAGTGGGAATATTGAGAAATATATTATTAAATTATATACAGTGCTGAATGCTTTAGTACTGAAAGTCCTTGATTTGGGAAAATGATGCATATTTTGGTATGCATTTTTATTTTACTTTAGTCTGTAAATCTAAGGAAAATATTTGCAATGTTATTGACAATATACAGATTTAGAAGTAACAGGAAATAAGACTGAATGCATGAATACTTTGTGATATACACCAAGCATTCTGACTACAAAAAACAGCACATTTTTGTAGTTGCAGCAATATGATTTGATCTCTTTTTTGCATTTCCTGCAATCTAGCAGAGGAAAGTCAGTCATTCACTTGATACGTTTATTAAAATTCCTATGATATTGTAGCACAATGGTGGATTTTGTGAACAAATTCAAGCTTAAATCTTCCTCACTTGTCTTTAAGAAACTGTGAATAAGTATTTAATATAAACTCAAATAACAAACATAAAAACATTAAATATACCTAATTCTCTACCATATAATTCTCTCCAAACTTCTGAATCTTGCTTTTATAGCTTTAAATTAATACACTTTTCTAAAGGGTTAAAGCTGCAAGCAAGAGCAACCATCTACATTGCACACTCTTTACTTGCTCATTAAGAAAAACAAACCCACCAGAAATTATTTGATAACCCTGACACAGTGCCTTTTATGCTTATAGACTTCCACCAGTTTAAATTAATCTGTTTGAGGACATCCACATCAAATACAGTAATACAGCATTTGAGAAAGCAGAAGCACAAATTTCTAGGCATATCTTGTACTTATAGGATGTGTTACCTCACTTAAGAGTCAAGTGATAAAATATATCTGTTGAAATGATTCATATTGAAATAAAAGTTACTCAGAAGCCAACACTCACACACCTTGAGAAAGGAAAGTAATTTAGCGCAAATCAAGGCCAGGTTCTTACTTTGAAGTTTCCAGATTTTGTCATTTGTGTAGTTGATGAAACATCATATGAAGCCATGCTGTAAAATGAAGTAAACTTGAACTGTGTGCAGCCTCTGGATGTCATGCAGAGAGCCTGGAGAGGTGCAGTGGGCACCACAGGTTTGGTGCCCAGGGAATCTGAAAGCACAGAAATCAACACAACCCCTCTTAAATTAACTTACCCTGACTACTTGAGTGCATTCACCTGTTTCAGCAATTACACCCAACTCAGAAACAGTGTGGTTTGCTACTGCTTAGTCAGGTCACTTCTTATTCTTTGTTTTGGTTCACTTTGATAAAACTTATTTAATGCTACTGTTTAGTGAGCATTTAGGAGGATGGATGTGAAAAACCCGACAATTGTGTCCCTCGGAAAGGATTGGAAACTTGCAGTGCAGACACGTTGAACACTCAGAGAATAACACAAGAGCAAATACTTATATGGTGGCCCCAATAGACAACTTTCCTGGTGTGGAAATTAGAAAGGAAAAAGTTTTTATGCTGTGGAAAATGGAAGACCATAAAAGGCCAAACACAGCAAAACCCCTTTTATAAGTAAAACACAAAAATACTGGTTCTGTAGTGTATACTGATAAGATGAAATATTTCTGAAGTTATACAATAATGCTAAATGCATTATTTGTGTCAGGCTTTTCTAATACAGAATACTGATATTTTCAATGAGAAGATTTTTAATGTAGTTTGGTAGAGTTGTAAAAATGACAATATTTCTCAGTGAACCTTTTCCAGCAGTCTGAAGAGTATCCAAACACAATTGGCATCATTTTCTGAAGATAGCCTTACTTCTATGTTATTTATATTTTATTCTAGACTATTTCTAATTTAAATTCTGAAAAGAAGTAAAACCATTGTTTTCCAATTTTCTAAGAAAAGTTCACCTTGCCTCCCCAATCTGCTTCAGGGATTCTCTGGAAATCTCACAGAGTTTAGAAAGAGATTCCCTGCAGCCTTAGCAGTTTCCCTCTACTTCCACCTATATTATTAACTTTCCCACACCAACCCCAAATGAGCTTAAATATAGACTCCTCTACATCTAATGCACCATAATTAGCTCATCAGCTTCTGACAAGCCTAAATAGACTTGTTAGGGAATGACAAGTCTAGTCTATCTCACGCTGGAATGGGTGTCATCCCTCCCACTCAACCTCCAAGGCAGCCAACAAATCTCTTACAGCTCTTTGCAGGGTTTCCAGTCTCCTCCTGGATCCCAAAAGAGGGAGCCTTTTCACGTTTGCAGAAATTTACACAAAAGTGACCTGGAGAAGAAGGAGACTGTAGAATTTATTGGTGTGAGGTGTTACCCTCTCACTTTCTGCCCATCAAGCTAAAGAAGGGACTGTGAGGTTGGAGGGAACAATTTTGACTTGTTTTCTTAGGCTGACTCCACATTTGCCAGAGCCAAAATTAGTTCCTCAGCTCCTGATGAATCATGCTGATGGTACTTACTTAAAATGTTAATAACTCTTAAAATAATAGGAGTCTGATCTAATCTTTATTTCTCTGCACTTCAGCTCAACTAGAAGAATCCAGAGAGCAAAAATGTATTCCATTTATTCCAGGTTGTTTATTTATTTATTTAGCTAGGGAAAGCAAAAATGGCATGGAGTAACAGTGCATTGGAGCTGCTGAAAAATACCTTTCCTGTACAGGAGAACCAGCATGCCTCAAACAAAGGATCCTGCCACTTTTGGAAAGTGTTGGTTTTTCCAGGTGCATAATTCAAAATTGAAACTTTGGAACCTACCAATATTTGCAATTTTTGAGAAATGGGCAGACCCATCACTTAAAAAAAGCACATGTATTGCTGTTATGTTAAATTTATTTGTATACATAAGTCTTAATAGTGACCCATCTGCTTCAGAGTTTATGCAATTTAGGTGCTTGTCTGTCTAAATTCTATTTCAGGATCTGGCTTCTAAAAACACTACCTCAAAAAGCATTGCTTGGCTGGCCAGGACTGCAATACAGATTCCATTCCCTCCTGTGCTGGAAGGTCTCCTCAGCAACAAGGACAGACTAGATAAGGTTGTCCTCCCAGCCCTGGGCAGGAGTTAAAAAGAAGGAAAAGGAAAAGGAAAAGGAAAAAAAGGAAAAGGAGAAGGAAAAGGAGAAAAAAACTGAAGATTTATTTAGAAAAATCCCACATTGCAGATTCTTCAAGAATGAGTACTTTGACAAAATGAGAAGGCCACATCATCATTAGGTTATTACAACATCTGGGATTTTCAGAAGCCACTTGAGGATCTGGGAGTTGGATACCTCTGGAAGTCTGTGTTAAATTTGCAGCTTAAACACTATTGGTCTACTGACTTGAGTGGAGCAATGCAATTTTCAGCAGCTGAGTCAATGCTGAGTGCCACAAAAAGCCTGTAGAGAAATTTAAAATCCTGCTCTGATAATAAAATGGATCTGAAATAATGAAACTGCAATAAAATTAATATGATTCTCATTTGCTGTTTTAGCAGTTATTACATCTCAGTTTCTGAAAAATATCTGTCTTTTGTTTCTTGTGCAGTAGGATTCTGCCCTAGGAGAATCTTAGCACCAAGTTATAAATCTCTGAACCCTGAGAATTTCAACAGAAATATTTATTCATTCCTAACTAGTTCGGGTTTAACAGTAACCCTGTAATTAAATTGTGTTTTTTTCACTTTTCCCTTGCTGTTTGAGAGAGAATGTGCTCAGCTCTTTGGTATACAATGAGAACTAAGTGAATGCTAATCTATTCTAACCTCAGTGGATTTGAAGGAGAAAATAGACTTTGATTTTTGTAATTGTTTTCTAAAATAAGACTTTCAGGGAACAAAACCACCTCAGAACAGTACCTTCACATCTTTATCCGAAATTTCAAATAAAAATTCTGGTTTCATCACTGTAACACAGAATAGCAAATGTTCCTGTCAGACTTTAATTGAATCACCTAATGGATGTCAAAATATTTTTTTTATGAAGTCTTCATTTATAAAGTCAAAGTTAATGAGAGAATGTGCCTTCTGCTCTCACAAACTACAAGTTGGCTATATATGACATGTTCTGTGCTACTGTCATCCCACACTAGGCTAGCTAAATTACCACAAAGTTGAAAGTGCTCCCTCGAGGCCCCAAATAAGGTTGGCTTGCTCAAGTACTGCTTTTTTTGTTGTTGGGTTTTTTTGAGTGAACATGAGCTAGGCAATGGCTCAGGCATGAAGAGGAAGGCACAGTTACTGGGACATGACCCTGGTACAGGGACACAAGCACCAAAGCAATGGTGGGAAGGAGTGGGAGTGCCTTCAGCTAAATTTGGAAAGCCACATTTGACATGTTGTCTTGTCCCTGATCATGAGTTGTCCTGCAGAGAAAGACAGTCCATCTGTTTTTTGGAAAAACAGGAGCACCAGAGAGGTGCAGACAGGCTGGGGTTGTGAGTGAAATGCACAGACACTCAGGTTTCCTGTTCCATTTGCTCGGACCTGCACACAAAGCCAGCACTTCAACCAAAGAATCAATATTGAACAAAATGACCTGTTAGTTAGGGAAGTAGTGTGATGGTCACTGGGCCCTCTGACATACCCTGGCCATCAGAAAAGTTTGTTGAATTGATATTTTTAATCCCCTCCCACCCCATGACAGATCCAGGAATGAACATTTCCCTTCCTCACTACAAAACCCTATTTAAGGCTGCCAGGACAAGAGGATTGCTGTTTAATTCCTGTGAATCCTTAATGCCAAACATTGTTCATTTAAAGGGTTCAGACAGACAGAATTTAAAAGTAACATGGCTCTAGTGAAATGTTTTGTTTTGCTCCTTGCAAGTGGAATAATGAATTACTGCTTTAAACTCTTACCTCCATATTTTAAAAGTCAGGAAATGTGACAGTGAAATTAAGAAGCATCTGATGAAGTGTTGTGGTATCCATGGAGGAAAAGCTACATTATATGCAACTTGCCTACTCAACATAATACACTCTGGAAAACTGGTTAAAACTGGTACACTGAGACCAGAAAAATGCTTTGAATAATCAGGATCAGTAAGCGTATGAAGGCACAAATCTTCTGGGAGTATTGGAGAAGACAGACAACACTGACCTTTGCCCTAGTAGAAAATTAACCATTTTTTCTTGAGCAAAGTACAAGGAAAAAAAATCTTGTTCTAATACAAAAAAGAGTGCATGAACCTTCTCTGCAAAAGCCAGGGAAAACATGAGGAGCAGAAAAGCACAGTCTTAGCAGGGGCCTCAGAAGCTTAGGCTCACACACAGAATTTTTTAAATACCCTAAGAGTGAGAGGCTCCAGGTGAGATCTTTTCCCCACTAAGGTCAAGGACAAAACACCTTCTGATTTTGTCCCCAAGATCTTGATGTTCTTCAAACTGAGGTGTTAACAACAGAAAAATCAATATGATCAAATTTATTTACATAACCCATGTATTTGCAACATATGGGTGTTTTTTGTATATTAAAGGTGCTTCAGGAACTAGATAATGAGCCACAACATTCATTTCACAGGGCACAGTGGTATCAGCTAATAATAAGGTGTCTAGGAATGAAGATTTCTGGGGGCACTGAGTTAACATAAGTGTTTCTCAGGATGTCCTATTGGCAAGATCGCCGTTTCCATTTGCAAAGCTTAGCAGTACAATTTAAAGACAAATAAAGATTTATTACAAACACAGGCTTTTTGCCCTTGCTTGTGAGTTCTTTCTTTATGCAACACTAACTCCATAAGAAAAACAGTACCTTTCTATATTGAGGGAAGTAAATTTTATGACTTCCTGAGCATAACTGAGATGTCTGGATCAATGCATAAATGAAACACTAAATTTAGTAAATAGAGTCTTACTCTCTGAATGTACAGTATTTATGTATCTCTACACTGTGTCTTGCACTCAAAGTTAGCAGAAGCATTTCTGGAGCTACAATGATACGGAATAATAAATTCAGATCAAGGGCTTGATTAAAAAATCTGTAGAAATTAGTATTTCTTTTCTCTCTCTCATGATAACGCAGAAACCCAAGATGCTGTCTTAATTATCTAGAAATAATACTAATAAAGCAATGGAAACAGGTAATAACAAGGTACTCAGCTTGTTAAAACTTTTGTGCCTGTGATCATCTGGAGCAGAGTATCTCAGCTGCTCAGAGCACAATGTCACCTGGCTTTTCCACGATGGGATGTGCTCTGACAGACCTGGGGCCCTTCACTACTGCATTGACTATGTGGTTACTCAGCAGTCTTCCCTTTTGTTTTTACCTTTCCTCCCAATATCATTGCTTTATGGTAATGTCCTGATTTTAAACTAACAAATAAATAAAACCACTCAAATTCTACTCTGAAAGATTTCTTCTTCACCTCAAATGTAAACTGAGACTTGAGTACAAAGAACTTTAAAGCTTTCAAAACTAATTTTTCCAAGTACAGTGAAGGAAACTATAGTGGGCTGTGGATCAAATCACATCTAATATCTTTAGTGCAGAAACAGGGCAATATAGAGACATCCAGGAAGCTGTGGAAAAACCCTTTGAACATTCCACATGATAGATATTGTTTTTCATACTCTTAATTCGCTACATCCTGTCCCTTCTGTACATCCTAAGTATCCTTTCATCCTACAGGTCTCGGACTTTGTCTCCAAAGCACCCACCAAACAATCCTTGTGAAATCCAAAGTGAAACAATCCGTGCCTTTTCCAGGGACTTCAGCCCATTAAAAGGGCAGGCAGAGCCAGGCTTTATCTGAGCCCGGAGGCATAAGCCAGAAAGAGAATTTCAGGCTGTTTTCAGTGTAATCCTGCGGTGGGTGTGTTATTTTCCCTGGCAGTGACCGGCAGCGCGGGGCCGAAGGTGCGCAGGGGCGGGAGATGCGCGGGGGATGCGCGGGGGATGCGCGGGAGATGCGCGGGCGATGCGCGGAGGATGCGCAGCGCAGCTCGGCGCCGTCAGAGGGCGAGCAAGGGCAGCTGTGGCCAGAAGGAAACAGCCTCAAGCAAATAAAGTAAAAAATAAAACAATAATTTTTTTAAATTAACAAGAATTAAAATAAAACAAGAAAAACATTTTTAGCGATCCTCCTCTGTTGAGCAAGCAGCTCTGCAAACCCACACTGCCTTCCTCTTCCCTGAGTCTCCTGGCACTGCAGGGAATGTGTCTTGGCCACCAGCAAAAGCAAGATCAGACCCATTTTGGTCCAGCTGTAATATTTAACTTTTGGAATTTGTAAGTCATGTATAAAACAAGACCAAACCCCAAGGTTCAGTAATCTAACTGCTGTGCCAGGGACACAGGCAAATCAGAGGGATTACAAATGCTCAGTGCAAGGGGAGCAGCTGATGTCTAAAAGGCTCAGTAAAATAATAAGAGATTCACACCAGGAAACAGCCACAACAACATGTGAAATGTATTTTTAAGGCATTTAATAGATTTCTATTAACCCCTTGGACTGTTGGGAAAGGCCTGTGGAAATAGAAAGATATGTCAGAGCAGAACCATCAGCTGCAGAGAATGTTAGTTAAATAAAATTTCAGTTTTCTGAGAGACATGAAGGAAAAGAAATGGTCCATCACAAGAAAACCATCATTTTCTCCTACGTACCCCAAAGCAAAGCTAGAGTGATGTATGAGGAAAATATTTTTTGTACTTCACTCCTCTTAATATCCCCTTACCTTTCAGCTGAAACAAAAAGGAGGTTAATAAAAATTAAAAGACAGAAATTTTTAAAAAGGTATTTAAAATATCATTTCTATTCCCTTCCCTTGGGAAGGCACAACAGTTGTCACTGTCATTGTCTCAAACCCCAAGAGATACAGCAGCTCCTTCCTATTATTAGAGTTTAATCTGTGCCCACATTTTTTTAAATGTCCCACTTTTCCTCCCTCCAAGACACTTCTTTACAAAAGCTGACAATCTTTAATTGTTTCTATCTTTTACTCCCTATCAGGAAAATTAGGACTTCTCTGTTCGCCTTGTACTTGCCAGAGAAGTTAGCCAAGATTTATTCATGATGATGATTTTTGCTGTTTGTTGATGATGTCCTTGGTTCAGAGTTTCTGCTAGGTGTTTATTGGACCCCAGCAGACAGAACATAACAAATTGTGAGGCATAAGGTTTCTCATGAGGGTTTTTTTTTTAAATAAATTTGTCATTGTACGTCATAATAATCTTCTAACTCTCCAAATACTCCCTCCCACTTTGAATGTCTCTTCAGTTAAGTTTTTTGACAGTGATTTCCACATGCAAACCCTGTGTCAAAAATACACCTTTTGTGATGCTGCTGAGGAACACTGAAGCTTCCTAAAATATCAAGCTTCCAGACTTAATTCTGATCTCTTGATTTATCTATTGCACATGAGTGCTTTCCATTCGCTCCGGATAAACTAAATGTTCGCCCTTTGCAACTTCTACCTTTTTTTGCATAAAAAGTGAATGTATATCCTCAGATCAACAGACTGACTGCCACAGAATTATTTTATTTTTGAGAAATAGTGAGGTATGAGCATCAGGATAACTATTCCCATGGCGTGGAAACAGACTCTGGTAGGGAGATATGAGGATTAGAAACATTAAGAATATTTTCACTTCATAGGACATTATTTCCTTTTCATGTGACTTTTCTTTACCTTCAGTTTCATGTGATTAGAAGGCATAACAAAAAATGAGGACATTTAAACCCGCCTCACATTATTTACTTCATGCAGTCAACATTCACAAGCATCAAAGCTTTTCTTTCAGTTTTCTATCAAAAACCACGAAGCTTTAAGGCTTGGCCAAAGAATCAACACAAACCCAAAGCAGAGGCATCAGCTCATGAGACTGCTGACAGAATGGATTAAACAGACGTTTGAAAGTATTGCCAATGCTGTGGGAGAAAAAAGAAAAGGCCTCAGTTCTACGCTTTCTTTTAAACTAAGAAGTCCAGCTTTTGTAAACTATTCACTTTGTTGATGCTCAACAAATACCTACTGATGAGATGACATCATCTGCTAATGAAAATAATTGCCCAAAGGCTTAACCCTGGTTTTGGGTAAAATATATGGGCTATTCAAGCTTTGATTTAAAAAATAGAAGAATAAGAATGGATTTTCGTGATCAAGGAAATGTTATAGTCCTTGTTTGAAAATGGGGTCTGACTGCTTTCACAAGTGGAATTGGATCCTGGAAGAATAATATCATTGTGGTGTTCCACAGAATTTCAATACATGCTCAGATTTGCTCCTTCTTTGCCCATTCATTATTAGCTGTTTTAGTGCTGGGGACAGGTATCATGGTGGCTTGTATTTGTCAGCAATGCTGCATTGTCCATACTGGGACATTATGCTTTCCCTTTGGTGCTGAAGTGGGTGGAGATGCATTAATGGTTAAGGTTACTGTGCCCCATAAACTCTATCAGCTATGAAGCTCACAAACCATGGACCTCAACACCAGATAGAAAGAAAGAACTTTTGCAGTTTTACTAACTTTTGGACACTGAACAATTAAACACCATACTTCCTTTGATACTGTGTCATACTTAAGATTATTCTTTGAAAAATCCTTTCAAATTAAATGAATTCCTTTCTTTTGATGCAACTAGAAAAGCATTGATATTGAACTAGAATAATACTGTCATTCATTTGCTCAGAGTAAAACCACTTGGCCAAATCATAAGCTACATAAAGCTTTGAACATATTACGTGCCTATTTTTAAGCAAAGTTTTAGAACTACATTATGTGGCATAATCTTTTGACATTTCCATCCAAAGAAACTATTAAAAATCATTTGTCTTGCTGCACTGCTGGGCATATACTTTTCAGAAAGATTGACTAGCACATGCCACTGTATTTGAGGGGTTTCACAGGTGTTCTGTATTGTTTGAATACTAATATGTTATAAAAAAACGTGATCTCCTGAAGCTTGGTAGTGCCACTCATTACATCCAGTCTTTCAGCTTTATGAAGCCAATTCCTCTGAAAATGTTCCCTCTGAAATTCAAGAGCAGCATATTTTTAGTGAATTCTATTTAGAAGACATAACTAATTTTCTTAGATACGCTGTTTGTTCCTTCAGTTATGCCATTTGTTTCTTTGTGAAAAAAAAAAAAAATCAGACTCTTCTCTGTAAGTGGAACTTGGTCCTTGAGAATGAATCAGATTTACCTAAGCAAGATGCAGTTTGGAAAGTAAATATAAAAAAAATAAACTTCAGCTCTCAGTGTCAGTCATTCAAGTTTCATTCTTTCCATGGTGCTTTGTTATTTTATGCCAGACCTTTAGTCCAAAGATGCTCAATGATAGACTATAGTAATTATGCAATATCTCATGAAATGCTTTGTTTAACAACACTGGCATTGCTTTGAGAATGGTAGAATAAGTTGGTTTTGATTCTATGTCTCTGATGGTGGACTGTAACTTTTTTTTTTAAGCCCTTCTTTTGGATAGAAGAAGGAAATGTTACTGGCAAAGGAAACACCTTTCCTGCAGACATTTAAATTACTGATCTATGGACTAAGTATAACTACAGAATTTATATTTTTTCAAAATTCTGTTGCATGCATACAGAGCTGATCCAGCACTATCAACGTTCTCAGCTACTCTTTCATTTTACTATGACAGTAGTGATTTCAAAGACATCCTGAAATGTCTGTAGGGCTGTAATTTGACTGAATATCAACTTCCTGCATCTCCTAATAATCCTTCTTCTCAGTTTAGGTTTGTGGGTATTTTGTTCTTCATCTTTTAAGAGCCCTCTGCAGGACACAGAGGAGGTTTTGAGCTTTTTCCTAGTCAAATATATGATATATGCTGATTTAAATAATGATACCCTAAAACACAGCTCTAACCAGAAACACCCAAGATGGTCCTGGCTGCTTTGAGGAACTGTCATACCAGCTCCCTCCATTCCTTTTCCTCTTGCACACTGCTGCTTCTGTATTCAACATCTATTTCTACTCTTTGATTAAATGTAAGCCAGCTCTTGCTCTGTGGATTTGCAGTAAGACTACAAATACCTCAGCACTTAGGAGCCAGAAGTGTTCTTCAGGCAGAATAGCACACAAATGTTAATTTAGCATGTTCTAGACTGGGCACACAGTTCCTGCCATTCATGTACATCACTTTTACATTGCTTTAATTCTGCCAACTTTAGCAGAGTTTACCTTGATTTAAACTTCTGAATAAGTGAGGCACCAGGATAAATCAGGCAAAAAAACCCAATCATATTTTATTATATCTACAGTAATGGTAAGTATAGTTCCTCACGTGCAGTTACAGGGATGGTTGTGGTATTCCCCATTAAAAAAATCCCACAAGACAGTTAGATTCACTAATTTCAGTCAGCTGACAACTAGTTAAGAGCCAGCAATAGGGACAGAGGGCTTTTCAGCACAGGGGTTTAAAGTGCTAAAGCCTTCATTTCTGTCTGCTTTTTGTTGTGTAATGCATTTGTATCACTCCCAGCAATGTATCTCATATGCAGAAAACTCATTGCATTTTATTTTCATCATTTTATTGATTCATTTTTAAGTGTCTGTTTTTCTCAAGGTTCAGGTGCATGGTGGCACAATTTTGTCACAATTAGAACAGTCTACCAGGTGACAGGGAGGGAATGCAGATGAGTGAGGGCCTGGTTGATTCAGATCTAGAATTCAAATCTCTGGAGAAAAAATTGGCAAGCTTTGGGCTACATCCAGCTCTGGTAAAAAAAAAAAGGGTGAATTCATTGAAGGCTCTGATGTTACAGCAGCCAACAAAGAGGTTACCTGAATAGTTCCAGCTACTTTAAATTTAGAATCTGACTAAAAAAGACAAGCTACAATTATGCCTGCCTGACTCTTCATTGAATATCTGGTTATATTATAGGTCTTACTCCTCATCTTCAAAGCCATCCATCAGATTAGCCTAAGCTATTATGGATGACCTCCCAAGAGATCTCCAGTCCACTGAGCTCCCTAGAGTCAAAGATAAAAACTGAAGTTAGGACTATGGAAGCCAGAGCTTTCCTGACCACTCACCCACAATGTGTCTCCATCCTCAAAGAGATGAGCTCTTCTGGGAATCCCAGCTTCTTCAGATCAAAGCATAAAATCCACCCCTTAACATGGTCTTCCCTGAGAATAAAAGATAAAAAGTCCTGCTGTCGAGGAGGTGATGAGAGAGCTACGGCGCTTTTTAATGTGTTTATTTTCCAGCCTGGAATGTGCTCACACAGTACAATGTTGGAGAGCAACAAAACCCCCCCAGCAGGCAGGGGGGTCATTGATGGCAGCCTCTGTGCTGGGGAGAGACTAAACAGGAGAGAGACACAGAGGGATGCAGGACTGGGGCTCACTGCAGTTTAACCGTGACAAGTGACTTTGGTGGTCTCCATCCTGCATTATGCTCAGGGTGGTCTACATAAATCAGCAGGATCAGCTTTGACTAGGGATGTTTTTCATTTAGTGCCTCTCTCAGATTCAAAGGTAAATTTTCAGATTCAGAAGCTGTGATGTGATATTTTCTCTGCCATATATTTTAATTTGTATGGCCTATGCAGAGGTTTCATGCACTCACATGGTTGTGTGTGAAATACAAAGACAAGTAATGGATTTATTATGCTGTTTTCAAGCTCTGCTAGTCTAATACTACATGAGTTTGAGTACAGTCACACTCTTACTATGTAATTTATCTGTATACATTCCTCTTCTGGAAAATGGCTTTGTTTTTGTGGTGCAGGTGCAAAAGAAGCGTTATCATCAAGAACTTTTCAAGTTTCAGTATTTCAGCCAGTTGCATTAGTAAAAATTTTCTAAATTCTATATAAATCCCTCAAACTATACATCAATAAAAAAGGTATTTTTACCAATGACCACAGTGTATTGAAAACTACTTAGATAGTGTGACTAACTCAGACTGCATTGCTATTACCTCACTAAGCCTTAGTTCTAAGTCTTTTCTCTCAAATGGTAACTTGATAAGAATTTACTTCTCATAATCAGCAATCATGAGTAGGTTTGAATTCCTACATCATTTCTTATGGGAAAGCAGCACACCTAAGACAATCCAAGGGTTTGTTTGCACTGCAGACTGCTGTATTGCAAAGGTACAGGCTCTACACTCATGCAAGATTAAATAGCCTCTAAACTTATTTAAACCAGCTTTAAAAGAACTCATTCTAAAGTCAGTATCTTTCCTGGCATACAGCTGCTGTCATCTGATCTGTTCTGGCTTCTTTCTAACATATTACTTCTCAAATGGACACACGCACAAGGTTAGATTTTTCATTATGCTTTGTTCATCTGGGATTTTCATTCAGTATATTTGATTGCAAAGCCCTGGTTTTAGTGAAGGCCTTGCAGGAGCAGAATAGAAGCAGTTTAGCCTTGTGTCCCTGGTTGATCCAGCTCAACATCCATGGAGTTTCTCAGAGCACTCAGCTGAGCACATACCTGCATGTGTGCAGCTTTCAGGCCACTGCTGTCCACTTATCTGCACCATACATTTGTGATTACATACATTAATTGTTACAGCTCCTCTAAGGTTTGAAGACATTTAAAGGAATCCAGATATACTATTAAACTATACACTGGCCTAAAGCATAAATTCAAGTAATTCAGCAATAATGAAATAGGGGCAATGTAATTGAGATTATTATTCTGATTTCAAGTACAGTATTTGGATTTTTACTGGTGTTGTAGAAATTAAAATCTGGCCTATAGTAGTATTGTTTCAATCCTGACAAACCTTTCCACAACTATTTTTTCTTCACATGGATAAGGCTGTAAATAAGTACTTACCCCATAAAATGAATATGGTACATGAAATACTTTGTCTTTGTATTCTTGCAATGTATGTAGCCTCATACAAGTACAGAAATGGATTAGACATTTCTCTTTGGTTAAGAGATATATCAGTGCATAAAGTCACAGTCTGGGTTCATTTAGCCTTTTCATTTGTAGTGCTCCATATTACATGAGTGCAGATCTATTTGAATCTGTTTAATATTCATGATCCTCTCACCAGTCTGAGTGAAAGAGATAAAGCTTTTGATAGCAATCTCAGCAACTTGATTAACAATGCACTAATCATCACTACCATTGACCTGATTCAGAAATGTTTTCAATTCATCCATCACTTTATAACCAAAGATGATTGCATTACCTTACCATTTTTTATTTAAATAAAACCACATGAGCTGTAAATATCTTGCCATTTCACTAAATGCACCTTGGTACCAAATTAATTTATTTTTAAAACTAAATACCAAAATGACCTATAATAACCAATTAGGGCAGGAGCATAGGGAAAACGTATCACAAGTGGTCTGCAATAAAATCAATTCACTTTGACTTCACATCAATAAATGTTAAATTGTGCCAAGGAATTAATTTTGCAATAAATTGTTATTGTTGTTATAAAATCTAACTAACACATATTACCAGGAGTAATTATCCATATATCAGAATGCATTGAATGTAGAGTGTGCACTATAATTACTCCCAAAATTGCTTATCATTCAAATGGTAATTTTAGGGATAATGTTTCTTTAACTATAACTTTATAAATTTCATCAGAAATTTATTTTTAGGGGTTTTTTTTCTTTACTTGGTACTGCAAAGAAAACAGAAAACTGACTGTTAAAAATGCAACAGATAATAAATATGGTAATGCAGTTTAATCAGTATGTCTTAATATATAATTGCCAAATTTTGCCACACTATTAGTAAAGTAAGATACCTCCTTGTGAGTGGAATTTCCTTCATGAGTGCAAGCTGGAATCTCCAAGTCTATTCATGGCAATAGGTAGAGTACAGCACTGTAAAAATATCAGCATCCCAGTCTGTGTGAACACAAAACCTGTAGGGGTCATTAAATGTTTTTAGATATTGAATTTTTCTCTTGTTCTAGTATTTGTATTCGGGCTGAAGTCCACTGTCACAAGGGTTTGGTTCAGCATTTGGAAACTGTGATATCAATGACCAAACAGGAAAAAAAAAAAGAAAAAAAAAAGAAAAAAAAAAAAAAAACACCACAGAAAAAAGAGAAGACATTCAAGCCTCTGTACTATTTTACCTTTTTTAGACCTGAAAGGCTAGTTCCAGAATACAGATACTATCATGCTTTTAGTAATTTTTAAATGTTGTGATTAAATTGTGTTGATCATTAGAAGTTTGAAATTATCATGACTGTTTCCAGCTCACCTGAAGCCCTCTAATGGCATTTATTGTTTATTGTTTTTCATTTTTGCCTTAACAACATCGTATATCTGAAGTTCTGAACATCCCAAGTCATGGGAGAATACACCTGGAAAGATGTCAGTGTTTTGTATAACTGTGGTATTAGGCACAGAACCAATAATATCTTGGGACAATTCCTAACAGTATCCAGTTGCTTTTTGATGGATTAGTGTAAGTTAGTAGTGTTTGTTTAGTTTCATCACCACTACTTGAGCTAAAAAAATTTTGGCAAAGTCTGTATATAGGGCAGGGAGTTTAAATGATTTTATTCACAGAACTGGTCATATAATTGTGAATTATAAGAGGAAGAGATTAAGGAAGCTCAACTCATGCTGCTGTGATGGAGCTTGTCGTGTAACAGGAAACTCAGTCTGTGCAACTGCTGTTGCTGCCTAAGAGCAGTGCATCAGAACAGTCCTTTACACTAATACTAAATTCAAAATACTAATATGGTGATTAACTTTGGTGATGAATTTTGGGGCTTCTTCTTATGACATAACACTGTTCTGTGGAACATATGCTTTATGCTACTTTATTTTCATAACCACATAGAGTAGATTAAACCAGAAAACACAGAGGCTTTCACATAGTATTTTTGAAATAACTTTAAGACAAATGTGAAGTGCCATGAATAATGAGTTTTGTATTCTGTGAATGCTACTGAATTTGCGGTTTCATCAGAAAATATTGGTAAGGATGACCAAGTCCCTTGTTTTTCAAATGTTTGCAGCACACATCTTGAGGATGTGACAGAATTTTCTACATTTTCTTTATTGCCCTGGGTGAACTGCTTATGTCTAAAAGCCCAGAGTGCCAGCAGGAATCCAATCATTTGTAAGAATTACCATGATAATGAAATTGCACTTTTACTTTTGGAAGTGGTCAACACATACTGTAATGATGAAATAGGCGATCTCTAAATTACTGTCTACATCTTGTAGTTGTAAGAAAACATTTTTTCAATGAGAAAGACATTTTAAATCTCCTGGAACAGCACTGTGAAAAACTTCAGCACAATGGGGGACAGGGGGCTTCTCATACTTCCCTTTGGACACCCAGTTTAACCCCACCAGGGTAGGTTCCTCTCTAGGTCAGTCCTAGTCAGGTGACTGATGTAAGCCAGACTCCAAGAACACACAGAGTACATGAAATTGCTTTCCTAAGATAGCTAAAGTTTGGTAATACAATTTTTACTGTCTTGAATTTCTTTTTACTTTTCTTGATATTATTCCTTAAAGAAACCTCTCAAAGATGTCCAAGGATTCTGTAAACCAGGAGATGCTAAGTATTTTTGAAGACCCTGACACAGAAAATTTTTAAGAATATTAAAGTGATATTTTGAGAATTAAATACAAAGAAAAAAAGTTTAAAATTAAGGGGTCCACAAGACATATATGATCCTCAGAGCCTCTTCATAATAATTCATTAAATGTACCTTTCACTTCTAGTGGGTGCTTCTCATTCAACAGTTTTGTAGATTTCAAAAAGTTTCTATTCATGGTACTCTTAAAACCCTTCTGAAGTGAACATTTTTTATCCAATGCTTGATTATTTAATAGATAATCTAGATTTAATTTTGGTAAAGAAAAATATGTGTCAGTTTAGCCATCTAATACAAAAATACATGGCCTAGAGGAATGTTATTTTAAAGCTGTTTGCCTCCTTAATTGCAACAGTCTGTATATCTATTTGTCTAGACTCCATCAAGGGCACTATTGTAGCTGGAGGCATTGGTTTGAAGAAGACTAAAGGGCTACATCATGTCAAAGCCTCAAGTAGGAATTATTGCCTTTCTTGCCACAGTTCACAGCTGTATTATGTCACCAAATCACATCACAGTGTAATCAAAGATGAATAAAATATTTTTTTTCTTTACCTTAAATGCTTTCCCTGTCAATTACAATCAAAGGACATGATTTCAGGTCTGTCAGTTTGCTGGGTTCTCTCCTACTGATGACTCCAAAACTGTAATCTGCTAAATATAAAATGAATCAGAGAAGTCTTAGAATGATTCTGCTATTAAGAAGAAGAATGTTTTTCTCCCACAGGGGACAGGAAAGTAATTGGTCTTTAAAGAAAGAAATCAAAGATGTTAAAAAATTACCTTTTTGGTCCTTTTCTCTCTACCTTTGAATTTTTGGCTTTTTTTTTTTTTCTGTGTTAAACCTTCAGCCATTCAGTTTTCTTCTCCTAAGAAGGAAGGCATAAGTATTCTAATCAAATCTGTCCAGTTTTGTGTGCCATTAGAGTAAACATTTAACTGTGTCTTGTTTGCTCCATCCCACCTTTTCCCCTCGGTGTTATTGTCGATTGGGTGCTCTGTAATGGGCAGGCTGCACGCCTGCTGCAACTCCAACTTCTGGGCACTTTAGTGGCTTGATTACATCATTAACCATAATCAAAAACATTTCCCCAGAATGATTTTAGCTTGGTAGTAAGGACTGCTTCCTTTGATCTCAGTAGCAACATTTTACAATAGGTTGCTCCTCATTTACACTACAAATGCTGGCAAAAATGAAAGTGGTATCTTCCCTAGTAATACCAGATAAAATAAAATAACTGGTTAGCAGTCATGCCAGCTGCTATCATTGATGAACAATGGCCTTTTTCTTGTAAGAAAAGTGTATAAATGTGTATAAATGTATGTGTGCATGTATTACTCCGTACAGTGAAATTTTCTAATGTGTATCCTTGTATTATACTTAACAACACATTTTTTTTCAACATTTGAAATGTGGTTTAAACCATGCCATTGGATTGCAGCTTTGCAAAATATTTTTAGCTGTAGCAAAAAAATTCATTGCACCTGCACTGCTTGCAGAATAGACCAGAATTCCATTTTAGTGCACTGAAGTCCTGTCAGAAGCCTCATATCAGATGTAGTTTCCAGCATTTCTAATGATGTGTCCATATTATAAGACTAGTGCAATAATTAGTTACCTGCACTATCAAAACATCAATTGACCAACCACTCCAAAGCTGAAAAGAGACATGGATCTGTACCTGCTACAGGGAGGTCACCCCAGTGCTGTTCTAGAGCACTCACAGCAATGCACCACATGTATATCATAAAAGTCATGTTTGATCTGTAAAGGCTCCAGGACCAAGCTAGAGCTGACCCATGTGGGTGGGACAGACAGAGGATGTTTAAAGACCTTTATACTGGCAGCCCTTGATCTCTCCTGTGCTTTTCCTGTCGTGTTTTACAATCAGTCTTTTACACTGGATCTAAAGTTTGCTGGGGGAAGATGGGAAGTGTTTTGTGGCCTGCAGCATGTGCCAAAGGGATAGAGAGGGATGTTTTGTGGACCTCTCCAGGCTGTGCATCCTGCTTGACTCTTGGGCATTATGTTTGATGTTCCAGCTATTAACACGTTCAGACCCACACCACCACCTTATTCACAGCCAGATGATCCAGGTACTGCAGGGTCACAGGACCCTCTCACCTTCCACTCCCAGAGCTGCACAGCCAGGAGCTGGGTGCCTCCAGCCAACTCTCACTTGCCAGCAAATTTTGTAGCTGAAGAGTTTCCCTGAAATCTTGTTTATTACTTTATTCCCGTTTCAAAGCAAAAGTGCTGCAATGTACAATTGTCTAACAGGCACTTATCTTCCATATGCTTGCTTGAGGAGCAGTAGAAAAGAAAAACGAAATTAGTGTCATCTTCTTGTTGGTTAAACCAAAGACATTTTTTGATGTTCTTCAGTTGCTGATGGTTTTGTTGCCTCTAACATAAGCATCAAAGACACAGCAAAGTATAAAAAACTACAATCTGCTGAGATTGTCATGCCATCAACAGTGACAGAGCAACAGGGTTTTCTGGTGATACACTTTCAATTTTCAGAGATGTCAATGGACAAAGGAAAGCTAGTGAAGAAGTGCCAGTGAATAATGGAAAGTTAACATCTGGGCCCTTCCTTGGCAGCTGTCCCACCAAGTTATGATCTATTCATATGGATATTCCCCAAGATTTCAGAAAAAGAAAAACAAATACAATCTCTAGTGGCCAAGTTTAAAATAGCCACTGCCTTTAGTAGGATGATGCCCCATACAATCTACAAACATGCAGACAGAGGAAGCAGACTGCCTGCATCCATCAACTTAGTAAATGCCTCCAGATTAGCAGAAATATTTTGAAACAGCCAATAATTAGAAAAGAGTTGCTTGCCATTGCATAATTATTTTATAAACCACATAACATACAACTGTTACTGAGTCACAGAGGCCCTCTTCACACAGTACCATATGGCTAATGGCTTCTACAGCACATCACACCATACTGAGCACTCCTTCTCATCATACTGTATCGGCTACTGGCTCAGTTTGCTGCTAATGTCTGTGTTACCCTTTCACTGCATGTTTATTTTATGAAATTGTGGCATCTGTTTTTGGTGTTTATTCTAAAATGGCATTGCTACATTCCCAGCCTTAGCCTGAAAATCACCTCAGTATTAATTTCCCATGGTAGATTTAAAAATATATTTTTTGTTGTCTTTTTCTTGGGTCTCTGACAAACAAATCTTGACCTTTTTTGCATTTTGATTTAAAGTAAGATTTTTTTGTTTCTTGAGTTCTATTCCTGAGTGAATTGCACTGGGTAATATTGGATCTTTTCATTCTGTTGATGACAAACACCTTTTGCCTACACTGACCAAGCTGCCAAATATTGAAACACATATAATCTTCTCCTTCAGCTCTCAAACACCTTCATAATCTTTACACAGCTAATATCTAATTCCAGTACAAAAGCACTATTACAGGACCTACACACCAGGGCCATACATAAAGGACATTTTTCAAAGTTTTAGTGGTATCATAGCAGCTGGAATATAATTTTAAAACAATGCTGAGCTGTTTTGTAAACTTCCATAACAATTCTTTGAATATGTGACTAGAATTGGAATGGTCCTAAAAATTTTAATTTTGCATCATCAACCAATTTGTCTGTTTCAGGAGAAATATTGATTCCATCCCATTTACCAACAACAACTAAAGACACAAACAACTTGCATTTGTGGGCCTAGGTCCAACAGAATTTATGTCTGACATTGCCCAAGTGTATGCTGTGGAACTGGGTCCTTTGCAGTCACTGTGACAGAAAAACCTTGGAATCTGTTCTGCAGCCACAATCATTCCTTGACAACAGGAACAGTAGCTGTCTGTTGGCCAGGCAGCTGGACCAAGGGTAGCTACAAGGCTGGCAAAAATGCAAATACTTTGCACTTGCTCCTCCAAAGAGGATCACACAGAAAAGTGGTGGTGGTGACCATGTGTGCACAAGAGTTGTGCTGCTGGCCCTTGCTGCAACCTTCACTGTGAGACTGGGATGCCTGCTTTACCATCTGATCCTGCCCCTGTTAAAGCTGGTGACCTGTCTCCCAGGTACTCTAGGAAACCAGAATGAGCTCTTTGGAGAGCAGCCCAGTTTTGAGTTCTTCAGTGTCTTTCATTCATGTCCCATGAGCAGTGTCCCATGGGATAGACCTGGGCAGCCCTTCCTGGCCTGGGACTGACTCCTCCACCAGCTCTGAGCTCACCCCAGCTCCCAGCACTGGTTCCCCCACAAATGGCCTGTTCTCTCACCCTGCAGAGCAGCACTAAACTAAAACCAATCTACTCACACCATCTGCTCACAGACAGCACAGTTACAGGGAACTAATCAACAAAGTCAGGCTTCCACACAGAAAAATAACTCTGATTTTTTCAAGTATTTTTGGAGCAGTCTCAGCTGTTCATGGTGTTCCTCAGGTGCTTACAGTAACTGATACCAAGAGAAAGAGAAGACAGACCCAGGACACCAACTCCCTGCTGAATACTGTATGCAGCAACTACAGAGCCTTAACTGATTCTTAATATGTTTTTTTAATAGGCCTGTTCTAGTTTAAAGTGTCTTGTGTTATCTTTTCCTTGTTTGGGGCTTTTCTCTAGATTTCCCACTGTGAAATTGCCTTGGTGAAGCAGAGTCAGAGTGAAACAGTCATGCAGAATGTGTGCAGCCTAAACCAGATGATTCCCATGCATCAGTCTACACATGGAACTAACTACCCTTCCAATTCATGATTTGGAAAAAGCTAGTAAACCAAAAAATAAAATTAAAACATTTTGGCAAGAATAAGGAAGAAAGGAAGAAGAAAGTATTTATTAAATGCCTGATGAACAGTTGGAGAACTTTAGATCTGATTTCATTCAAAATTCTTGTATAAGTAAGTGCAGTTTATTACTGATTAACATGACCTAGTGCTTGTTAAATGGGCATGACTGCAGTTTTGCCAACTGCACTGAAACACAAACAAGTTCCCACAGTAACCTCATACTAATGTTAGCACGACCTGAGTACTACCAGCTGTGCATTTATGCAAAAACCCAACATTTTACTGCAGATTTGACAGGAAACACACACTTTGTTTTGCAGGGAATCATATACTTTAAAAGTTGTTTTTTTCTCTATTTTTCTATTTCAACTGTTGCAAATCTTGGAAAATTATTTAATGGAATAAAAGAAACCAACTTCATACATTGAAGTGGAAAAAATAGAAAGAAAGAAACAAAAATAAAAGAAAGTTATTAATTTTTTCCCCCTAGATATTAGGCAAATAAGGGAAGAGTTGATTTCATAATGTATTACCCAGACAATCTTTCTGCATGTCTTTCATTAAATGAAGATTCATAAGAAGCTAATAGGTAAATTAAGCAATATATACCATAATTTTAAAAAGGACCATCTTGGGCAATAATAGAGCCTTAAACTTTAATTGGACTGTTAACTTCACAGAAAAATATCTTTACATCAGACATTCTGGTCTGTAGAACCATAGAGATATGCTTTACTGTATTTCTTCTTGTCACACAGATAATTTGTCCTATGAAACAAAGTTTGACTTTACCTTGTGGTTTCCTTTGCATCTATGATATTTGAATTAAGGGTTATTCAAAATTTATGCCTCATTTCCTTCCATACCTCCATCCTTAGACTGCTGTCAAGTATTATTTATTAACTCTATTATAGTACCATAGTACCACATTGAGGCCCTAATCAAAATTATGCCCCTACTGTGTAAAATTCTGTACATTATAAAATAAAAGATAATCCTTCTCCAAATTCTTACATCAAGATAAATGAAAGGTGTCAGCATAACATCTTATGATAGTGTAAAAAACTGAACTTTGTCAAGGAATGATGGTAAGTCAGTGCAGAGCCAAGATCAGCACAACTTCTCCACTCCAGTCCCCGTTGCTCCCAAGGATGCAAAAACAACAATGGGAAAAACTGTATGAGAGAACTTTTTTTTGCAAGAATTAATTTCACTATTTATGCTACAGCTATCTGAGTTTCCCCTTTGGAATGACATCTCTGCCTTACAGAAATAAAGTGAATGTAATGGAATGCCTATTAACAGGAAAGAGAAAAGTAAAGCTTCTTTATATTAGTTAAAAAGTCATAATAATGAGAGCAAGTATTTTTTCTACAGTTTCTAATTCTTTCCTGTCCGGTATCCAAGATCCAGTGGTTTTTCCCTATTCTCTCACTTCATTTTAGACAAAATAAAAGTAAACTCCTTGTTGTTCTTGACCCAGTGGAGCAACAAATATATTTACATTAAAGGAGGTGTGGTTACCCTAAGCAGGAAAAAAAATATCCCCTTCCATACTTACCCTCTGGTTTTTAAGAGATAAAGCATCAACTAAATTGCAGCAGATAACTGAATCTGTTGCTATTGTGACAAGCTATTTTAGCAATACATATTTTAAAGGAACTGTATTTGATGCTTAGCATATTAATTTGAGCTGCATCTCTCACTGAGTTCCTTGATCCTGGCTTCCTTTAAAATAATAACAATTAGTAGAGAAAGGTAGTTCTTCTAATAGGATTATATTTTACATTGATATTTTTCTTTAACTGCACAATGAAAAGGTTCAATTCCTGAAAGAAAACATCCAAGTGGCCACACTGTACTGGAAACAGCCAAATCAGACAGTAACAGCAGCAAGTAGAACTGGGATGATCACTTACAACTATTTCTAAATACAGACAATGACAAAGAACTACTTTCACAGAAACAACTCCTGTTAAATAATTCCTGAAGTACCTGAACTTTGTCAAGAACTTGGAGATGAAGTCAGATAAATCCTTCTGTCTACAGCTAGGTCGAGGCATCTGCATTTAACAAGAACCTCAATACTTTTTACAGATGACTTGTAGCTGAGATATATGCAGGCTGAAGAGCTCTTCAGAGTCTGTTCCAATGAAAATATTGTCTAAGTACATAAGCATTAGAGCTGAACAAATAATTCTCGATGAATAATTTATCTGATTGATTTCCCCTTTTTATTCTCTCCGTCTTCAGAAGCTATGCACGGACAGAACAAAAAGTATATTGAATTTATTCATTATTTGAAATTATTCACAATCTTGTTCAGTGAATAATTCTAGGCCTGCAAATCCTTTGAACTGTGGACTTTGAGTAGCTAATTTGCAGCCCACACCATAAAGTGTGTAATAATGAACTAACTAGCTAGCAAAGCACAGTTTTTAATTGGAAGAGTCTGACATCTGAATGAGTCCTGTTTGAAATTCAGTCCAGTAGGTGCACAAATGCTCAAGCTAAAAAGTCATATTTCACAGGCATTTTTGCTACTTCATTGCAAGTGTTCCAAAGATGGGTTTGAAGTACTTGGATACAAGGCTGCCCATTCACAGCGTTCTGACTGTGCTCCCCTCTTCTAATGAACCTTAGCAACACATAGATCAACATATTCATGAGCAGAAACATTCCACTTAGTATGAAAGCACATATCAATAAGGCTAATAAGAATGTTCATATGATAATTTTTGCATTACTGAACATTCACATGGACGAAATAGGGAAAGAAAAAATATTGCCTTGAAAAAGTACAAACACTGAGTCGAGCCTTGTAAGTCTCCACAGAGCCACAACAACACCAATTTTTCATGCCCTCTTCCTTTTCTGCTTTATTTACTCCTCTCTGTCCTTGACAGAATCATCAGTTTTTAAAGTGAACTTCTTCTGGGTTGCCATATCACTCTTCTCCTTGAAAGACTGGCTACAGAGAGCTGATCAAAACAGAGGGCAGGTAGACAACTAGGGCAGGATTTCAAGAAAGGCTTTAGCATGCTTTAAAGTGTTCCAGCGAGGGGCTTGCTGAGGTCAGAGGCAGCATTAACTGGAATTTGTCTGCCACTTCTTTGGTGTTTCTGGGAATCTCTAGAGGTTTTCTCATAGCCTACCTTTGAACTTCAAACTTCTAGTAAGCTGGTGTATATCTCACTCCACAATTTTGATTGTGAATCTAACCAAAGAAAGAAGCTAGAGTTTATTTACCAGCCATCAATCAGCAAATAAATTATTTACAGATGTCTTCATTTATTTGACTCTTTCATTTATTTACTTATAGCGACAGCAAATACCACCACCAGACAGTGTCCAGATGGAAAACAATTACCCCACACTGGAACCGTATGCTTCCTAAGAGAAGTTGAGAAATTATTTGAATTTCAGACAGAAACAATTGGAAGTAAATTCAGGCCTGTTTTTGCAAGAAACTCCCCTTTGGACACAGATGCTGTTAAATCTTTCTGACATATCACAAAGGAAAAACAGATTTGACCTTCAGAAAGAGGCTTAGGATACTTTGAGTCTGAACTGAATGATAATCCTGTGTAAGTGGCAACTCAAGTGTGGACTCTCATCTGTGCACTGTGTCAAGTACAAGCGTACCCAAGCCATGCAGTTTATCCATACACATGTCACCTGAGTCTCAGAGATGCTGACATGCTAAATGCAGCATACTGGAATTTACGAGGTGGGGAGAAGCACTTTGATTACACAAGAAAATAAATTATTAGAATAGTTATAGTAGATTAAATTTGAATATAAAACCTAAGCAACTACTTGAAGTTGCTTAATAGAGTCTCTAACTACTTACAGTTATAACCACTGAGCTACAACATGAGCACAGTGAGATTGATCTAATACAGCTAAGTAGAGACTACAAGGAAAAATAAATCTCTATACTCTTCTCCATCATCTCACACACATCACAAACCCAGGGAAGTAACAGTTCTGCAGTAATACCCATGACTGGGAGTTTGGAGTTTGAGACCTTCTCCGCATTTCCAGACTGTGTTGAAACAGAATCCAGACAATCATCTGGATCATTAAAGTCCAAAGCTCTACAGACCCAACATCATTGCTCAAATGGTAAAAATGATAGCTTTCATCTGCATGCCTCCAAATCCAGACACACTGTCATTTGTTCCTGCTGTGGCATTGTATTTTGAACTTCAAGTTACCCTGGGTTGTGCCTTACAGGCAAAAACAGATCCCTTCTAATTCTAGAGAAAAATTAAATTAATTCAATTTCCAAACATCATTTAAAGACATCTGTGTTATCAGATATGTGGTCATTTGGAGAGATGGGTTTTTTCAGTCCTGGATCTTTCTGTTATTTCTTTCAGGTGATACAATGGCATAGAACTCTTGCAAGAATTCTCCCAAGGAATGATATTAGATGGCAGCTTGAAATCTAATGCAGCACTTGGGTATTTAAAGAAATAAGTACTCAGGAAACAGATTCTATGTAATAAAAAAGAGCACAAAGCTGTACTAGAAAGAACTGTATGGCCATCTTGTTTAAATAAGAGACAAGAAGATGATCAACATCATGCCTTATTAATAATAAAACTGGAAGTCATAACCATGGAACTAATCTGTCTTGGAGGGAAGAGTATATTTCTGTATTTCCTGTCTTGGAGGGAAGAGCAGATTTTTGCCACATAAACTGCTCTCTACATCCAAAAAGATGGGTTTCATCAGAAAGCTTATTTCTTGTTGTAAAGAAGCTGAAATATTTTGGAGGTTTGCCAGACATCATGAAAAGCTGGGTGTCCTAGGGATTTCTTCATATCAAGAGCTACGTGTCCCATTACAAGAGAGGGAAGAAGGATAAAGACTTGAAAATCCTCATACATACAGATTCCAAAAACTTTTAAAATAGTACTTCACCTTTTAGGAGATTCAAAGGTATGTTTCATAATTGAAACAAGCAGGAGACCAAGTTTGTTAAACCAAAAGTGGTTTGGGCCAGGACACCAAACACAACAGAATTTCTGAAGGCTTAGCAATAGAGAGGCAAAGAGACTTTCCTGTCCAGGAATCTGGGAACTGGCTTTGCCTTGGTTGACCTTCCCTAACAGAATGCAGATCAGCATGGAATGTTTCACTTCTGGACACTGTTACGTAAGGAGGGAACATGGCTTGTCAGCCATGACCTCCAGCTGATATATGAGGAATTAAAC
Source organism: Agelaius phoeniceus (assembly GCF_051311805.1). Taxonomy (NCBI): domain Eukaryota; kingdom Metazoa; phylum Chordata; class Aves; order Passeriformes; family Icteridae; genus Agelaius; species Agelaius phoeniceus. The sequence goes on from NC_135274.1 coordinate 14,011,875, forward strand.
AGCTCTGAAATCTTTCACTTGCCAAGCATTTTCAGAAAATTCCATTATGCAGATAGAAGGTGATCACTGTAAATTCAATAACTTACAGAGTTTTTTGAGTTTTTTTTTCTGATATTCACAATCAGACTTTTTTACATTTTCAGCTCACAAAGGTACAGATGGGATTCACTAAACAGTAAAGAAGCTTGATTTACTTGCACCTTCAGTTATATTTCAATATTAGTTTACAAACACAAAGCTGAGTCTCTGATCATAAGCAAACTCAATATACGTAGAAAATTAAATCACCCTATCAATAGTACAGTTTCAAACTGCAATTTTCTTTCCTTTTTTTGGTTTGTTTTTTTTTTTTTTTTTCTGATATAGAATTACTTTTTTCCAGGGCTAAATAAATAGCAGATGGGTCAATCTTTAGGTCACAAGTTCTATCTTTTCATTGCCAGGTAATATTCATAGCACAGCAGGGCTAAATGATGCTCCACAGTTTGAGGACATTTGATGGAATCTTTGCTGTGATTACTTTAAGTGGTGACATTTAAGTGGCATGAAGTGGACATCTAAATCTTTGGATTTTGGAATGAAAATGATTGTGGGAAGATATTTTCAATGACTGGCACAAATGAGCACCCATTAATCATTTTCCTTTTCAACTAACGTTGTTTGCATTGCCCAAAATTAAACAATTAAGTCATTTTGACACAATACCATCCTTTTAAAGATTGAATACTTTTTCAGTTCCTGACACTACTCTGAATAGGGGAACCCAAGACTGGAGACAGCACCCAAGATGTGGCCTCATCTGTACTAATCAGAGAGGAAGAATCACCTCCTTCCCTCCCCTGGCAACACCCTTTCCAATGCATTATTGACTGATGTCCAATTTGGTGCCCACCAGGACCTCTAGGCCCTTCTCTTTCCAGCTGCTCGGACTGTTCTGGTGCACTGATTCCTTCACAGGGGCAGAACTTTGCATTTCTCTTTGTTATCTCCCTGAGATTCCTGTCAGTTCATTTCTTCAGTCTGTTGAAGCCCTGGGACAGAGCAGCAGAGCCATCTGGTTTATCGACCACTCTGCTCTGTATCACCCTCAGACCTGCTGAAGGTGCACTGTCCCATCATCCAGGTCACTAGTGCTGAGCACTGCCCATCTCAGCACTGACCAGAGGGGTACACTGTGGGCCATCACCTGGGCATTGTGGTGCTACTGAGATCCTGAGATTTCCATCCACCCCTATCCCATTTCCCAGCCCATACAACATGGGACACACGAGAACAACGTGGGAAGCAGTGACAAAAGCCTTGCTGAATTCCAAACACACAGGATTGACTCCTCTCCCCCTATCCACCAAACCACCCATCTCACCATAGAAGGTTCTCAGTTCATGAAATATGTTTTCCACTTTATAACTCAATGCAAATTGCACATCTTCGTGTCCCCAGACCACTGGAAATGGTTTCCATTCAGCAGCACATATCACAGATGAGAGGGCCACAAAACACAGAGTATCACCATACAACCTCAGAAAGCTTCAGCCCATACACAGTAACATCAGGTCACCTCAGAAGGCAGCAAGTATCTGCCCTTCTTGTTCTTTAGCCCAGCCTTTTATCCCCTCCTGTTGATGCATTGCCCCTGTGTGCCCTCTGCTCCCTTTGGTGGTTGGGCAGTGCCCCTGGGCACTCCATGGCTCATTGCTGTCAGTGCTGCTCACCTGCTGCTCACAGCTGAAACCAACTGGGGATGGGGCTCAGCCCAGCCCCATCCCAATCACCACAAACTGTGTGCCTACCAGCAAGTTGTTGGGGTTTTTTCTAGTATTCTAGTACTTATTTCTAGTATTTGAGGTGATAGTATTCACCTCAAAATTTTTGATGGATTAATAAAAACCTTTTATTAATAATGGTGCATTAATGAGAACAACAAATAATAAGACAAGTGGCAAAATACTCCAAATCTTTAAAGATAGGGCAGAAATCTATGATAAATTTTAATTTTCTTAATTAACAGACTTAAAACGAAAAATTAAACTCTGAGAGAAAATATTAAAGGCAGTTTAGATTCTAATTATAGTTTATCAGAAAAATATTTTATAATGTTGAAGTAATTTCGACTTTGAAGATTGAGAATGATCATGGTCTCTTGCAAAATCTTTCTTGCTCCCTTCCAGTAGTTTCTTGCCTGGGATTGTTTTTATGTTTAACAGAATAAATCTTTTGCTAGTGAAATCATTAACATAAATCATAAAAATTGCAGTTTCTCTAATGAATGATTAAAAAGTACAAATCTGAACAACGAAAAAACTTTCTAAAAAAATTCTGTTCTGATGAACAGTTTTGTGCTGACTCCACGTACACTGAATTTCAAAACATTAAAAAGGGGTAAAGTCCGGGGTCTTATTTTTTTTTTGCAAAAAAAGTGGTGGAAATCACATCCTGTAAGTGCTGGTTCTGTGTTAGCAGTCATTGGTTGTGATCAACAGGAGGAGGAGGCTCCAGCCACCCCTTGCTCTCCTCTGGTGTTGTTGCCATGGCAATGCTGAGCATCAGATTAGACCAGCTGTACAGTGTGACATGCTGTGTGCTCCCCGAGCCCGGACTTTGCTCTTCTTTTGTTGTTATTTTTATTAAAATAGCAATACAGATTGTTTGCACTGAACATGTGTAATAATAATGTGTGAAAGAATAAACTCATTAGACAGCAGAAGGTATCATTAAGACAAAAACCTCGTGGCAATTAAAAAGACATGCTGTATGTGTGATAAACCCTCACATACCAAGACAGAGCCAAAAACTGAATGAAAACATCTCTGCAGGCACATTAGCACATTAATATTCATCACTGCTGTTTAGGGTTTTTAAACTCTCCTTTCAACCCATTGTCAGAGGCAGGCACAAACTCTGCAGCACTGACCCAAAGTGGTGTAGAACATCTAAAAGTGGTCTAGAACATCTAAAAACAGGTTACCATAAGCCTGCAATGGAAGTCTGCCAAGTAACTTAGCATCTTAAAAGAGAGAATTATAGAACAGTAATTAATAAATGAAAGATTGAAACTTCATTTACATTGCCTGATGGATTTTTCACCTTAAAGCTACATTTGGTGCCTTTCATTTATCTGCCCTTCCTAAAAGGCTGCTTATGTTTAACACTAATGTGGGGTAGGGTCACAAATTAATGATAAAATCCCCTCTCCACTTACATATACATAAAAACACACACACACAGACTCTGACATCTTTGCTCTAGAAAAGGAGCACACAGTTTTAAGAGTTTGCAAGTTTCAGAGATGCACATGCTGAAACATGTGAATCCAGAATATGAATTCCTCTGAAACAGGGAATCCAGAAAAGGTTCACCACTGTCTGTCCTGTGCAGCAGGTCTCTGTCTGCTTGGTAACTCGGGGTCTGACTGGCACATTGGCAGTGTTTTTTCAAATGCCATTCATTCTTTTGATACTTAAGCACTGTGACTGAACAGCTTTTACTTAGCAGGTTTCCTCAATAAAACCCCAATCAAGCTGAAAGAAATTGTTTAATCCATGCCTTGGTTTAAGGCCAGGTCAAGTTGGTCTCGTTTATCATCTTTTTAAGGTGGAGCTTTTAAATATGGACAGGTGATACAGCTCGAAGTGTTGGAACCCATATGGAGAAGGCATGGCTCCATTACTATTAACAAGTCACTGTTAATACCTCTTTGCCAAAGTAGCAGAACACAGTGCCTGGTCAAACATAAAAGCCTTTGAAGGTTCCTATGGGAATTCAGCTAGACTTTCGCTGTGTAAATGCACAATTTGTTTCTACTATATAGACCTTGAAATGAGGTAGATCCTAAAGGCTATAGGAAAACATCTGCAAAATCCTGTATGGGTCAAATATTCTACTGATGTGATTTTCTCTTTGAAAATTGGTTTACAGATGGTTAGCAAGGTGTTCACAGTGTTCAGTTTTATTATTTCATTGTTGGCATTTGCGTCCAGTGCTCTGAAAATAACTTTGTGGATTCAAGCAATAACTACTGCCCAAAGGAAACATTGTTCAGTAACGTGAGGAAATTAAAGCAAGTTATTTCATTGCTTTTATTGCCATTTATTAACTTTTCTCCATATGAAAACTCTGAGAATTTAGAATAGGGTTTCAGTAGAATTGCTCCTTTTGAAGCCAAATCCTGCTACTTTCAGGCTTGGCATTGGCCAGATTTATTAGCCAGATTCCACAGAACAATTCTTTGTCCTGTTGTGTATCTCCCTCCAACTCTGGCTCTTCATCAGTACAAGCAGCCCAGGGAGAGCAGCGCCACTGAAAGAGAGATCAGAGGAAGAGCAGCTTGTTTAAGAGCTCTTGTCTTAGAAGACAAGAACTATGGGTGTGGACATTCTCTACAAACAAGATGATCAGAAAATGGTAGGTTCAAAAGAAATATTATTTTTCTCCATAACAAGGCGGGGAATAATTTCTTAAGTTGTTGTTTACTGTCAAGAAAACTTTGACAGAGTGAAAGTGTTCATCTTGGGATTTGCCTTATTTTGTTTAAAATAATCAAGACAATTGGGCTACATTTCTAATCTCTGCTTAATACTAGGAGTTGATTTAAGTTTGAACATCCTTAGAAGGTCTCAATTTACCTTGTAACAGCAACACTGGGGTCTCAAAAGTGCAAATGGAGACATGAAGTCAGATGTGTTCTGTGGCAAACAGCCAAGAAAATCCAGTGCTGAATCTCAGTAAAACTAATAAATCTGAATAATTAATACACTGATCACAATCACAATCAGCTGTCAGGCAAAGAAATGTAATTCATTAAATAAAAACAGGTTATTTCTTTCTGATTGTTTAAGCTGTGTGTATCCATTTTAGACTTACAGAAAACTGAACCATAGGAAAGATTGGTTTTTCCCTTCTTTTTTTCCCATTTATTAAAAGTGTTCTTGATAAATAAAACCTGAGGGGGGCAGGGAGAAGAAAATATGCCTCAAAGTAAAGAGAAATTTGCTGGATACAACAGAAAAAAAATAATAATACGTTTCCATGTGGAAATAATACAGCTAACAGCCAGTACTTCAGATCAGCATCATATGTTGTGTATGAACTACTCATGTAACACAGGGGATTTTGCAGCTAACTCTGCTAACTCCAGTCAACTTGCAGGCTCAGCTCTACCTTGCCTTTGCTTGGAAAATGAGACACTAAAGTTTTTGGAGGGTTTGGGGTTTTTTAAAAGTTTTACTAAATCATCATTTTAAAAATACAAACAAAGAGAAATATGTCTTCATATCAAATAAAAGGAATTTGAGTTCAACAGAAGTTTATTTGCCACACTTCAGTTGGCTTTGGTTGTAAATCAGTCCAGTCCTCATGTTTCTGCTGGCCCTGGCTCAGGCTCAGCACACCTCAGTTAGGAGAACACCTGCAGTTCCTCACTTCATAGCTGATGTAAGGGGGTACAGAGCTCCACAGGGCAAGTCTGACTGCAGAGCAGAGCCTGATTTAATTACCTAGATGAGGTGTCTGAGCATAATCAGGATAAATTAAGGGAGTCTGATTAATTTTGTTGCATTTCTGAGAGAAAACCTGTTCTGAGTTGTTGGTAATACAGTGCAGTTGTTTAACACTACCTGTGGGCCCCTCAGACTGTGCCAGAAATGGTGCCAGCTTTGGGGGAGGAAAACCAGGGCTTCGCATGATAACTTGCACCACCTTTACTCAAAACTGGGATGGCTACACTTCAGCTTGGAGCAAACAAAAAGTGCTTACTGCAGAAGTGCATATGTGGCAGCACACTTAGCATTTTAATAATAATGGCTCGCTGCAAAAGTATTTCAAATGTTTTTCACTCTTTTTTGTCATGAAAATAGATTAGTGATGCATTTTATGATTTTCCAACATTGTTTCTTGCAAGGCTCAGGCGTTCTGCTCTCACAGTTCTCTGTGAGCTGTGCTCCAGTTTTCCCTATGCAGTCTGCTGCACGTTCAGTATTCTGTGTTTCTCCTGAGTCCACCTCCAGATTTCTGATTCTTGTAATTCATGGCAAAGATTTAAATGACTCTGGAAAGGACAGACACCTCAATCTCAATGTTTGCACAGTCAAAAAATCATAATCCAGCTGCAATAAACCTCAGCTCCAATGAGAAATAATTTGGCTTTGCCTAAATATGACATGAATACATTAAAAAAAGCCTCTCTTAGTTTCCAAGTTGCAGCTTGGAGCTAAGAGCAGTGGATGAGGTCCAAAATCTACAGAACACTTTTTGGTCTTGGCCTTCAAAGCTTAGTAAGACTTTCTCAAACTGTGTTTTATAAGCCTGCTATATATTTTTCCTTGTAAAGCCCACGTATACTCTTGCATTTTTTTTCCTCACTATCCAGTTGAAACCGGTATATTCACACAACAATCAAAGTACAAATGTTGACATTTACACTGCTGGACATTTAAATAAAAATCTTATATAAGTATCTATTAGGCAAGATTTACTTCATGCCATTTTCAATCAACTACACAGGCAAGCAGTATATATAGAAAAATAAACCCCCTATTCATAGTTATACAAATATTTCATGTACACTTTGTTTATTCATTGGAAGAAACTGAGCATATCTTCCGCAGTTTTACCACAGGTCATCTGAAGGGCAGTATCAGGATTCCTGTGATCCATGCAGGCCTCCCAAGGGGGCACAGAACAAGACCTGTTTGATCCAGCACCTGCTGTGAAACTATCACTTGGATACTTCTTTGTAAATTTTTGCCAGACTGTGAATAGTATAAATATGTAAGAAAGAGCAACAGGAAAATCAGCTGGGTATTGATGAAAATGCCATTAGTAGCCACTGATCAATCATTTCAGACTACCTTTTCTTTCTTTTTTTTTTTTCCTTTTTTTTTTTTTTTTAATCTTTTTTTTTTTCTATTTTGTTCTGCTGGCACTACAGCTTCAGCATTATCCAGACTCAGGCCACCACATAGTTTTTAACTGCATGTTACCACATTGTGCTTTTGCTATAGTCTAGAGGGAATGTCCACAAAATGCAAAACACGGCAACTGGCATTTTTATGCAGGATGTGTGCCCAGCAGGCAACCTGGAGACCATTCCATGAGTGTTCAGAATACCCTGATAGGATTTAGCATTTCAGTTTCTAGGAATCATCAGATTCTAATTCCATAGAAAAACTTTAGCAGAAAATCTGCTTAAATGCCAGATAAATTCTTGGAGAGCTCTTTAGTTTTAAGTTTAGGTCCTCTGGAACTTGACAAAAAGACCTTAGGGAATGGATTTGAGTAATGATTTTCTGAAGCCATTAAACTTAACAATGACTTCAAAGATTTAGCATCTGTTTTTTAAATGTTCACATGAGGCTGACAGTTGGTATACAATGTTTCACCCCATTGCAGTTGGCAACAGCCAAGATATTAAATGTTATATAAAATAGAAACTTTGCCTGAAACCATGGTTCTGATCAGGAAGAAGACTGTGAAATAAGGCATCTTTTTGTTCCTCAGCCCCAGGTGAGGGTTTAACGTCACTTGACTTGCTGGCACACATATCTTAATAATTTGCTAGCACTAGAAAAAGGCAAAGCAGTGTAGGCAGAGTGAGTTCCACTTCCTTCTGGCTCATGTATCAGGAGCTGTTAGCAAAATTCCAGCTCTGTGGTGGGGATATGTGAGTCCAAAACAAACAAGATGTTTTTCAGATGCTAGACTGTGTTTAAAACTGTGGCACTTGGAAAAATTTATTTTATTTTATTACTGTAAATTGAACAAGTTTAATTAATATCAGCTCACTGACAAACAAGTATGCTGGTTTGATGTCTGGTTGTCACACTGTGCAACAAATCCTGACGCACAAGTCTTTAGAGGACTCGAAGGCCCAGACAGCAGAGCTAATGTGGTTCCACTTTGCAGATATAAGAGTGAGAGAATCAAAACTGTGCAGCCCCCTCCCCTTTATGGATGAGCTCTTCCATTTCATTTTACAGGCTTAAATCATGGCCAGAGGCTTTCAACTTCAACAGTGCATGGAAAAATTTCCTTCTGAGAGAAACTTACATCATCAGCTGCTAGACCTGTCCTGGGTCACCATAGGTACTGTGGAAAGGGAATAATTTACTGTTCCTGAAGCTCAGATTATCTCCTATTTGTCCATTCACCCTCAGCATGACCTACGCCTCCTGTGAGTTAGCTCCACTATTTGGCTCTTAACTACACAGGCTCTGGCTGAATCAGTAATTTTATCTAACAAAAGCCACATGGGAAGAAAATAAATGAAATGCTGGCTTTTTAATGCCCCTGACCACAAAATGTGATGGCACTGCTTTGTTACTGGGTTCCTAACTGATTGCTACCTTGTGCACAGGTAGCCTCTGTTTGTGATCAAGATGTCAAACAAACAGTTTTATGTGTTATTGCAAACTGTAAAGGAGGCATAGTCTGGACACTGTATCTGAATGGGTGTATAAGTTCCTGGGAAAGGAAACAAATGAAATTTCAGATCTTTATTTAAGACAATTATTTCAATTTCTCACCATTTCTCTCCTAATTTACTTAGTTCAGAGAAAAACGAAGGAAAATGTTTTAATGACTTGCCTTTCATACCTCTTCATTTGAAAGAAAGATGATAAAGAGGAGGGTATTTCTTTGCTTGGAGAAGCCATGGCAAAGTTAAGACTGGGCTTCTCCTCCTCTCCCTTCTTTAAAATACTTTAGTGGAACTAAAGAGTGGAAAGAGGAATCCTACTGAAAGAAGGTCTGTTTATGTAAAACTTGTGGAAGACAGTGTTCCAGAACATTAATTTGTTTTAAAATATTGGCCCTTAATACTGCCAAGATTAATGAAACTAACTGTCATCTGCAGAGGAAGAGCCAGTTTACAAGACAAAGCTGTTATGAATTATGTGCAGTATTTTTTTCAAAATTTCAGAAAATTTTAGTAGAAATTGTGTGCGTAATACACTTATTTGTTACAATTCTCTATTATCTAGCTCAATTTTTTCTCCCCAGCACTCTATTTGGCTACTGATAAACAATTATCTTCACAGAATAAAAGGTTTCCAAGAAATATTGAGGTAAATAAGACATATTTTCCCTAGGGATTTAGGGTGATATGATAAGTTGAGATCTGATCCAAAGGCAGATCTGGACATAAATAGAGCTGTGTGGAATCATCAACTCTGCCTGCTAAAATCGGTTTTCAGCTTCTTCTGTGGCATAAAATATTCACTGTATCTTTCTATAGCATCAAAACTTTCATCTGTTTTGATATCAGGTTTCTCAAACTCCCTGAGTATTAGTGAGCTTTAGAGAAAGCTTCCACCAGGGCTCATTTCCTTTGCTGAGGTCATAACCCATTTCTTCTTATTCTCTCATTGATCGAGTTACCCAACATCCTCTGGAAGGTCACAGATAATTTTTTCTTTGTAGTTTCTTAGAGGGAGATTCTAGTCTTTTATTCTTTTTTTTTTTTTTTGAGTCAGTTAAAAAAATGCAGATCCTTCACCCATTCTTGTTATACAGAGCTGGTATGTTTAGCTGGTATAAAGCAATATAAATTAACTATTAATTTACACTTCCCAAGAATTTGGGGCTGGTATTGCCTTGCATTATTATTGATAACTGCCATTCCCTCTCTCACAACAACTGTTCTCCAAGGAGTTTAATACTGCAGTATATAATTTGCCATAGCTACTACAATTCCATTGGTTTCCACATAATTCAGTCATCCATAACCTAGGTACTCCTTTTCTGTCTATACTGGACCAGAAGGCAATAAAAGTCTGTGCAGAGCTACTGCCACTGTAGGTCTTATCCTTACAGATGAGAAATGGGCAGCTCATTGTTGGCCCTTCTAGACCCTGGGAGCACCCACTGACCACTGGAAGACCCATGCAAAATGAACTTAATAATTTCTGGAACTGGCACTCATTTCTCTTTTGGCTACTAGCTAAGGGATGTAATAGCATTAGCCCCTTTGAAATAACATTTTTGTCTGGGATGTTCTACACAGGTTCTGACCCTCACTGCTGCCAGTAAGGAATATCAGAGATCGCAGCCTGGCCTCAAAAATCTGCTCACTACCCAGTTTGGATGCTACAGAGGGAAGGATTAAAGCCTGTTATTCAAATGGATAAAGCAGATTTTATGTTCGACCTATGTAAGCTCAGCAGCTCTCTGACCATCCTTTGAGTTGGGTTTTCTCATGGTTGCACTTACACTAAAATCTCTCTTGAACGTATTTCAGCCTCCTCTTGTGTCTCTGCTCCCTTAATTGCTTTTTCACCCTCTAACCCCATTATCCATACTCTCGTGAGATACCAGGCAGGCCAACCTAAGGCACAACTTTGGATCTTACACTGGAACTTCCATTTATTAGCATTAAATTTATATTTCACTGCTTTTTAGTTTTGCACACTTTTGCCAAAGAATTTTTAGTCTGGACAATATCTAGATACCATGAATTCTAGCTTTCAACCTGCAGAAACAAATCACAAGCATTAGATGCATAATTCCCTTCCTGGGATAGATTCGTGTTTCACCAGGCCATGTTAATAAACATTTATTTAATGTAAGGTTTTCTCTTTTTTGTGATCATGTATTTCAAACTATTGAACCAGGGAGTAGAACATATGATTCATCAAGAAATCATAAGAGTTATGCAAAGATTGATCCCTGCTTTGAAATTTCACCCAAAAGCCTTTGAAAAGGAAAAAGTAGATGTGTGAATCCCAGCTGTTGCTTCAGGTAGAATATAGGTGGACTTCAATCCCTAAGGCAGCTGCATCCAGGAATGAGATAAAAGTGTTACTCTCTCAACATTAAATAAAGTTCAAGGGCAATTCACAGGGAACAGCAGCAAGTAGAAAAGTTAAAATTCTTGACAATGAATGTTCCCAAATGAATTTCCCAAAAGTGGGGGGAAGACAGAAATCATTTGTAAATATGGACTGAGTGTCTCCCTTGGGTGATCAGTTTTTATCAGGTACCCCAGGAGGACTGGAGTCTTTACTCAGGTGAATTCCTGCTCATTGCAATGGGATTTTGGCTGGTCAGACAGAGGAGCACATGAGTATAAAATGAGGCAATATGATGTCCTGGCAGAACCTGTACTGTTCATGGAAATAGCCTCATATCAAGGCATATTGGGTGTTACACCTGAGTCAGTAGGTGTACAATTAGACAAGCAGACAGTAGGTTTGGATTAACTTTTAGACAGTGGGTTTGAATTAATTTTATCTAAGGGCAACATTCCCTGAAATTACTGGTGAGGTTAGGAAAAAGAAATTGGTTTTAATTAGAGCCCTGTAAGCTGTGTGGTTTCAATACCTTCCAAATTTGGCTTTAAAAAAATTAATTAAAACCCAAGAGTTTTTAGAGGTTTATACTGATTATACATCACATATCACTTTTTTTCAGGTGATAAGGTACAGACTACTGCATCCTGGCAAAACTCCAGAGTGGATAATTGCATTGCCTTGCCAGGTTTTAATTGAATGAGGTGCTCATCTTAACTTTGTCTCGCAGTAAATTACTGTGCATTGTTATGCATTGTTAATTACTGACCACACATCTCCAGAGGAGCCTGACTTGCAGAGGTATCATATTGCCATAGTGTAATCCAGGAAATAAAGCTAAAGCCCTCAGAGATGTCTAGAAGAAAGATGAAGGGTCAGGACTGATGTAGAAACCTGTCATCCAAACTTCACTTCTCCTCTCTCTTCATGCATTTTAAATAATTACCAGTGCAGACTGACAAGGGAGCCCTGCCATTTGTTTGAGAATGTTCTAGGTGAAGGAGACAGAGTCAGGTACAATTCCACAGCTTCTCAGTGATCTGCTGTCATGGTGATTTGAGGCAATTCTGTGAAGCTCTCCAATACTGCTCGGGTTTGTCTCCAGAGAACTGTTATTTCTAATAACCAAAACTGCTTGTGAAACAAGAGCATAAATCTTTTATCCCAAACCATTTTAGCATAGATGCCAAAAAAGTTCTTTTTTGATATGTCAAATTAAGAAATTGGGCAAAATAGGAGGAGAAAAGAAACAAAGTCCAAGCAATTTTGCATTTTAAAAATTTAGAAATAATTAGAGCGAGGAAAGTTGAAAACAAAATAAAATATTTCCAAAAACTCTACAGAAACTTTTGTACTCTACTTTTTTGTTTGATTGTTTAATAAGGATTCTAAATTCAGCTTTTTCACCAGTCCAGTGTAAGAAAAATTCTGAGTTCTGAGAATTCTAGAAAGCTATACCTTTCCTACATAACAAAATTATTTCATTTTTATATGACAATAGTTATTTCCAAATAATAACCAGAATTTAAATTTATATCACTTAATTTATACATACACACATATTAAATTTCTATATAGAAAACCTGTGTAGAAATTGAAATCTTTTACATGTATATTTACATGTAACATGTAAATATGTTTTTACATATTTACAATACAAGTAACAAGGCAATTTTTCTGTGGATTAAGTATTTCCATTAATCAGTGTGACAGTTTAGTCTGAGTACTCAACCCAGGTATTATGTGAGGGAGTTCAACTCCCTCTCTTAAAAGACAGAGAAAAAAGGAAAAATAAGAAGCAAGCAGAACCCACATGAGGGAACAGGAGGTGCCTCTAGGTGCTGAGATCCTCATCTTAAAACTGCACAGAATTTGAGGAGAAAAGCTGTATTCACACTACTTTTAATACCTTGCAGGGCCTTTCTCCAGCTCTAGAGTTAAGAGGGCAAGGGTTATCTTTTCTAATTTGTATAGTTTAAGGCATATTTTTGAGCAACATTCATTACTTCAGGCATTGTGCCATGACATCCCTATCCCTCCTCTGGAAACCAGGAAAGACAGTAAAGGCCTGCAGCAGATTTGAAACCAAGATTGCTAAAGTATAAATAGGCAACGAAGAAAGAAATTGCTCCTGAAGACAGTTGCTGTGAGAAAATTATGACCACATACAAATTCTCCAGGAAGTTGTGAAATTTGCTTTAGGTTGTTGAAGAGTTCATCTACCTTTTATTCCCCTTGTTCCCTAAGAAAAAAATACAATCAATTTCTTGAGCAGGATGATTTTAAATGATTGAGGAATCTCCCTTCAGTATCCCAAACAGTTGTTTTATTGGCAACTGAATCCCCTTTTTCATTACTCTTCAAAGATCCCTCCATTTCAATTCTACTTGTTCACATTCTGCTTCAAATAATACCCCACTGAGCTGACCACATGCAGGACTGTGTTCCAAGACCTCTTTTTTTAATAAAAATTCTCTTTCAGTGTCTCCACACCATGAAACAAATCACATAGCTTCATAAGCCATCAGACAATCCTTTCAGTTTCTCATGCAGGCGAACTGAGCCTTTTTCATCTGATTAATTCACCAAGCAAGCTGATCTGGGAAGCATAAAAAGCTTCTGAGGCAGGGTGAGAATCAGCAGCTCATATTTTATAATGGCATCACTAATGCCCCAAATTAAGTGCTGAGGCTGTTTTGCTTGGCAATATCATTTCATGTTAATTTTGGATGGGACCGAAAATGAAGTTGTAATCTCTCTCTGTCATGCTGCGACTATTTCCTTGACCATCTCCAGTGCTGCATTTTATGAGGATATGGCTCTTACTGCTGCCTATGGAAACCACTGCACAAGGAAAAGCTCCTTGGGTTCCTGCCCCAAAGAGTTACAGACCTGTGTGTTCATCCCCTGGGGAGATGTCTGGCTCCACACAGGGGTGGCCAAGAGGACCCAGAGCAGAGGAAGGGCCTGGAGCAAGGCAACTCCCAGGTTAAATGAATTTGACCTCGAGCTCTGAGAGAAAATGAACCCTCAGAATGAGCTGCAAGCATAGGTCTCACATGCTGCTCTGGAAAGGCCCCACATCACCCCTCCTGACCAATGCATTTTGCTGCAGGAAGGAATTTAAGAGAAGGAAGTTGGATTCTTTGAAAAGCAAAAGTGACTATTTTTTTTCCTCACCTTGTGTATTGCTTTAGTGATTTCTGTTGCCTCTCAGTAATTTTTAATTTTTTTCTTTTCTGAAGATTCAGGCTGTGGTTTTTAATGACCATGTACTATTCCATGTGAACAACCAGTGCTACTGGTCAGCACCCGCTCTAGGGTTCTAAAATGAGGTGCTCCACTTTATGCATAAGAATTCTTATAATTTTTCCTAATTTGAAAAGGTAGTAAACTAATTAGTCATAGCATTTTTAGACCATTTACCCAGGTTTGGTTTGCACAGTTTGAGGCCATGGTCAATCGATATTGATATTTATAAAAATATGTCATTTTTAATACAGAAATATACTTATTGGTCTTAGCTTTCACAGAAGAGTGGGTTTTACTCCCTCAGAGCCTGTCCCCTTGTCAGCTTCAATTTATATCAACCAAAATGATCATGTTCCCAGCTATGAACTCTACATTTATTTCATAGATGCATAAAAGGTCACAACCTTAGATTTTTTTTTTAATCTATGTCATTGTGATTTTAAAAGAGCCTAGAGGATCAACAAGACCAAATTAAAATAAAAGAAGATAATTGTGTGTTCATTCACTTCAGATCTTTTGATACTCAATTCCAATTTAAAATAAGCATGCATTGGTAAGCAAATCAAGCACAGAAATGTACACTGAACTATTTTTATTAAGGTTGGCCACTCCATAGTTAATTTTTACCTTCATTGAAATATTTTAATCTATGTCTTTAAGTATATAAAACATCAAAGTTTCATTCTACCACTACCATCTCAGAAAGAGATCAACTCTCAGTAAGACCCTTGCCATTTTCTTTGATCTTGTAGAGACCTGGGGATTTTAAGCCTGGTGTTGACTCCTTCAAGAATTTTAGAACTAATTGCTTAATGTTTTTATTGTGTTCTGTTCTCTGATTTAATACAATGTTTATTAAGTTGTTAGAGACTGCAATCTCTGTGTAATATTTTTGCTGTTACTGGTGATATATTTCCAGCAGAATTTCAAGCTAAAGAGAATAATTTATAATCTTCTTTATTTTGTTGATTAGAACTTATTTCTGGTGATCCTTTTAGTCTGGCATATAATTTTCCTTCTGCACACATATAATATTGCAATGAAATATGTAGGCTTCCTTTGTCTACTTATATTCAGTGAATAATTACAGTTCATGGTTTAATTCAGTGTAAATTACTTCATGACTGAACCAGAGGCATGTATGTACTGTTTTTAAATTGAGTAAAATGCTGTGGAGTATTTTATGCCTAGGGATAACTCTGGATTCTGCTGAAGGCAATAGCAAGCTTCCATGGACCTAAAGAGAATCAAAGTTTCCCTGAAATGCTCAAGTACCAGAAGGAGTGCCCTGAGCAGCCTTCAGTGTAGGATATTTAGACACACCACTTTTCCTGTCCAAGCAAAAATCTCCCCTCTCACTGACAGTTATGACTGAACCCACTTCATCACAGTGTCCAAGAAATTCAGGCAGCTCAACTGTGTGCTAAAGACTCCAGTGGATATTTTGTGCTAGTAGTGGTTTTCACCAGATCCTCAGCACAGTTACAGTGGGATTCTCACATTGATTTACACTTCCTGAGAAAGTGCTGCTCCTTGGAAAGAGACCCCATTGAAAACTGCTAGTCTAGTTCCACTGAAGAACCTGTTTACACATGATGGCTAATTGCCATTGATTAATATGTGAAGAGGACCTGATCTGTGTGAGTGGCTAATTCCAAATCAGTTTAATCTAGAGACAATGCAGCAGAGGGAAAGCTTCCTCCAAGCTGAGTAGAATGAGGGGCACAGAAAGCATATATGAAATTTGTGCTCTGCAGGACAGACAGATCTGTGCTCTGCAGGACAGACAGGTGAGTGCATCCTGCACTTTCCTCTGAAGTGTTCAAAATAAAACCTTCAAACACAAAGCCCAAAATAACCTTTAGTCTCAGTGACAAAAACCACAAACACACATGGCAAAAGTGGAAGTTGGGAGAAACTTTTTGCTAGGAGCAGATTAATATAATGTTCTTGGGGTTTGCTGTTACCAGAGTAAATAGAAGCAGATGAGGATTCAAGACCAGGCTGCAGCTCTAACACAAGGACATACTCCAGGACTCTGAGGAGTGTCATACAATTTCTTCTCTTTCAGCCTAGTGCTTCCTCTGCTTTTCAGTCACCTCATCTATGTCTCTAATCTTAGCCAACTAACATTAGTGATCTGGTGTTTCGACTCAGGTTTCTGCATCATTCAATGTACCCTGACAATTTTTTGGAGACCTTTAACTCACAAAATTCTGATGGCTCAAAGCATATATTGAATTAAAATAACAGAATTTTTGAGCTTTAGTTGATGCTGTCACAGTATGTTTTCTGCTGAGATCTGGATTTTCTTTGATAGAATAAAAGAAATGAAAACAGATTGCATGCTAATCCAGCCTTATTTTCAGTTTATGATGGGCATGTAGGAAGTTGCTGCTGATGAATAAATAAAAGTATCATGCCAAGTAAACATTATTCATTTGTAGTCACATATGTACTGGTGGGCACATCTTTGGGTTTCAAATATCATCCAGATGGAAAAACATCTGGGATTTTAAAAAATATTAGTCAAAGAGTGCAATAACTGAAAGTTTAATTATGGAACTTTTTTTCTGGGTCCAGTAGTTCTGTAAAAATTCTGGAACAAAGAAAAGGACAGGAGTGCACACCAGTGTACATCTATTGAGTTGTGCATGTGTTATATCGGGTTGCATGCATAGTTTTTAACAAATAACTTCAAGTTTTAAGATGCTGATATTTCCTGCCTGGACTCTGAATAGTATGATTAATAATGTAATACTTTCATTCCATTTAAGTTCCACTTCTGTTTTGGCCTGGTTGTCTTGTCCCTACACAGGAAGAATTTCTGAAATATTGAATTCTGAGTATAAATGGCTATTCATGATTTTTAAGCTTTTTAGTGAGCATAATAAACATGTTTTGCATTGTATTTTTTTCTTCTATATGTGACAGATCATGCACTACTCCAAAAGCTCTCACATGGGGTCCACGAGTCATTCACTTAATATTAAGGCCTAGTTAATAAAATGTCTGACAATTCTGACCTTTGACAAATACTATAAATATTAAATTACATTGCTAATACATCAGTGTTTATCATCTGGTGTCGAAAAAAAAGGACATTTAAAAAATCAACATTTGCAATAGAAATTTTAGATGTAAATGCCATCTCAGTGCAATTTTTAGGGCTGTACTCAGAGTTCTGTATAAACACTTCATCACTACAAATTAGACATTGGACAATTTCCTTTGATTTTGTATCACCAAAATGGGGGCTGTACATACAGCTCCTGCAGACTTCAGAATATTTTCTACTTGTTTCCTTTCTGTGAAGTTAACCCAAAATTATATGAGAAATTAGGTCCCCAGCATGAAAAAACCTTTCTATTCCTTACTGAAATTTTAATTCTTAATTTTTTCCTTTTTAGAAGTGTGTATTGTTCAATAATTTTTAACAAAAGCTATGAGTTTGTTGGATCTTTCCGTAATACTAAGCTGAACTGGCTATTACTATGGAAAAGCTATAAACCATCTCCAAAAAAAGTAGACATTTTTTAACCTAGGATTTTCTGTATTTCACACTATTTCATAGCTTTGATGTCACCAAAAGATTGTGTTTCATTGCTGTTACTTAGCTACTATGAATTACTGCTTTATAAAAAAGGAAAACATTAAAAGATTTTTAATTAAGAAAATTCATGACAGCATTGAGTTCCTCCAGCATTTAACGCAATATCCTTTGCTTTTTATTTTAAAAGCTTAATTGAGAGCTATAAAAAATTCCCAGTTAAGAATTTAGAACTCCTCAGTTGTTACATGAGGGCCTAAAAATACATTCCTATCAAAAGATTTCCCACCATAAAATAGCATGCTCCAAGACACAAAAAGAGATATTCCACACAAGAACTCACAGCTACAGAGCTTCATGGCTGGAAAAAACTGATTTGCCTGTTGGTCAGCTGTTGACAGTACCTGCAAGGTAAACATTGTCATAAATCCCAAATTCTGAGTGAAGGGGTAGTGAGGCAGGATACATTTCTAGGAATAGGAATGAAGGACCACAATTCTCATATACTCAAATGGGAATGGTGGAATCAGCATTTATTGTTATGAAAGTTTCAACAGGCTAAAAATGCCTAACAGAAAAAGCAAGCTTGATAAGAAAAAAATTAAATAAAAATCCCTGCAGAGTCTCACTATCAACAGGAGTTTTTTTCTGTCAGTCTGTTCTTCGCCTTGGAAATGCTTGGGTATGTGCTCCTTTCAAGGATTTATGTACCTGCACTTAATGTTTATACAGTCTAGACACAGGGACATTTCTGAAAATGCAAAATGCACTTACACATTCTTTTAAAGTGGAGTTAAGCATCCCAGCTCATATTTGGCCCTGGAGATAATTTTTCTTTAAAGAGTCCTGACAGAGGTTTGGCTTTGGTTTGTCAGCAAATGTTGAATTCTCCATTATTTCAGCATTCCATGGGGAAATGACAATGGACATTCTCATATCTTCAAATGGTGCCTAATTTTGGGTATCTCAGCAAACTACCTGTCTTCTGAGATCAAATAGTATTAGTCCTGATTTTCAGAATGCTCCAGTCGTAATGACAGCAAGAGTAATATTGCTGATAATTTTAAAAACTACCTTATGGATAAAGTGCAAACACAAATATCCCAGAGAACTCAGTTCATATTTTAGTATACAAATATCAGATCTAAATATCACTCCTAATGCATGGGATCAAATAGCTTAACTACTTACACTATGTAGTTTCTTCTGCTGTAAAACCAGCAGAAAATGAACTCCACCTCAGAGAAATTTAAAACATTTATTTTTATGAAAAAAACTTTAGTGTATGAAGTTAATTAAAAGAAAAGAATATTTCTCTAATGCTACTGATTTCAAAAATGCTTTACAATGATATCTCTCAGGTTAGCTATATTTCCTAATTTCTAAATAAGATATAAGATTAAGTGATTCAGTAGAAATAGAACCGATTTTCTACCCAAAGCCACATAAACAGTATTTGGTTATAAAACTTTAACAGATCCATTTATGTACTAAATTATTTAAGCAAATGTAATGCTTCCAAATTGTATTGTTTTGCAAGGTTTCTCTTGGAACCTTTGCCATTTATCATACATGTACTTCTGTCTTTTTTCTACTCAGAAGCACAGCATGAAAAAACTTCATTTCGCATTGAAACATCGCTACGTGGAACAGTGTGATGAAATGAGACACAGGAGGAGAGTTTGTGTTATACTCTGGTAAACAGTTGGTCTACAGGAAGGATTGCATTTTATGCTGTGACTGATATATCAATTGTGAGACCTAAGATATGACTGATCTGCAAAGAGGAGCTGTGTCTATGACAGCCTGTGTGCATGTGAAAGATTACAGGTAACACGCCTGGGCCTGCTGGGAGGGCACAGCCTAAATCTCACCCAGGAGTTAATGTAACTATGCAATACATTCTGGTAAAATTATATCTCAAGTATACTTAATGTCACTCCTCTAAATAGAGAAATACAAACAACTAAGGCCCAAAGCTTGTAGGTAAGACCCTAATGTTATTTACATGCTTTATGTGTGTGAGCACTTCCAATAAAGATCTACAAGAAAAGCAGGTGTCTGAATGTTTGCAGGTTCAGTACTGGCAGCTTTGTAGAGCAGGAAAACACTGTCCATCTCTCCCATGGGATTCCAAGAGCTCTGTGGTATTAATGCATTAACACTGATCTGAAGTATTTCAGATTTTTTAAAAGCTAAGGACAAAATCATAAAATATAATTTTAATAACCTTCTAGATTAAATGAAGTGTGTTCAGGTTTATTTGAGAATGTGAATTTAGCCATTTGATACAATCATGTACATTAATATTTTCCCTGGGTGTTGTTCACATCACGTAATGCCTGGCCTTCCACACGGTCCCATGGAAAACACTGGCACTATTTCAAAAGCCAAGCCTCAGAGTGGACCTGATTCAATTATGTACATAAGTATGTGCTTAGGCAAAAATTTATTGCTGTGACATGAATCATATAACAGTAAAGATGACGAAAGTCAAATATTTAGACACCAATATATTGCATTGAAGCATTTAGCAGTAAGGATGAAGAAAGAAAAGTCTTTAGACACCTATCACGTGGTGAACTTTATATAAAAATATTTCTGCATCTCTTAGGATCACTCTGTGTGTGACAAACTGAAGATGAGTGAGGATATAAATCTAGCATCATAACCTACATTTAAATGTAGAAACAACACACCAGTGTTTCAAGTCTAAAATAGTTCATGCTGTAAAATGAGGTTGTTTTTAATATGTGAGCCTTGAAACCACTCAAATCTGCTCTGTTTTCTAATCTCATTTACAGAAGTGTTTCTCCTCATGCATAAGCTGTGAAGAGATGGCTGGGGGAAAAAAAAAGTTGCATTGATTAAAAAGCAAATTTCTGAAACAATGTCAGTTGAAACTTCCCTCTCTGAAATTCAACTCTTCTCCCATAACCAGCCATATTTGTCCACTGCAGTACTGTTATAATCAGTGGAAACATTCCTCTTGACTCCAGTGAGCAGAAGATCAAGACCTACAAGTGACCACAGGAGTAGCTGTTTGTCTCTTCAACAGTGGTTTTAAAAACTTTCAAAAGTATAACACTGCTGCTTTAATCCTTTTCACAGATGCACTCCTTTACTTCCTCAAAATTAGAACTTCTTATCAACTTTTACAATGGAAATTGAGACTGCTTTAATTTCTAGTACCTAATGAAAATTGTGAAAATGGATTTGGATAATTACTAGATTTTTTTTAGAAACCAATAATATCTACTGTTCTCTGTTTAATTCCAGTGTTCCAATGTTCTTTTGATTGTTAAAACAGGATTGGAGCAGCATATATTTTATGTATGTAAGCCTTAACATGGTTTCATGTCACAGAAGATATCACTATGAAAGTGGCCAAAATGACAGCAAGAGACTCAAAAATAAGAGTTTAATTAAGTAATTACTAATAAAAGTGAGAGGAAACACATGAGGAGGACTGCCAGTTAATGCTGGGCCACAGTAAGGAGGGAAATGCTCCCCAGATCTGAACATCTGGGGATTTATGGACATGGATTTACCTGTTTCAGGATGGCACTGCTGACAGCAGCTCTCTGGAAGGAACAGTGAACTGTCCTGGACCCTTGGGGCACTGCCACCTCTAACCAGCACAACAGTTCATTCCACAGCACAAGCAAAGCCACCTCCTTGCCCATAAATCCTCTGGGCTGTTTGCTCCTTCAATCTGTCTGAGCTTGTCCCCAGCTTATCCAGGCAGCAGAAACTGCCTGAGTTCCCTCCTGTTTGTTTTGTATGCCCAGACACATGGGAGAAGGGATCACTATGGACTCTTAACTGAGTGATCCTTCTGCAAAG